>NW_027532008.1:0-77171 GCF_008692635.1 Crocuta crocuta
CTGTGCTCCCCCATCGGGTCCCACTGCGTGGTCATCGTCTGTCCCCCACGGGACTGGGGGCCTGGAGGGCCACGGCGGTGGTGTCTCAGTCCCTGTGGGTGGCAAGGGCCCCCTACGTCCGCTCGTGGAGAGATGGCTCCGCCCCTCACTAGCCGGGGGGTTCGGGTGTCTCCTGACCACTCAGAGCCTCAGTGTCTTCATCTGTGGACAGGGTGACAAGCCTTGTCTCCCAGTATTGCTGTGGCACAAAAGGAGACTTGGGCAGAAAGCGCTGGGCAGTGATGGGCGCACATGGCAGGGCCAAGTGGACCCCCCCCGTCTCCCCGCCTCTTCTTTCCAGCCTCTTTCCAGCCTCTGCAGGGCTCCCCACCACCCGCTTCTCCCCACCTTCAGAGTGAATGAGGATAAACTTCCTCAGGACCCCCACTTCCCGATGCTGCGTGCTTCACTAGCTGTCCCATGGGCCAGAAGTTTCCAGCAGCCTCCAGCCCGGGCTGAGTGGGGAGCACATGGCACCTGGTGCCCCCCAGACGGCGAGCCTCTTTCTCGGCTCCCGCAGGCTTTCTGTCTCCCGGGATCCGAGTTGGTTTTACTGCCTTTTATATTTGGAACTCAGGGAGCGAATGCCTCTGCTTTCTGGAGTCACAGTCAAGTGAGGAAGTGAGGGCCGAGGGGATGTCACAGAGCTCGAAGCTGTCAGAGCCAGAATTCAAACCTACTCATGAACTAATTCACGTAGCAGACATTTGTCAAAATCCCACTGTGTGCAGGACCTGGGGTGCCCCCCACTGGGTAAAGTCCAGCATTCTCGAAGGGCGTCGAAGAGCCTGTCCGACCCCTGTGTGAGCAGTGTGGCCTGGCGCTGGGCTCCGGGTGGGCCCCTCCCGTGCGTGCTCACTTTCGTGTGCACGGCAGCGTGAGCAAGCCTGTGCTGTCATCCCCAGGTCACGGGGGGTGTCGCTGGAGCCCTGGGAGGGGAAGGAACTTGAGGGGCTGAGGCGGAGTCCAGCCCTGGGCCACTGGACTCCGTGTCCAGTGCTCTACCCAGGAGGCAGGAGATGGGCTCAGCTGTCAGGAGTAGGTGAGTCATGGGCGGTGAGGGTAGTGCTCAGACGGGAAGGCCCGAGGATGGCCCGCTTAGGAGGAGGGCGGGGATCACCCGAGGCCAGTGGATTCCACCCCAGGCCCTGCTGCTTTATAAGGGTGACTCTGGGCCTATCCTCAACCTCACTAAGCCCCGGGGTCTTCACCACAGATGCCCAAACATGCATCGGAGGGCGGGTAAGTTCCGATGAGCAGCCCGTGGGCGATGTCCGACGCAGAGCCCGGCGCACAGTAGGTGCTCAGGGATGGCTAGCGCCTGAATCCCTTCTCTCACTTCTCCTCTCCTGGGGAAGTGTCCTGGGGGCGCCTCCAGGTGCCCCTGTGTGCCCTGCCTCAGTGGGGCAGGGTACACCAGTGTCTGTGCCCAGGCGGCTGGATCTATAGGATCCCAGAGCTGCCCAGGCGCTGGCGGTGAGGCTCAGAGAGGAATGACGCCTGGTTTTAGATCCTGTGTCTTCATAGCTTGGAGGCTCGTGGCCCCGCTACCCCTTCAAGTTCCCAGGGGTGGATAGGAAGTGCCGGCCTGCAGTGGGGGCTTCTGATTCAAGTCCCGGAGGATGTCTGTTGGCCTCCCACTAAACTTTATGCCCTGCCGTCTCATCAGATGGGAGAGAACACATGGAAATCACAGTGTAGTCAAAAAGGACCTGTGTGGAGGAAGCTATGGGCTTCAGAAGCAGAAGAGAGGAGACGATTTACTCTTCAGAGGTAGAGAGAAGGCAGGGAGGCTTCCCAGAAGAGGCAGCTCTAATCTGGGTTTTGCTGGATCAATAAGAGTTTGCTGGGTGGACAAGTTGGAAAAAGCCATCTGGAGAAGAACAGAATGCAAAGAGGAAAGAGGAACCACGTAGGTCCCAGGGTAGCAGGCCAACCAGGGGAGAGGGACGGCTGGGTCGAGAGGGGCTTCGAGTGCGAACCTAAGGGGTGTCTGGTTACCCCCACGCTTGAGCCCTACCTGTCCACTGCAGATCGAGGCCAGCAGGGGGCTGTCCGCCTGGCCAGACCCGACCCTATCGCCCTGGACTCTCTTTTCCAAATGTTCTCTGGCCACAAGCTCTGCTGCTTGTGGGTCAGTCCTGAGCTGGTGGTACCAGCAAAGGCTCCCGGCCGTGGAGGGCTGAAGTAGAGCAGACGAGCAGCGCCCAGAGCCTGGGGTCTGGAGTCACGAAGACCTGGGTTCAAGTCCTAGTTCTATCACTGACTCCGTTCTCTGAGCCTCCCCTGTGACTTGGGGTCATAGTGCTGCTCCCGGGAGTTGTCAAGAGAAGGCCAAGATGACAATAATGGCAGCTGTCTCGCCCGGCACTTACTAGGTGCCCACGGCCCTGTCACACTGAGCACGCTCACCTCGTCTATTACTCTTCACACCCCGCTGAGCTCGGCTTAGCATGATGCTCGGTGCCTGGCCCGCAGTAGCTGCTCCGCACCCAGAGCCTCCCCTGTCCCTTCTGGGCCCCAGAGCACCAAGAACGACTGTGATTTGAGGTTTCTGAAATCCCTCCCTCCGCCTGCCCCTCCACGGACTTTCTTTCTGTCTTTTTTTTAATGTTCATTAGTTTTGAGAGAAAGAGCACGAGCGGGGGAGGGGCAGAGAGAGGGGGACAGAAGATCCAAAGCGGGCTCTGTGCTGACCACCATGAGCCCAGCGTGGGGCTCAGACTCACGAACCGTGAGATCATGACCTGAGCCGAAGTCAGATGCTCAACCAACGGAGCCACCCAGGTGTCCCTCCTTCACCGTGCTCCTATCTGCCCCTCCTCCGCCTGGTTGGCCAGAGGACCCACAATGGGCACCACTTTGGGGAAACTGGGGCGCACAAATCCCGGAGGAGCAAGGTCAGAGCACAGGCCATGAGGTGGGCTGGGTGGCTGGTAGAAAACGGGATCCCACGTGTGCCAAAGACACATACGCGCACACCCCCCTCGGGAGACCTGAACTGGGCTGGTTCAGTGAGATGAATCTCTCTCTGCTCTCCCTGCATTCACTCTCTCCTCTTCACTCCCTCGGCGGCCATCACGTGTGTCCCAGCAGATGTAGCCGCAGCTGTGCACAGACATCCACTGCAGGTGCACACGGTCTTTCATCCGCTCGGGCCCCTCAGTCGCATCCCTGCGCTTTTTGCCTGTGTTCGCTGTCCTGCCCGGTGCCCGAAGGGGGTGGTGAGGGAGGGGGGCACACCAGATTCTCCCGAGTGCCCTGGTAGGTTTGAGGCGCCCGGTGGTAAGCTCTCGCTGACATTCCAGGCGCCTGGCTGTCGGGTTGGGGGTAGAGGAGAGCGGGGAGGGTGAAGCAGGGCGGGCCCGTGGGCAGCCCCAGAGATGCGGGTGGCAGGAAGTGGTTGGAACGTCGCAGAATGTTGGAGGTAAAGCCACGGGGGCTTGCAGGTGCGTTGGGTGTGGTGTGTGGCAGAGAGCGAGGAGTCGCGGGTGACCCCAGGCTTTAGCTAGAGCCACAGGAAGGCTGGAGTCACCCTTCAGAGATGCGACAACTTGGACGATCAGGCTCAGGACAGCTGCAGGGTCAGCGGCATCCAGAGGTCAGTTTTGGGTTAAGTCTGGGATGCCCATTAGACGGCAGGGAGGAGATGCCGGGAAGGCATTTAGCTAGGACAGCCTTCTGGAGGAGGTGGTGCTCTACTAGAGCCTTACAGAGGACAGAGCGAGCCCCGCAGAGGACCCAGGCCTGGGCCGCGCGGGGGGCAAAGAGCAAAGCTGGGACTTGAGGTCCCGTCCGTCTGACTCCAGGTCTGTGCTTCCTGCTGGGAAGCACACGCCGTCTGCCCCACAGTGTGCAGGCCCTGCAGTGGGACACAGAGATGAAGGACCGCGTCCTGCCCCATGAGGCTGTCTGGGGATAATGGCCTCACTTCTGTAGAGTCCCTGAATCCTCTAGAACGTAGCCCCCCGACAGCAGGGACCGGCTGGTTGTTCTCTGCTCACTACTCCCCCGCCCTGCCTAGCTCTGCAGGGTACCAAGCACATAGTAGATGAATAAGAAAATGTGAGACCCTCTGCCTTTCTTCCCCACATTCACTCAAGTATCTATCCAGGGCAGGGATGACTTAGCCAGTTGTGCAAGGTTTCAGGACACACCCAGTGCCACACAGGGCTCCCCAGGGACTGGCACTCAGGTCCCTGGGCCCCCAGAGCTGTTATAGAATTCTAGACGCAGCCCCCACTCCCCCCCCACCCCCCCCGCAGTNACCTGGGTTCCAATTGTAAAGCCACCTTTTACAAAGCATGTCCTAGTGGGAGACGTGTTAACTGGTTTGAGCCCAGTTTCCTTTCCTTTTCTTTTTTTTTTAAATGTGTATTTATTTTTGAGAAAGAGAGAGAACTGCAAGGGAGGTGCAGAGAGAGACGTAGAATCTGAAGCAGGCTCCAGGCTTTGGGCTGTAAGCTCAAAGCCCAATGTGGGGCTTGAACTCACGGACCATGAGATCATGACCTGAGCCAAAGTTAGGCATCCAACCGACTGAGCCACCCAGGTGCCCGCCCCCCCCGCCCAGTTTCCTTTTCCATAAAACTTTATGTCACAGGATGTTTTTGAGGAGTAAATGATAAAAATCACATGGAATACTTAGCCTAGAGCTGGGCGGGCATCAGGCCACTGAGGAAGGATGGTAATATTATGTTAGTAATTGGTGTTCATCACAATGGTTGTTCATAGCTCAGGGGCCTTGCCCGTCAAGTCCTGGCTGTGTCCTTGGAGACCGTGATGGCCGAGCCCAGAGCAGGTGCTCGGAAGCCATTGCCAGCGGCAGGGGGGCGGTGGGGGGCCCTCTGCGCAGCCAGATGCAGCCTCCCTGACCCCCACCCTCCTGCCACAGGGACAGCAGCAGAGCCGCGTGACTCTCTAAGAAGGCGCAGTTTCTGGAATTCTCTCGATCTCTATCTCCCTCCGGCCCTGATCCATTTCCTTATCAACTTCAGTGGCTCTCCGCGCTCCGGTGGATGACGGAGAGCCAAGGTCTCGGTGCCCTTTGCTCTGGCTTCTATCTGCCTGCTTCCAGGCGGCTGGAGCCCCGGCTGCCACTCAGCTGCAGAAGTGTCAAAACTATTAAATCACAGGACGCAGGCAGGTGACAGTGCAATACTTGTCATCTACCTCTTGACAGGGCCCCCTGGCCCTGAGCCTGCAGCAGGGAGAGATCTTCACTTCCCTGTAATCACAGTCTTGGACTTGAAAGCAATCTTCTGGAGGTGAGAGCTGATGGTGACCAGGCGTGGGCGATTCGAGCCAGGACAGCGCCCAGTGGGGGGTGCCCAGACGGGCGGATACATCACAGGGGCAGCTGGGCTGGTAGTTTTCTCCTTTTAGCTTTTATTAGCTTTTTTGAAAGATGAAAGTGATACCAGTGCACTCTGACAGCACAAGCCGTGTGGAAGTGTGTAAGGATCTTAAGTGTCCTGTTCGTCTGGGAAAACCGCTTCCCAGATGAAACACTGTGATATGGATGGCAATGAACTTGCTGGATCGCGCGTGTTAAGGGCCCTTTGGATGCACTGCTCCTTCAATCCAGTCACCAGCCCCTGGGGCAGAATTTGCCATTCTCCCCACCCCCACCCCCCTGCCCTTTTTAAATTTTATTCATTTATTTTGAGAGACAGAGACAGAGCACACAAGTGAGAGAGAGGCAGAGAGAGAGGGAGAGAGAATCCCAAGCAGGCTCTGCACCATCAGCACAGAGCCCAATGTGAGGTTCAAACCCACCAACTATGAGATCATAACCTGAGCCAAAGTCAAGGGCCAGACACTTAACTGAATGAGCCCTCCAGGCACGCCTGCCATTCTCCCTTTTTAAGGACAGTTAAGGGGCTCAGAGTCACAGTGGGACCTCTACGGCCACTCAGCTGATCTTGAAGCAGGGGCTGAACCCACAGCTCTGTGGCTCCAAGGGCATGCCCTTCCCACTGGACCCCCCACTGCCTGTTAATGGCTTGCTGTAAGTGTATAAAAACTTGTCTTTCTTTTATGAACGTGGGATCATACCCTAAGCATCATTTTGCAGCTCGCTTTTTAATTTGAGGGTGTTTTCCCATACATGGCCCTGCGCCCCCACTGTCCTTTGTCGTTGGCACCCACATGTATTTTAGCTGGTCCTTTTCAGGCACATGTTTAGGTCTTATTGGGCTTTCGCTATTATGGCAAGGCCACAATGCCCATAACTCTCTGACTTCTTTTCCCACTGTTCATTTTGACTATACAAGCACTGTATGCATACATTCTCTTTGTCAGATAGTTGAATGATTCAGATAAAAACTTCCCCGGGCTACCCTGTGCTGCGATCACCTCCCCATTTCAGTCCCCTCGTCATAGTAACCGGTGTTATCAGCGTGGCTATAATCCGTACCGACCTATTTCTATGCATTGTATGCACACAAATGCACGTGCTTTTGCTGTGGGTGCTTTTTTTTTTTTTTTAAGCACACAAGGTACCACGCAGTATGCATTTTTGTGCATTTGGCTTTTTCCTCTCCTAGCGACATCCCAGACAGCTTTCTATGTTGGTGCATAGACAGCTACCTCATTCTTTTTAATGAGGCTCTGTGTCATGCTTCGTGGGACAGATGCATCATCTTTTTTTAAAGTCATTTCCCTATTGATAGATACGTAGGTTCCTTCTATTTTCCCCCTCTCTATAAAAAGGACCGCAATAAACATCCTTGTGTGGTCTCAGCCTATGCACGTGGGAGCAGGTCCCCCGGACGGATACCCGGATGTAGACTTGCTGGGTTGAAGGGGTTGCCAGGCCGGGGCTTGCCTGAGGCCACAGGAGGCTGGGGGAAGACACGAGCTGGGGAGTCCAGGGGGCTGTCTGCGACAGGAGGCGACACGGTGGGGGACTCACTCACCGCGGCTGTGTTTTACGGTGGCTCCTGGGGCACTGCCGGCTCCAGGAAATTCTGTGGTCTATGCAGCTACCTAGACCGCACGGTCGGAACAGCCCTGTGGGCCCCACTCTTCCTCCTTGTACTCA
Source organism: Crocuta crocuta (assembly GCF_008692635.1). Taxonomy (NCBI): domain Eukaryota; kingdom Metazoa; phylum Chordata; class Mammalia; order Carnivora; family Hyaenidae; genus Crocuta; species Crocuta crocuta. The sequence goes on from NW_027532008.1 coordinate 7,085, forward strand.
CCGGCGGGTGGCGGGGGTGGCTGATCCAGACTGACCAGTTGTTTTGGTGCTTTGGTCCATTTTTTGCTACTTCGTTCCAGGGAAGGTTGGGGGAGAAGGTACCAAGTGTGACCTGGACAGCGGTCAGGCAGGCCCCGTCCTCCGGAAGCTGCGGCTGCGCGGGGACGTGACCTTCTGCCCTCCGACTGGGGCTGTGATAGGGGTAAGTGCAGGCTGCTACGGGGACACCAGGGTGCTTCTGACGGAGCAGGTGGTGGAGGGGAGCGGTCATGGGAGGTCCCGTTGGAGGGGACAGCTCAGCGGGTCTGAAAGAACGAGTGTGTGTCCATACGTAAACATCTCCGTGTTTATGTGCTTGCGTGCTGGTTGTTTATTTGTGGATGGTTGGTTCATTTTTCAGCCAATCACCAGCCTCCCCCTTCATCTGGTAATGAAAGGGACAGTCTCTGCTTTCTTGTTCTCTAGTTCCTTCTTCAGCCCCGCCCTTCCCTGCTGTGAGCCCAGAAATGGACATGTGACCCTGGCGGGCCAATCAGAGCACTGCATCTGTGAGCCCCAGGAACCGGTTCAGCTTCAGCCAATCACGGCCTTCCCTGGGATTTTTCTGCTGGAGTTCGTGGGAGAAACTCCCTGTTGCCTTCCCAGGAGTCATGGAAGTCAAGGTGGATGCTTGGGGTCACCTTCCTGGCCTCATGGGGGCGTGCCCACGTGTAGTGGGAGAAACTGGAGCCATTTTGCAGAAAGAAGCAGAGATGGAAATGAAAGGTGGCAGAGAGAGCCCTGAGGTTGTTTCTGGCCATTCCGCTCCTGAGCTGTTTCTTGATCCCTGGGGCCAAACATCCTTCTTCTAAAAGTCCTCAGGGGCTGGACTGGGGACTGTTGCTGTGGTCCGGAGCCCTGATCAATGTTGGGGGCAGGGAGGCTCACGAGGCTATGAGGGCTCCAAATGGGCAGGAAGCTGGTGGGATGGGTATGAGGGTCTCTTCCTAGCCTCTGTCCATTCTGTCTTGGAAAGCCCAAGTCAACCATGACTTTCTTTTTCTTAAAATCCTTCAATGGCTTCCCATTTTCCTTAGCATCAGGCCCAAACTCCTTAGCCTATTGTGCTGGGCTCTGCATGGTCACCCCTCACTGACCACAAATTAGGTTCCAGCCATACCAGCCTTCTTGATGCTCCATGCACAGGCCATTCTCTCTCCTCCAAGCCTTTGTACATGCTCTTCCCTCAGCCTGGAACACCTTTCCTTCGTTTTTCTACCTTACCATCACCCTGGTTCTTTACCAGGAAGACTCCTACTCTCCTTCTGGTTTGAGAGTAAAGACCTCTTCCTCCAGGAAGCCTGACTGCTCCCTTGCTCTGAGCCCCCAGAGCACGACATTAATCAACCCTACTATCCAGCTCTAGATATCCAATATCTACAATGAACTCCGGGCTCTATGAAAGCAAGATGATGTCCATCTTGTTCATTCCTGCTCTCGTGCACACCAGCTTCCAGCATGTTGTTAACACATAAGTGGGGAATGAATCAACACGTGTGTCCTACACGTGTCAAGAGGCATGGGGTGTGGTGGGAGCAGCTCGACTCTGGAACAAGACAGACCTGGGCTGTGATCCTGCCTGCACTTGGCTGTCCCTTGGCAAATTACTTCATCTTTCTGAGCATCAGTTTCCTAAAATGCAGATGGCATATTCTTGCCCACCTGTTGGTTATTGTGAGAAAGGCAGCGAAGGTGGTCGCGTTTGGAGAACTCAAAGGCATTAGGCAAATGGAGAGCTTTAGTTTCAAAGCAACAGGCCCATAGAATCTATAAACAGAAATTGTTTTTGGAAAATTGGTTGGTCTTTTCTCCCCCTCGGGGTGAAAACAGGAAACACCCGAGCTATAGGGGAAGGGAAAGGGAAAGGCATGTACACTGAGTGCTACAAAGTGCTGAAGCATTTTGTATTAAGCAAGCTGAGTATATTAATTTTCCACAGAAAGGACTTTGATGACTTTCATTAGATTTATCGTTAGGTATTTTATACTTTTTTCTATTGCATATGGTATCATGTTTCTTTTACTAATGCATAGGCATGTAATTAGCACTATGTAATTGATTCTGTATCCAGGAAACTTGTTAAGCCTCTTTGTTCTGTTTTAAAAATTTTTTTTAGTGTTTTTATTTATTTTTGAGACAGAGAGAGACAGAATCGGAAGCAGGCTCCAGGCTCTGAGCTGTCAGCAGAGAGCCCGATGTGGGGCTTGAACTCACGGACTGTGAGATCATGACCTGAGCCGAAGTCGGACGCTTAACTGACTGAGCCACTCAGGCACCCTAGAGCTTCTTTATTTTGTATTGAGGCATAACTGACAAGTAAAACAGTAAGATCTTTAAAGTGTACAACATAATAATTTGATACATGTATAAACTTCTTTATTCATTCTATTTATTTATCTGTACATTTCTTTTCCTTTCCTACCCTCCTGGAAGTGGCAAGGGCAGGTACTCTTATCTTATTCCTGATTTTAGAGGGACAGCTGTTTCCGCAGAGTCATAATGTATGATGCCTGTGCTAGATTTTTCAGAAATGTTCTTTATCCTGCTACAAAAAGTCTACTTTATTCTTAGTTTGCTGGGAGTTTACGCTTGAAAGGATACTGGATTTTATTTACATCAACTGAGATATTCATGTGGTTTTTCTCTTTTAAGCTTTCAATGTGATAATTTACAGTAATCAATTTTCTAATATTAAACCAACCTTGAATTCCTGAAATAACTGCAGCTGAGTCACGATATGTTTATTGCTTATACATTGCTGGATTTCACATGCTAATATTTATGTTTCAGAAGTTGACATTTTTATTCTTTTGTGGTTTTTTTGGTTTTCACTTTTTTTTTTTGGTAACCTTGTTCTTGCGGGAATTTGGTTTGTAAAATTTCATTCTCATATTGTTCTTGTCCAGGAAAATGGAAACGTTTTTGAAAGATTAGATTGATCTCTGTCTGGAATATTTGAGAAAGCATGGGTCAAACGTCTTTGTGGGAAGTTTCTACTTCGACGCCAGCTTCCTTAATTCTTTCATCATGTGATACGATTATGCAGTTTTTAAAACGTCTTTCTGAGTCCGTTTTTGTAAATTGTATTTTTATAGGAATGTGTCCGTGTCATCTGTTTTCCAATTTATTGTCATAATGTTGTCCTCGTATTCTCCTATTTATTGATCTATTTAATCCCTGCAGCTTCTGTGGTCTGGTCTTTTTCCCATGGTTGATGCTGTTTATTTTGTGTCTTCAGTTCATTATTCTCATTTCTTGTTTCAACCATGCCAGGGGCGACTTTTTTTTTTTTTTAATCTTTTCAAAGAGCCCACTTTTGGCATTGCCAACCCTGTCTACTGGATGATTGCCTTACCCGCTCTGTGCCCTCGTGTGCCCATCTGTGAAAAGAGGGACGGCAGTAGTCTGCCTTCTGTATGCTTTGGGGGAAGGTTACTCCAGCTAATTCATGCTAGAATCGTGCTCTGCACATAGCAGGCGCTCAATAAGTGTTTGCTTTTATTTCTGATTTTGCCAATAATTTCCGTACGTTCTCAATTCCTTCCCTACCTTTCTTTAGGTTTATGCTATTGTTCTTTTTCTAACTTCTCACTTTGAATGCTTATGTCGGTTTGGAAAGCTTTTCTTTTCTCATGTGAGCATTTAACGCTACGATTTTCCAAACAGCGCCTTCCTGATGCCCAATACGTTTTGGATTATTGTAGTGTCATTGTTCTTTTTCTATATGCTTGAGAGTTTTCACGATTATTTCCACCTTAGTTTTGAATTGCTTGGAGATGGGTTTTAACGTCTAAACACAGGGGCATCATTTTCTAGTTATCTCTTTTATTACTACTTGCTAATTGCTTGGCCATCCGAGACCACGTGCCAACACTTTGAAATGTGTGGAGTTTGCTTTGCATCTTGGCACAAGGTCCAGGCTTCGGTCTATAGGATCTGTTCTTCTAGCTGTTTTCTGCATGCTTTAAGATGCCTACTTCGTTTAACGGGTTGTAAAGCTAATCAGTACTTTTACACTGCTCTTAAATAATACAAGCCTAGAATGCTCTGATCACCACTTACCTGGGGTTCTTTTCTGGTATCTTTTCTCTCTTGTTAATTTCTAACCTCTGAAATTAGAGTTTGTTGCTGGAATGTATTGTCTCGCACATTTGATGTTAGTTCAGGCTTCCCGGGTGATAATCAGCGCGTTGCCATTCTGTTTTGTCTCTCAGTCCTTATGTGGTGACTCAGTTTCCTTATTAACCCACATTCTTTAGAGTGGAATAATCTTTTGCCTGAAAAAGGCTTGCTTTAGAATTTGTCTCCTGCTGGGAGTACTCTTTGTTTTTGTTTGTCTGGAAATGTCTTTATTTTGCCCTTTTTAAAAGATGGATTTGCTAGCCTTTCTGTGTCGACAGTTAGTTTTCCTTGGTGCAATGGAGATCGTATCTCACTGTCTTTTCCTGGCCTCCGTCGTTACTGCTGAGAAGTTAGCCATCCTTGCTTTATAGGCACCTGTCTCTTTATCTTCTGGTTATTTAAAAAAAAAAAAAAGGTTTGTTTATTTTTGAGACAGGGGAGGGGCAGAGACAGACAGGGGACAGAGGATCTGAGGTGGGCTCTGCGCTGACGGCAGCAAGCCCAATGCAGGGCTTGAACTCACGAACTGTGAGACGGTAACCTGAGCCAGAGTTGGACGCCCACGTGCTGATCCACCCAGGCGCCCCCAAACAGGGCTATTTTTAATATTCTCCTTCTCTTTCTTTCTTTGGGATTTGGCAGTTTTACCACGTATATTTCAGTGTGGCTATTTTAAAGTTTATCTCATTTAATATTTTTGGGAGGAAATTGCTGTCTTCCAACAATTCTGGATAATTGTCTTCAAGCAGAGTCATTCACTGTCATTGTCTTTTAGCCTCCTTATTTTCCATCTTGCTGTGTTCTTGGGCTGCGTCCTTTCAGCTCACTGATACTCTCTTCACTTGTTCCCGTGTTTTTTTTTTAAGTTTATTTATTTATTTTGAGAGAGAGAGAGAGACAGAGAGAGAGAGATATGAAGAGACAGAGAGAGAGAGGCAGAGACAGAGCATGAGTGGGGGAGAGGCAGAAAGAGAGAAGAGAGAGAGAATCCCAAGAGGGAGAATCTCCACACCGTCAGTGCAGAGTCCAATGGGGGGCATCAATCTCACAAATGATGAGATTGTTACCTGAGCCTAAATCAAGAGCTGGGTGCTTAGTCGGCTGAGTCACCGAGGTGCCCCTGTCTTCATTTTTTTCTTTAAAAAAACTTTTTTTTAATGTTTACTTATTTTTGAGAGACAGAGAAATGGCGTGCTAGGAAGGGAAGGACAGAGAGAGAGGGAGACACAGAATCTGAAGCAGGCTCCAAGTTCTGAGCTGTTAGCACAGAGCCCAGCGTGGGGCTTGAACCCATGAACTATGAGATCGTGACCTGAGCCAAAGTCAGACGCTTAACCGACTGAGCCACCCTGGCGCCCCTCTTCATCTTTTTCGAATCTGCCATTTTCCTTAGTTCATTCTAACATCTGTCTGTCTGTCTATATTTTTTCAAGAACTGGCTCATGTGATGGTGGAGACTTGGCAAATCCAAACCCTGTTGGGTAATCCGTCAGGCTGGAGACTCAGGGAAGCATTGTGGTTTTGAGTCCAAAGGTGGCCTGTTGGACGACTTCTTTCCTACTCAAGAGAGGTTAATCTGTTCTGTCAAGGCCTTTGACTGATTGGACGAGGCCCACTTGCATTATGGAAGGCAATCTGCTTTACTCAAAGTTCCGTGATTTAAATGGCGATCTCATCCGCCACCACACCCCATCAGGGAAACACCCAGAATAGTGTTTGACCAAATTCTGGGTGTTTCCCTGACGGGGAAATATCTGGGCACTGTGGCCTAGCCGAGTGGTCATAAAATCAACCATCAGAGTGCATCAGCTTTGCATTCCAACCCCTCAGCCTTGTGTGGGCCACTCTCTTTTTCTGTGAAGGGTCCTTGGGAGAAAACATGTGAAAAGCGTTGCTCACGTGCCTGGGGCCCCCGAGGCCTGCCCTCTGTGCTGAGGTGGAGCCCTGACAGCATAGAATTGCTCCCCAGGTGGCAGCCTCCAAATTCAGAAGTGGGCCTCGCTCTGCAGGGTGGAGGGACTCTGAGCTCAGTTCCAGGGTGGCTCCCTCCTTTCCCCAGGACCAAGTCCAATCCAGGGCCCACCCACCATCTTGGTCCCTGTGGAAGCACCCCTGCCCTTTCCGGGAGGAAAGGTGGAGGCAGCCAGACCTCGTCTTCCTGCAGCACTGCCCTGAGCCAGGCCTCTCCTGACCGCCCCTGTGCCTGACCGGGACGCCGGGCCTCCACCCCTGTGCCTGACTGGGACGCCGGGCCTCTCCCGGCCGCCCCTGTGCCTGACCGGGACGCCGCCGTGCCTGGCTGGGCCGCTGGGAGTCCTGTGAGGCCGCCCGCCTGCAGCCTTGGCCCCTGGATATGCCATTATCTCCTTCTTCTTCTTCTCCAGGGTCCTCCCCCCCTTCTCGGGGCCGGCTTTCAGGAGCCACACACTGCCCGGGGCTGTGAGTGTGCTCTCCTTCCTGGGGCCCAACTCCAGGGGCAGCCAGCGGGGAGGCCTTCTGCTTAGGAATCCGGTCTGCATCCCAGTTATCTGCTGAGCATCCATCTTGCAGAAAACAAAACAAACAAAAACTCCCTGCCCTCACACGGCTTACATTCTAGTTAGGGGGAGGCAGGAAATAAATGTAATAAAAAGTATCTTGGAGGACCATGAGTACCTGAAACATTAGTGTGGGGTAAGGAGGGCCAGAATTGCCGGATTGAGGGGAGAGAAGTGTAATGAAAAAAAAATGTATTGGGGCACCTGGGTGGCTGTCGGTTGAGTGTCCAACTTTAGCTCAGGTCATGATCTTTCGGTTCGTGAGTTTGAACCCTGCATTGGGTTCGCCGCTATCAGTGTAGAGCCTACTTTGGATCCTCTGGCCCCTCTTTCTGCTCCTCCAAAAATAAGCACATATTAACTTTATTTATTTATTTAGAGAATCCCTAGACAGGCTCTGTACTGTCAGTGCAGAGCCTGACATGGGGCTCAATCTTATGAACCATGAAATTGTGACCTGAGCCAAGATCAAGAGTCGGATGCTTAACGGATTGAGCCACCCCGGCGTCCCCAAGAAGGGTAATTTTAAAGAGGGTGGGTAGGGAAGGCCTCATTGAGAAGGGGACATTTAAGCAAAGGCTGGAAGTATATAAAGGGGTGGTAAGCCATGCAGGAGTCTAGGGGAAGAGAGGTCCAGGTAGAAGGAACATCCAGTGCAAAGGGCCTGGGGCACATCTAATGTATTCAAGGCAGCGTCTCTACTGGAACAAGAGGGGGAGAGGTAAAGGTGGCCAGATCAGGAGGGCACCTCCTAGGCCCCTCTCAAGATTGAGCTTTGAGTCTGAGTTAGGGATGAGTCATCAGAGGGTTTGAGAAGGGGTGGCCATGATAGGACTTAGGTTTCCAGGGTCCCCTCTGGCTGCTGTGTCTACAGGGGATTGTAGGGGACAAGGGTGGAAGCAGGGAGAGCAGAGAAGAGGCTGCAGCCATAACTCAGCGGGGAGACCATAGAAGCCCAGCAGTGAGGGCGCCCTCCCCTCTCCTTCCTCCCCTGGCCGGGGTATCTTGCACCTGCCCCCGCGGGGAGCCCATGTCACAGTCCTTCATATTTATATTCACTCCCCCGGGAGCCTCAATAGTCAGGAGTTTATACTCCATTTCCTGCTAAAAGTTCTTTGAGTCAATAAGTACAGAGTGACCTGCTTATGGCCTGAAACGGGGCCGAGGGGAGACTGGGAATCATATAAAAATCATTGGTTACTATTTCAAAGACATTGTCCCTGCACAAATAAAGGGTGCGTGATAAAGGCATCAGTGGGTCCAGAAATAAGCATCCAAGACCAACTCTTGGGTTTCTCCGTGGGAATTTTCGGAGGGTCAGTCTGTAGCCAGTCATGCAGAAGGGGCGCGGCCTGCCCTAAAAGGCCAACGACCTGTCCAGTGTATCCAAGGATTGCATCGTTCTGTCCCAAAGTGACTGGGGCTGGCAGGTCCCTTCCTCTGCTCCTCCCTTCCTCTTGTCCTCCGTCCAGTGAAGCCCGGTGGCTGAGAACACAGACTTTGGAACTTGACAGCTTGCTCTTAAGTTCGGGGCTGTGTGACCCCTGAGGGGCTGGAAGTGGGGAGGGCTAGAAGGAAGAAGAGGAAATGAGCAGCCCCCGTGCCCCACCTTGCCACCCGCTTCCCAGCTAGGGTCCCTGAACTTGTCGCATCTGAGCGGGGACAGGAGCGGGCATGTGACTGGCCCCGACTGGACCGGTTGGTGCTGGCCTGTGGGCAGAGTGAGCTCCACAGCTGAGCTGAGAGGTCTGCTTGGGATGCCTCGAGGGGGCAGAGCACGTTTGAAGGCAGATTTGGAGGAGAAGGTATCATTTCTGTTTGTGTCTCCATCAGGTTCACCCCATTCAATACAACGATTACAGATTTATTTTGGTTTTTTTTTAAAGTTTTTTAACTTTTAAAATTTATTATTGGGAGACAGAGAGAGACAGAGCATGAGCAGGGGAGGGACAGAGAGAGAGGGAGATACAGAATCCAAAGGAGGCTCCGGGCTCTGAGCTGTCAGCACAGAGCCCGACGCGGGGCTTGAACTCACGAACCGCGAGATCATGACCTGAGCCGAAGTTGGATGCTTAACCGACTGAGCCACCCAGATGCCCCTATATTTTGTATTTCTTTTAATGAGGCATAGGGACTCCCAGATGCCTCTCCTCAAAAACTTTGGACATAAATATATTAACCACTTATAACGTTTATTTATGATAGCAAATGAAACCAAACAAAGCAAAAAAATAAAACAAAAAAACCCAACAACAATCTAAACTTGGCAAGATGGGTTTGGTTAACTAAACTGTGAACCATCCAGAATATTCTGAAGGTAACAAAAACATTGTTTACGCTCATACTAGATGGGAAATGCTTAATGCTATAATATTAAGTTTCTAAAACACCCTAGGAGGCTAAATTATTCATGCAGATCAATAATAACTGTGCCTGAGAAACTGATTAAAAAATACAGGAAGAAACGCAGCTGAATGTTAAAAATACACCTTTGGGTGTTCAGAATGCATGGTGAAAAGAAACACAAAACACAAAAAAATTTTTTTATTGCCAGTGTACTTTGAGTTAATTTAATTTAATTTTTTTAGAAACTTTATTTGTTTACTTTGAGAGAGAGAGAGAGAGGTAGAGGCAGAGAGAGAGGGAGAGAGAGGGAATCCCAGGCAGGCTCTGCACTGTCAGCACAGAGCCCGACTTGGGGCTCAGACTTGTGAACCATGAGATCATGACCTGAGCTGAAGTCGGAGGCTCACCTACCTGAGCCACCCGGGTGCCCCCGATTTAATTTAATTTTAAAACGAGTATCGTTACCGTTGTTGCGTTTCTGACTAAGGAGTTGGTGGAAGCTTTCAAACACTTCCTCCTGTCTGCTGTAGGAAGTGAGCCCCGCACACTACCCCCACCCCCTCGTCCCCCCAGCCAGAGGACACAGTTCAGTTTTCAGACTGGAGTCTTTCCTTTTTCTAAAAATACGACCATCCTTTACATGTCATTTCTCAATTTTCTTTTCTCCCGTTCTAATTTGTCTTGGAAATGCGTCTGTGGCAGCCTTAGAGATTTACCTTGTTTGAGAAGAAACAACTGTGTCATCCCATTGTGTGGACCACAGTGATTTACTAGCCGGTCCCTCACTGATGGACATTTGGGGGTTTCCTGTTTCTCCTGGTATAAGGCTGCCGGGAACACCCTTGCATGTGCGCTTTCGGGTATTTGTGTATATTTCTGGGGGACAGATTCCTGTATGTGGACTTTCTGGGACAGAGGGTACAGGCATCTCAATTTCGATCAACATTTTCCGATTGCCTTCCAGAAAACTGGACCCGTGTAGTTTCCCACCAGCTGATGGGAGGCCTGGTGGGCATTGCTTTTATAATAAAGAATAACATAATACATTTTATTATTATTATTAAAGTTTATTTATTTATTTTGATGTTTTTTAAAGATTTTATTTCTGAGAGAGAGAGAGACAGACAGTGTGAGCAGAGGAGGGTCAGAGAGAGAGGAAGACACAGAATCTGAAATAGGCTCCAGGCTCTGAGCTGTCAGCACAGAGCCCAACGCGGGGCTCGAACCCATAGACCGTGAGATCATGACCTGAGCCGAAGTCGGACACTTAACCGACTGAGCCACCCAGGTACCTCATTTATTTATTTTGAGAGAGAGAGAGTGAGCAGGGAAGGGCAGAGAGAGAGGGAGAGAGAATCCCAAGCAGGCTGTCAGTGCAGAGCCTGACTCGGGCATTGATCTCAAGCACCTTGAGATCATGACCTGAGCCGAGATCGAGAGTCAGACGCTTAAAGGACTGAGCCACCCAGGTGGCCCTAGTATTAGTTTTTAAATTTTAAATAATCGTCCCTAAGCCTCCCCACTCCCATTCTCTTGGGCTCTGCATCCCTGAGCTGCGGGGATGTCCCAGGTCAATCACACCTCGGGTGAGATGCTGAGCAGCAGACCCGACCATTTACCTTAAGGCACCTACTTATAAGGAGGCGGTGCACCTATTAATGCCTATTTTTAACACGGGCCAAAATAACGGAAGTGACCATTTTCTGTTATCATGAGCACACTTAGTCTGAAAAAAAGTCTACTTTTTAAATATTTTTTTTGTTTTATTATTATTTTTACATGTTTTTATTTTTGAGAGACAGAGTGCAAGCGGAGGAGGGGCAGAGAGAAAGGGAGACACAGAATCGGAAGCAGGCTCCAGGCTCTGAGCAAATGTTCAGGACAGAGCCCGACATGGGACTCGAACCCACGAACCGTGAGATCAGGACCTGAGCCAAAGTCGGACGCTTCACCGACTGAGCCTCCCGGGTGTCCCAATGTTTTTCTTTTTAAAAAATAATTTTTGGCACTTCAGAGACTTATTTATACTACGAATATCAGGGTGCTACATTTATTTTATCGTTGCTATGTGGCACCTGAGCAGCACTTGATTCAAGTGTATTTGAAATCAGAACCAACAAACACCTCCCACCCTTCCTCAAGGTTCTGCTTAGAATAAGCAACTGGCCTTGGGTCCGGACCCTCAGGTGTGACCTGGGAGCAACATGCTGAGTCACCCTATCTGTGTAGTGGGTGCTCAGGGCCTGGCTTCTGGGCCCATCCCCTCTCTTGGCTCAACCTCTCTGCCCCTGGGGCTTGTATCCAGGATCTGAAGGTCTGGACAGCTCAGAAAGATGCACCCCTCCCTCGCCTCCTTGGGATGGAAGTGCTGATGTAGCCCAAGGATTCGGGTCCCTTGGGCTCTGGCTGCTATTTTTCTGAGCTTATCAGCTCTGGAGTATGGATGCGCCCCTGTCTCCTGTCAAGAAGGGAGACAGCACAAGTCTGCTTGTTACCTTGAGGGGCCACAGAATGTGCTGGAGTCTCTCAGTTTGGGCACTGAATGCCGATTAAGGTGGACAAGAGAAGGCACCCTGGCTCTGAGGGCAGGCTGCTGGGCGAGCAGCTCAGCCCCGCTCAGAGACTTCCAGTAACTGCCCCAAAGTCACGTGGCAGGTGACAGCTGATATAAGCCCATGTCTGGAACATGAATGCTGGAAAGGTCTCTACAGAACTCCAAGCTGAGGGCCGGCTGTACAGACGGGGTGACTTGGGCATGAGGGCCTCGGGTCACACAATGAGAAAGTGACAGAGGCTCCCTAGAACCTGGTCCCTTGGCTAATTGCTTGTTCTAAGCAGAGCTTTGGGGCTGGGTTGGGGTTTACTGGGACGGAGGGAAAGGGCACCAGGGTATCACAGGCGGAGTGAACGGTCTGGCCTCCCGGGGCTGTTCTAACAGTTGAATAACACTGATGCCCGGGGAACGCCCCTCGCACTGTTTGGCCCAGTTGATGGGAAACGTGCAGTATCAGTTGTGGTTCTTGGCTTTAACCTCCCTGCTCGCTGTGTGTTGCAGGAAGAATCACGATGGCCAGAGTTTCCAGACCTTTCTTTTCTTTCTTTTTAAGTTTATTTATTTATTTTGAGAGAGAGTGCATGAGCAGGGCAGGGGCAGAGAGAGAGGGAGACTCTGAGAGAGAATGCCAGGCCGACTCCACACTGTTAGCACGGGGGGATGGGGTAGGGTGGGGGGAGGGGCTCGAGCTCACAAACTGTGAGATCGTGACCTGAGCCAAAATCCGGAGTTGGACACTTAACTGAGCCGCCCAGGAGCCCAACTCTAACCTTTCTGCAGATGGGAAACCTGGGGCTCGGAGGGATCAATAACTTGCCTGGGGTTACACAGCAAGTGGATGGAGGGGCTGGGATTTGAAGCCAGGTCCAGAGGCCTGCAGTGTAGCCTGTCGGCAGGCCCCCCATCAACGCTAATTCATTTTGGTCCACCCGTGGGCCGGGGCTCCCCGGGAGGCCTGCCCTTGTGGTTGGGACGGCAGAGGTGGGGGCTGCTGGGTCCATGGCTCGGGCTTCTCTACCTACTGCCTCTGAGAGGGCCACCAGGCAGGTCCTGAACCACATGGGCCCAGATGCCGCCTTCCCAGGTCACAGGGAAGCAGGAGAGGTGCTCATGGTGCCCTCTTCCCGTCATTGGTCTAGGTACCATGTCCCCGTCCTAGGTCCCTCATCCCTGTCCTAGGTCCCTTGTCCCCATCCTAGGTCCCCTGTCCCCATCCTAGGTCCCCCGACCCTGTCCTAGGTCTTCTGTCCCCATCCTAGGTCCCCTGTCCCCATCCTAGATCCCCTGACCCTGTCCTAGGTCTTCTGTCCCCATCCTAGGTCCCCTGTCCCCATCCTAGATCCCCTGACCCTGTCCTAGGTCTTCTGTCCCCATCCTAGGTCCCCTGTCCCCATCCTAGATCCCCTGACCCTGTCCTAGGCTCCATGTCCCCGTCCTAGGTCCCCTGTCCCCGTCCTAGGTCCCCCGACCCTGTCCTAAGTCTTCTGTCCCCATCCTAGGTCCCCTGTCCCCATCCTAGGTCCCCTGTCCCCATCCTAGGTCCCTGACCCCATCCTAGGTCCCCCGACCCCATCCTAGGTCCCCTGACCCCATCCTAGTTTCCATGTCCCCGTCCTAGGTCCCCCGACCCCATCCTAGGTCCCCTGTCCCCGTCCTGGGTCCCCCGACCCCATCCTAGGTCCCCTGTCCCCGTCCTAGGTCCCTGTCTCTGTCCTAGGTCCCACTGGGGTTCACCTGGCACATTACAGCTGTGTCCTGACTTCCCACCCCACCTGCTCCTCCCTCCTTCCCCTCCAGCAGACCACCCTCCATGTTGGCCCAGAGAGAACATTCTTGAACATGGCTCTGATCTTGGGCTGTTTCTGCAGCACGACCCTCAGTTGCCAAGAGACAAAGTCCATACCGCACAGATGCGGTGACTGTCGGCCCGGCGGTCCCAAGCTCCCGTTCTCCTCTGCAGAACTTCCCTCCTGCCCATTCTGGCCACCGGTGCGGGCAGGATGGGCCCTGCTCCTGGGTCCCCGGGGCTTGCCTGCTGCGTTTTGGCTTCCAGTGCAGGTTATAAGCACGAGTCAGGACCCATGTTCGCCTTTGGGCTCCCTGTCCCTCCAGTGAACTTGCCCCTTACCTGTCTTGTCCATGGTCCTGTCCCCAGGGCCTAGAACAGTCCCTGGACCATAGTAAGCACTCAATAAATGGTCAGGGGATGAACGAAAGAACATGTGCCCAAAGCGTCACCTTTTGTCATCTGTTGTGTCCTCGTTGCCTGTCAAACAAACTGTGATCCTCCTCTGCTGCCCCATGACCTTGACCTGTACTTAACCGGGTGTATCGGGAACAGGCCTGACCTGCCTCCTAGGAGACCCGGGCTCTACGTCCACCTGTCAGCCTGGGGGTGTGTGTCCTGGAGCAGTCCCCTCTTCTCCCCAAGCCTCAGTTTCCCCATCTGTACACCGAGGCTTCTGAGGTAACTCCCTCTCCCCGAGTCGGAGTCTCTTCTCTGATTCTCCAGCTCTTAACCACTCAGGTCGGCCATGCAGCCTGGTGGCCTCAGCTCGCCCTGCGGAGGGGATGGGGCTGTGGAGGTGGCTTGGAAGCTTTAAGAAGCCTGACACGTCTGTGTTCATGTCTAATTACTCCGGTAACTGTTTACTGCCTCTTTCATTCCCTGGGCGAACAGCCCCATTACTAGGAGTAATTTGCCAGCGCCAACCTGGGCTGTGAGCATGGAAGATTCCTGATGGCTGCCCTCAGCCTCCATGCCTGGGCGTTCACGCAGCCAGGCCCCCAACAGGTGCTGAGGGAGCCGAGGGCAGAGCGCCCGCCTTCCCTGGCGTCCTGGGCTGGGGGGCCCTGCCGAATGGGCAGCGCGGCCTGGGAGCTTCCCGCACACGCCGGGCAGAGCGATGGAGCTGGATTCGGGGTCCAGCTCTGCCACTTATGCAGGCACAGTGTGACCTCGGGCAAGTTCCGTCTGCTCTGAGGGCCTCAGTTTCCTCATCTGTAACATGGGGATTGCCGTCTGCCCAGTCTCCCTCCCTCTTGCTGGCATCTGCCCCCATCCCTTTCCACGGGACAGTAGGGGGTTCTCACGGTCTTACGGGACCCTTCTGCCAGCCCCCCCACCCCGGTCATGACTCACTGTTCAGTAAGTGTGGGTTGCCTTCCAGAGCCAGGCCAGTGCGGGCCCGATGACCTTGGCCTCAGTGAAGGACACCGAAACAGCAATGGGACTTCCAGCGACTGTTGGGCCCTGGGTTTTCACCCAATGCAGAGGTGAGGGACGGAGCCTGGGGGCCCCTGGCCCCTGGTTCGAGCCTCCTGTAGGCTCTGTTATCCTCATTGTTCTGGGCTTCTTGGTAGCAGCCAGGGCAAGCTGGAGTTCTGTCACTTTCCCCAGACCAGTCCTCACAATCCAAGACTGGCAGACTTAATTCCCCGCAGGCTGAGAGGAGCTGAGGCAACGCAGCACCGGCCACAGGACCCTTTTCTGGGCTTGGGGAGGGTGGGGTGAGGCACGGGGTGGGGTTCCCATTTACCCTGCAGTCTGATTCTTGGGACATGGCCCCAAGAGTCTGGGTCCCTCCTAAGCCCAGAACAGAGAGTATCCTCTGTCAGGACATTTCACCTCCTTCAAGCTGGATGCTAAATCTTTATTAATAAAAGCCCAGCAGAGAGTAAGGGTCAGAGCGAAAAGCCTCAGTTTGGGGAGGGGGGAGTCGGCTTTATTAATAATGAGGAATGGAAGGAAAATGCCTTAACCGGGCTGGGTTCACTGGAGGGGCTGTTATTGGAATTATGAGGACAGCTGTTGGGGGCCAAGTTTCTTCGTAGGAAGTGCCCTGGACCAGACGGCCTCTGCACTCACTCCATCACTTGGTCCCTCTCTCATTCACTTGTTTAATTTTTTTTAATGTTCATTCATTTTTGAGAGGGGGAAGGGGCAGAGAGAAGGAGACACAGAATCCAAAGCAGGCCGCAGGCTCCAAGCTGTCAGCACAGAGCCCGACGTGGGGCTCGAACTCACGAACCGCGAGATCATGCCTTGAGCTGAAGTCAGACGCTCAACGGACTGAGCCACCCAGGCGCCCCTGATGTTGGTGTGTTTTTATGGACACCTGACTGGGGGAGGGGGCGGAGGGCGCCTCAGACTGTCGGCCCTGCCCTGGCGGCACCGGGCTGGGTCTGGTTCAAGACTGTGTCCAGAGCCTTCCTGGGAGCCTCAGCCCTGCTCTGTGCAGCTGAGGGAGCTATACTGCTGGTGTCAGGGTTTTAAGCGTGTGCCTGGGCCACCTCCCGCTGTGCACGGTTACCGAGGCACTGGCCCAAGCCTCTCTGGCTCTCTGGCTCTCTCACACAGCAGCTTCTCTGCCTGGGCCACCCCCTCCTGGTTCCCAGCACTCTCAGGGTGGGCGAGACCAGGGTCAGGATCCCTCCAAGATCTCCTCCCTCTGAAACCCCAGATGCTACTATGGGGTACCTGTTCCTCCCCACCCAGCCAATGTTTTGATGTGGGAGGGGCGGAGGGCTCAGGGGCTGGGTTCCCAGGACAAACGGAAAGAGCCAGAAGGGAGGGGAGGAGGTACTAGGATCCCTGTAGGCTCACGTCACTGTCCCCCGCCCCCGACTGTCCTGATTTATTAGGTGCCCATTGGCCTGGCTCAGGTAGCGGTCGTAACCCCCAAGGAAGTCTCTGGGGTTTCCTTGGCTCTGGGTTGGGGTCCACCATGACCCCTTTCTTGCTCTCCCCTTTCCCACATGAACTCAGAAGGTGCTTGGTTCAAACTTCTCAGCCGGGAGTGATTTTGCTTCCCAGGGGGACATGTGGCAAAGTCTGGAGACATTTTTGATGGTCACACTTGGCAGTAGGCACCCACATAAGTGGGCGGAGGCGAGGGGTGCTGTGAGTGCACAGGACAGTCCCCTGAACAGAGATGTATCCAGCTCCCAACATCAGTAGTGTTGCTGTTGAGAAGCCTCACGGGACTTATAGAGAATGAAGCCCAGAGAGGGGCAGCGACCTACCCGAAACCACACAGCACATCAGCGGTAGCTCCAAGATGACAGCCTGGCCCCCCCTGACCCAGGCTGATCTGGCGGGGGGACCGAGCACCTGTGCCAGAGGCCTCAGTTGATGCCAGCAGCCTCTTTTGTTTCAAACAGCGCTTTTATTTCTCTCTAA
This sequence comes from Crocuta crocuta, assembly GCF_008692635.1. NCBI lineage: Eukaryota > Metazoa > Chordata > Mammalia > Carnivora > Hyaenidae > Crocuta > Crocuta crocuta. The sequence goes on from NW_027532008.1 coordinate 23,865, forward strand.
ATAATTCCAATTTCAGGAACATTTCTGTCAGTATTTTTATGCTCCCTGTCTTTCCCTGGGCTTTCCCTCTGGGCAATCTGACGCTTGCAGGAGGCTAAGTACGGCCGGCACATTCCAATGAAATGGAATACAAAATACAAAATAATGTAGCATATTTCTGTCAGGTCTGAGTGATGGATTACTGGCCCTGACACAGCCCTGTGTTTTCCTTCCCTCCCACTGCTTTTTGGCTGAATGCTCTCCCCCCTCCTTCCCAGAATCTCTGAAATTCCAGTGGCTTTGCAGCACCTGCTCACCGGAGATACAAGGTCCTGACTTTACAGCCCGGGGCCCGTGGTTGGGAAACGATGCTGGCGAGGAGCGGGCCGGCCAGCGGCCTGTGTGGGCCCGGGAGGGAGGCAGGGATGCTCCTGGGCAAACGGAATGTTGGTGCAGCCACTGGGGGTGCTCAGTGCGTGCGGGGTTGGCAGGGAGGCACTGGATGCGACCAGACCATGGGTGCAGCTCACGGGGAGAGCAAGAGGTACCCGTCGCCTTGGAGAGACGTGAGGGGGGTGGCGGAGGGCCCACGAGGTGAGGGAGCTACAGGGCCAGGTCCCGTAGGTCTTCGTCAGCTGTGAGAGCACCCTTGTTTCCATCCCGAGAGCACCGGGGAGCCACTGAGTGTTCGAAGGGAGGGAGACACAAGGAGATTTCTGCAGCAGCAGGAGGCAGAGGAGGTCAAGGAAAGCTCCAGGGAGGAGCCGATGGGGTGGGAGGAGGCTGTGGAGCTGGAGAGAGCGCCATCTTGCTGCCTCCGCGGACATTTATTTATTTTTTTCCATCTCTGTACATCCTGCGAAAGAATGCGGAGTCGTGCCGCAGACTGGCCAGAGGGGGGCGCCCATAGGAGTGGTGTAGGGGGGTAGGGAGGAGGGCAGGCAGGTGGGAGGGGAGCGGGTTGGTAGAAGGTGAGTTGGCTGGCAGGGAGGTGGCAGGCTGTCCGGGAAGCCCTGGAGGTAGCCCGGGCTGCCCGAGCACAGGGCACGCAGGGGTGGCTGGGTTGGCCTTGCACACGGGGCACAAGGCTTCCCAGGTTTCCAGATAGGCGAGTGGTGCTTTCTCAGCCCTGCGTGGGCCATGACTGACACAGAGAAGGACACAGGTAACTGTCGCCGCCGTGGGCTCCCAGAGTGCGTGGCGGAGGAGGTGTGGGTTCACAGGGGCCCCGGCTCTGAACTTCTTGGAGAAGGAGGGGGTGGTCCTGGCTTCATGGGCGCCTCCTCCTTGTAGCGCCCTGGCAGCCGGCCTGCGGATGGGTGCCTAGAAGTCGCCCAGGACCCCTGGATGTGGCACAGCAGCAGGATTTTAGAATTAAAGTCACAGGCCTGACTGTGGAATCCTGGCTTGGATTCACAGTGTGTGTGACCTCAGGTAGGCACTTCCGTCCTGGAGCCTCTGTCTTCACATCTGGGAAATGGGCACCATCCTTGGGGTCTCGCCCCAAAGTCTCTGGGAGCCGGTGTCCCCTCGGGACAGGGGGCAGGCGTCCAGGAGCAAGGTGTGGGTCCCGGAGGTGGGATGTGATGGAGCGGGGTTGGCGGGGTTGGGGGAGGGGGCTGAGGGCATCGGTAACAATAACCATAGCTAACTATTTCCATTTTCGGATGGGGAGAGGGGCCCAGAGGGGTCAAGATCTCCGTCCCAGGTCACACAGCTGGGGTTTGGACTCAGGGGTTGTTGTTCCTCAGTCCAGCTCTCAATCATGAACCTGAGGAGAGAGAATGTGGGCAAAGGGCACCAGGGGAGCCTTCGGCCAGGCTGGCATAGTCCACGGTCGTGCCTCCTCCGGGTTCAGGTGTGAGGTGACAGGCCTGGGGCCCTGGCTGCATGGAGCACCCAGGTGTCTTGGAAGGAAGGAGCTGTTCAAATGTAAAATCTTTATCCGGTTCTTGATAAAGCTGGCCTGGGCGCGGCTCATACGAACCTACATGTCAGGCCCGTACATCACCCGTTTAATGGTTCTCGAGATGCCAGGGTGTTGGGGAGGCCCCATCGGGCACAATCATCGGCTGGGGTGATGCTGATGCTGGGCATACCAGGACAGGAGGGGTGGGCGCTGTCCAGATCTGAAGCCACCCTTCTGCTCAGAGTCAGCTCCCATGGGGTTTGCCAGCCCCAACTTGCAAAGAAAAGTAAGAGCTGAGATCTGACTTCTTACCGCTGTGTGACTTTTTACATCACTCTACTCTCTGGGCCTCAGTGCCCTCATCTGTAAAATGGGGCCATTAGCAGAACCTATAGCAGACCAGTAGAATAAACGAGAAAATGGGGATGCAGAGTGTAGCACAGGGCGAGATGGGCTTATAGAGTCAGTTCTTGTTTTTATATCGACTTGTGTGCTGGAATCAGGGAAGGCGAGGCGAGCAGGGAGGAAGAGGATGGAGGGAGGCAGCAGAGGTGGCTGGTTTGCTGGGCACCGGCTCTCAGGTCAGGATGGAGCCCCCTGAGGTGTGGTCTCTCATTCACCCTTCGAAGGTCTGAGGGAGATGCCAGTGTTCGCTTCTTTTCCAGCTGAGGAGACGGGCTCAGCTGGATTTAGCCCGAATTCCCAGTGCTAGTAACTGGCCGCGCCAGGAGAGGAACCTCAGTTTGCCTGACTCTAAAGTCCCCATCCTCCAGACGAGCCTCCTGGGTCTACCTGGATGGTTCCAAGGACAGGGTGGGGACCTCCTATGGCCCGCTGGGCCCCTCAGCACTCCTGGGAGGGTTTATCCGAACATGTCATTACCCGGTGCGAGCGTTTATGCAGCAGCTGATTAGCCCTAACAAGAACCTCGGCTCCGTCATTGATCAGGAGCAGAGCCTGTTGCCGGAGCTGGCTTCCTGCTGGTGGCTTCCTCATGGCCCAGCAGTGCCTGCAGCAGAAGGTGACCAGGATGCCTAGCCTATCAGTGGCCAGCTCCGGGGACCAGAAAATGGGGCCCGGCCTCCTCCCTGCCCCGTCCCCAAGCCTGTTCTGGTCTCAGCGCTGCCCCTTTGTGTCCTCTGCGCCCTCGGGCCTGGGGACCCCCTTCACTCTACCTCTTTCCCCGCCTCCCCTCCCCCAGCCTCCCCTTGTTCACTCTTGGTCGTGTCCCGTGGGTACCCCGCAGCCTCTTCTGGCCCCTCCCTTCCATGGCCATCTGGGGGCGCGAGGCCTTGATGGCAGAGAGCCCCGGGCCTTTCCTGGCCTTGCGTCTCGTCAGTGTAGGAAGCCGAGTAGGAAAGAGGGACGGATGAGCCCAGATGCTCAGCTCTGGGTGAAGGGCATCGCACCAGGTGGCTAACAGTTCTCATGGCAGAATGCGCTGTGTTTAATACCTTGATGTCTTGTCGGCTGGATAAATGAATTCTGTCAAATCTCTTGAGGCTGGTTCCCAAAGTAAAGCATTTAGGGGGGAGACAGATCTCATACCCTGACGGCAAAATTCACTTGAAATGATTATTTAATCCAGTGTCCCTGTGAGCCTTGGTGCTGAAATTTTCAAGCTTGTTCACCATGAATGTTTTTTCCTTCTTCCCCCTCACCCTCCAACCCCAACGCCTCCCCCCCAAAATCTTCTGGTGCCCGGTCCTCTGTCTCCTACGGAACAGCACAGCAGAGGAGCGCGGCTGGGCTAATGACAACCATTTGGTTCCTCAGGACAGTGTTTAGGGGGAAACGACAGAGCACAAAGCCTGCCTCGCGGTGACTGTCTGGGGACAGAGGTGCTCGCTGTCAGTGGCCCCCGCAGCCCAGGGATGACAGCGCACTGGGTGGGCAGGGGGTTTACAGACCCAGGGTCCGTGTGCCGTGCGGCAGGATGGAGAGGCGGGGGCGTCTGCGAGGACGGCGGTGCCTCACCCCTGATGGAGACGGGGTGGGGGGGGCTGCCGCTTTTCTGCTAACCCCCACTCTCCACCCTTCCCCTCTTCCATTCCCCATCGCTGCCCACCTTTCAGATCTAGTCCTGCACTGGGGCCCAGCCCTTTACAGTTTGCAAAGCACTGCATTTGAATTCATGCACCATTCATTCGTGCATTCATTCATGTTATTCGCACTGCGGTAGCTGACGCTCACTGTGGGTCATGATCTGTCTGAAGGTCTGGGGTTACAGGGACCTACAGGACACAGCCTTTGCCTCCAGACCTCAGGGTTTGACAGCAGAGATGGGCTGTCATCGAATGGCCATGACTCTTAGGAGAGACGTGGTGCCGGGCACACAGCAGGTGCGTCCCTTGATTAGAACGAGTTGGGAGGCTGGTAACAGAAGGTCCAACGACAACGCCCTGATCACCGGGACATGTAATGACCGTGCATAGAAGATTCTGGAAGGAGGCAGTTCCGGGGCTGGTAAGATGCTCAGTGAGGCCACTAACCCAGGGTCTCTCCCTTTTTCCTTTTATCATCCTCGGCTGCGGTGGTCTTTTTCCTTAGCTTCTTGCCTCAGGGTTGCAAGATGGCTGCCACAGCTCCAAACATCGTCTCACACAACAGCATTCAAGTCTAGAAGAGGGGAGTCGAGTGAGGCCCTTTCCCAGGAGCACTCCCTGCACCAGCAGGCTTCCCTCACACCTCAGTGACCAGATCTGGGTCACACACTCCCTCCTGAAACCATATCTGGAGAAGGAGGGGGTGTGCCAGGCTTGGCTGCACCCTGGGCCAGGGAGGCCCCCAGGGCTGAGTCTGTGGCTGCAGAACAAGCCCAGGGCTCTGTGAGTGACGGAAGGAGGTGCGGGCTCCAGGCAGGGGCCACCCGTGTGTACCACCTTCTCGTCGGTGCTGTGACTCAGTGTCCCGGGCAGTGTGGGCTCTGGGGTGGTGGCCAAGCCCCGGCCCTGGGGACAGAGAGCCCTGCACTGAGCCTCTGTCCTCCATGGGCTGTGGGGTCTGGACCATGGCATGGCCTCCCCCCTGTGGAGTGGGGACCATGATGGTACCTGCCAAGCAGGGAGGTCGTGAAGGGGACAAGGGTCGTGCATGTAGACACCTGTTGTGAGGGGGTGTTAACAGCTGCTGGCTATCTCAGCGATTAGCCCCATCTGTAAAATGGGCCCATGGAGTCTCCTCTGTGACAGTCCTGGGGTGATGAGTTAGCATCAGGGAGATGAATAGCAGGGAGATGAGTTCATACGAGTGAGCACTTCCTGTGTGTGCTGGGCGCCCTTCCACGTCCTTGGTCACTTCATCCTCACAGCCGCCTGCAAGGAGGGAGCTGTTTTCATCTCTATTTTACAGCTGAGAAAACTGAGGCTCAGGAGGGTGGCCCTGGGTCAAGTGAGGGCAGCCCGGGCTCTGGGATTGTCCAGCCACCGTGCTCTGACCCAGTGCAGGGCCGGGTGGAGCCGGCACAGGCGGGTGCTCAGGTAACCCCTCCCCTCCTGCTGGCTGTCACCAGGGTCCAGGCTGGTGGCGGGGCCTGTCCCATCTCCCTACCCTGCCCTCTGTTCCCCCCGAGTCCAGGGCCCCAGAACGTGCCTGGGGCGTGGGGGGATGTGCCCACTGACTCACTGCCCCCTCTCTCCATGGTAACGAATGGACACCTTCTGTGACATCCGTGATGGCTGGTGTCACTTGTCATGTGGTGAAGTGGCGGCTTGCACTCTTGGGGAAACAATATGCGCTTATGCGGAACATAAGCATATGCTAATGATGGGTAATTACACTCCGTATTTATAGATTTACCAACATATGTAAGACCGCTTCTGACAATTACACACCTGCAGGCGCATCGCGATGTAGTAACCGCACGGGAGGCTCCTGGGCAGCCCCACGACGTGAGCCGGGGCGCCCGGGGTGGGCCGAACGTGCAGCCCAGCCCTGCTCACTCAGGCCTGGCCTGCCGCTGCCCTCCCAGCCTTCCCGGTCCTCCTGGCTTCCCAGAGAGATGGCACATCTCTGGATGTGGGGGAAATCCAGGCAGAGTGAGCAGCACTCACCAGGGCACTGGGGTGGGGCTCAGTGACAGAGGAGCTGAGAAAGCTGGATAGGGTGGGGGGCTGGGCAGAGAGGTTGGGGAAGGTTGAGAGGGCAGGCCTCCTGGATAGAGTCAGGAACTAGGTGGAGGAGAGATGAGCTGCATTAGGGAGGGGTGAGGAGGAGTGAGGAAGGGTGAGGAGGTAAGGAAGGGTGAGGAGGGTTAGGAGGGGTGAAGAGGAGAGAGGAGGTGAGGAGGGCTGAGGAGGGCTGAGCAGGGGTGAAGAGGGGTGAGCAGGGGTGAGGGGCTGCTTCCCTCTATCTTCCAGTCCCATCCCCAGTGGAGCTGAGGGAATCTATGCCAACTCCCAAGATCTGGGCAGAAGGAAGTTGAGCACTGGGTGCTGGGGACAAGGAGGAGGCAGCAGGGATGGGGCAGGGGTGCCCAGGCTGGGGGCCCTTAGGGAGATTTTCTGTTATGGGGCGGGGGGCTCCGCCAGGAGGACTCATTTCCGGAGACCCACCTAGTCCTGATTCCTCAGTCAATGGGCAGAAATGAACAGACCCGGTTGAACCACCAAGTACAAGTACAATTGCTGCTAGTGAACACGTAAAACAGCCTTTTCAATCGATCCAACGTGATATTTTTGCCACCAGCAGCCAGCAGGTTGCTTTTGCTCCATCAGACGCAGCAGGCTCAGGGAGCACCTCCCCACCCCAGCCCTGCCTTCCTCCCCTCCCTCCCTGGAGCCTATCCCTGCACACAGCTAGAAAATCCTCCACGGCAGCATCTCCCTGATGCTGACCCCACATTTGGCTTCATCGGCACCACCCGAGGGGCTCTAAGCATACAGACCCCCTTTGTGTCCCCTGAGACCTCCAAGCAGGGGTTGGGCGGGCTGCCGGCCACACCTCCAACAAGCAGCCTCCCACCCCTGCCCGAACCAGGTCCTGCCACCGCTGCTGAGCTCAGGAGGCTGGCGTTTCCCAGTTGCCTGCTGGGAAAATCCAGCTCCTCACCCCAGCATTAGGGCCCCTGGAATGGGGTTCACCTCACTCTACTCCACCAGCTCCCCTCCCCGGCGGGACTTCCTGGCAGGAGCACCGGTCTCGTCGACTGCATTAGACAAAGGGCTTCACTGCAGAACAATGTATGTCCATCTGTGGGCTCTGAGGCTGTGCTGCACCCCCCCCCCACTTCACAGCTGGTGGAATAGAGGTGCAGGGGGCTCGGAGTGAGGAGGTCGCCTCCCATCTCTGTCCACCGTGACACCTGCTGCTGCTTCTGCCTCTTAAGTGTAATTCTTCTTTTAGCTTGTCTGTCCTACAGTTTTTTATTGAGCACCTGTTCCATGCTTGGCTGTGTTCTGGGGGCTCAGGACACAGGGTGCAACAAAGCCCATGTCGCTGGCTAAAGAAGGTCGTCAGATACAGCTGGGGAGTCAGTTTATTCATCAGGCCACAAAAATGACATCAGGTGCCAGCTCCTCATGTCCCATGTCCCATAGGAAGACACCAGAACCAGCGTGACAGACGACAAGGCGACACGGGCAGTGGGCTGACCTGGCAGTGAGAAGCAAATTGCGTGGGTACAGTTTTATCACCCCGAGGAAGGTGAGTCCATGTTCTGAGAGGGCGTCAGCGTACTCGGCCAAGACTTATCAGCTCTGACTGTCTTGCCTTCGTGGCCTGTGTGGAGAGTACAGGTGGCCAGGGTACCAGGTCACAGCCATTGCCCTGTGCTTCCCTGTCCTCATGGGGCCCGGGCATCAGGTTGTTTTAAATCTTCCAGGTAATTCTAATTGGCAGCCTGAGGCGAGGGCCCTGGTCTGGGTTTTGCTCGATTTCTGAGGTTTCCTTGCAGCCATGCCTGATGCGCACACACACGCGCGCACACACACACACACACACACACACACACACACACACACACCGGTCGGATACTATACACCACATATAATATAGACATGTCTATCTGCCTCTCTATGTCTCTATCTCTGCTTCTGTCTCGTCTCTATTTCATCTCTGTCTCTGTCATATGCTTAGCTGTTAGGTACCACTCATGTATGCCACGTAGGACTCACCTGTTCTACAAGGCACACACTTTCAGTCCCTCTACTTTTTGTATGAGGTAAGTGAGTGGTCCCAGAGCTAGTAAGGTACAAAGCCAAACTTAAATCCAGGCCTGCCCCCTCAGTGCCCCCACTCTTGACCCTCACCCCATCCCGGTCACTCAGAGCCCCAGACCCTGACGTGCCGTGTCCAAGGTTCTGTGATGTTCTTTCTCTGAAAAGAATTTTTAAATGTTTATTTTTGAGAGAGAGAGAGAGAGAGAGCAGGGGAGGGGCAGAGAGAGAGAGGGAGGCACAGAATCCCAAGCAGGCTCCAGGCTCTGAGCTGTCAGCACCGAGCCCAATGTGGGGCTCAAACCCAGCTGTGAGATCACGACCTGATCCGAAGTCAGACGCTTAACCAACTGAGCCACCCGGGCACCCCTGGATTCTGTGATGTTCTCAGCGTCTGACCATGTGCCATCTACCATCCCACTATTTTCCTGTTTTGTGAACCATACTTTGTGATTTTTGACAATTCTGTTTTAATGATATACATTTTTAAATGTCCAACAATTCTAACTTATTATTATCTCCCTTCAATAGTCTCCGATTCTCATATCCAGGGGGTGTAGCCTCCTGTGGCGGGCAAGCCCCCTCCTCAGGAACCGGCAGCCACTCCCCGCAGCTGCGTCCCCCCCAGGTCCCTGGTTACACCCCCTTCCCTTTCGAATTCCGCCCGGACCATCTTCAGCTGCTCCCTCCTCGGGGCTTCCTTCAGATGGTCTGAGCTCATGGCTGTCACAGGTGTTATTGGCCATGACGGTGACACTTAGAACAATTAATATGGGCGAGAAACTCCTGCCAGATGTGGGACGCGCAGTGAGTCCCGGAGCCCAGACGGCCACCGTCCACACGCATGTACCTGCTGGGTCTCCGCAGTCACAGAGGGATGCTGCCCCTGTCTGGCTGCCCTGTGTCACAGGGGCCCCTGCCGAGGACCCCCCGGGGGCGGGGTTTCATTGGCTGCTTGGGGTCTGGCCCCCTTTCCCTGCTGGAGCCTCCCGCACTCTCCCCTCTCTGCTCTCAGGACCTTGTCTCCCCTGGGGCCTCTCCTGGTGGTGTCTCTGAGCTCAGACTCCAGACCCCTCAGTGGGGGTTCAGTCCCTGTTAATGGCCAGAGCGCTGGGCACGGGTTAGACCACAGGCTTTGACCAACCCCTGGTTTCCAGTCTGGGCTCTGCCCGTTCCTTGCTGTGGGACCTCAGGGAAGTTACTTAACCTCTCTGAGCTCAGTGCCCTTACATGGGAGTTGAAAAATAATGAAAGGGCCTGCCTTGTGGGATGGAGGCCAGACTTACATGGATGGGGTAGGATAGTCGTTGGCTCACAGTCCTGCAAACACTCCATCGACGAGGGCTGTTATCGCTACTGCTATTGCTGTGTCAGGGCTGCTGGTTTCTCTGGCCCCAAGCACACACGGGTCAGCAGCTTCTCCTGAACCTGGAGGGTCCCGCCCCCACCACACCCAGGGCTCCCCTCACGGAGGCGGTGAGAGGAGAGTGAACTTCCCATCCCACGGCGGGGGGGCAGACTCGGCCTCTAGCACTCACTCCGAGTGTGATGTGGGCAAGTGACAGAGCTTCATCAGTTTCCCCTTCTGTCAAGTGGGCACAATAAACCTGGCCACATAGGGTCATGTAAGGGTTGCCTGAGGGCTTCTCAGCAGGAGGTGGATTCCTAAACTTAAATCATTTGAGACCGTGACTTCTGGGGAACTTCTCCCCCTCTCTGGGCTCCCTGTCTGTCTGCAAAGCAGTATCTGCTTTTTAGAATGATGTTATCATTCCAGGCCCTGAGAGAGTGTGGCGCTGAGCACCCGAAAGCTCTCCCCTTCTGTCACCGCTGCGCTGACGGATGAGAAACCCAGGCCGAGGGACCCAGATTAGACGACTGGGGGCAGGACAGTGTACGCCGTGCTAAATTACGCAGGGCGGACAATTAGAGAACCAAACGATCTGTAATAAAGGGCTAATTGGGCGGGACAGAGGCTCCGCGTGCGGAGGCGGAGGTGAGGGAGAGGCGCCCGCGGCCCGGGGCGGGGCCGGCCTGGTGGCCGCGGTCTCCGCGACGACGCTCCTCCTTCCCCCGGTACAAGTCACGCACGCGCACCGGGAGGCGTCTGGACAGTGCAAAGTGGTAAGTGTGAGAGCACGTCAGTCACCTGATGCCCCGCCTCCCGGAGACGGAGGCCGGTACGTTACTGGTCCGCCTTCATTCCGGGTTTCTCCGCGGACGCTGCCTCCACGACGCCGGCAGCGAGCCGGGATCCGATGCGACCGCACAGAAGCCTCCAGAACAGCCGGGTCATTTCTCACTCCCGTCACACGTCACGTGGTCGGCAGGAGGGCGCTGCTCCCTCAGACACGGGGGCCCAGGCCCATGGGCGCCCCCGTCCTAGGGTGTCAGCATGTCCCCGTGCGCTTCTCGGTCACGGTGACCGGGAGGAACGGACAGAACTGGCTCTGAGCCTTCCGTGCTCCCTCTGGAAGGTTCTCGCTCCACCTCTATCCTCGCTTCTTGGCCAAAGCAGGTCTCACGGGCACCTGCCTCGCAGGTGACAGGCACGCGGGGCATCCTGGGAGGGGGCGGCGCCGGAAGGACACCCGGGTCCCGGCGAACCCCGGCCACGCCCTCCTCACGCTGCCGCGCAGATCGGGGTCCCCACCCGGCACTCCGGTCTGACCGGGCTTCTGCCTCCTTATATTCCTGGAAATAGTCCATTTGACTGATGTTCCCATCAGTCAAACCTCCCGCTTTTGAAGTTTGAATGATTTCGTTCTGTCCTGCTGTCATATCTAACACTGCAGTGCTTGTCTTCCTTCTTTAACCTTCGTCTAAATTTCTATTTTGTTAGAAAAGTCTCCCATAAAGGAAGGAAACGTGGGGTGAAATAGCGTGACGTTTTAAGAACTGAAAACGGCTAATATTTAAGGAGAGAATACTCCTCAGGTCCTGTTCACTGACTCCCAGGTCTGGGACCTTCTCGGCTCTGCAGCCTCCCACCCTGGCGCCTCCACCATCTTGCCCGGCCCCGGCCCCTGTCACTCCCCCCAGAGCAGCCAGGTGACCGGGAGACTCCGGGCAGAGCCGTCCCTGCCCTGCTCCGCGCCCCCAGGGCCCTGCCACACTGGGCACCGTCCCCCAGGGATCCTGAGCCCCCAGCTCCTCCCCACCACCCTGCAGCCCTCCCCACCCTCAGCCCCCAGGCTCCATCCTGAGCCTGGAGCCGTCTGCATGGTCAGGTTCAAGGCTCGCCCTTGCCCTTCCCTCCAGCTGGAGCCTCCTCTCTGCATCTACCCCCACATCTCCCGAAGGGCCCTTTGCCCCAAGGGCAGTCTGGCCGCCCCTGTCCCTGCAGCCTCAGCACCCGCCACATTCCCCCCGTTCAAGGTGGTCAGGCCACACAGGCCTTTCTTCTGCACTTGAACCTCTGAGCCTTTGCATATGTTGTTCCCGCCACCGGGAGCATCCTCCGGGGCGTCTCACCTGGCTGACTCCTAAGTGGCTGTCGCGTCTGTGCAAAGAAGTGTCACTTCCTCTGGGAAGCTCACCCAACAAGGTGGGACCCTGTGGTCTTCATCATGTTACAGCTGATTATTTTAGTTATTGCTTTCACGTCAGCCTGTCCTTTATGACTGGAATCCCCGCAGGGTACGGACTGTGACTGCCTTAGTCACCCCGCACCCCGGAACCTAGCTCTGTACTTGGTACATGGCAGGGGCCCCAGCCTGTCCAGGGCCCTGGGAGGCAAGAGGAACTGTGGGTGCAGGAAGGGAGGGATGAGGACAGGGGACCTGGGCCCGCGGCCCCGAGGGGTGCGAACGCGGTCTCCCTACAGCTGCTGGGTGATCAGGAGGGAGCCAGAAGCCCCAGGGCCCGGCGACTAAGCCCTGTGCATGGGTTAGCGGGGGTGGGGGTGGGGGTGCATTAGGTCACGTGCCCTCCTCGCGGGGCACGTGACACAGGAGCCAGTGGAGCTGGTGCGTTAGGAAGTGAGCAGGGCTCATCCTTCATTCGAACAGTTTGGTTAAACGACTCGCTCACATCACTTCCCTGTAATCACCCTCGGGCTCCGCGGCTGCCTTGCTTCTCCGCCTTGCCCCCCTCCCCCCATGATGGTTTATCACTTTTCTCGTTCTTCTCTTTAACTATAAGACGACAAGGAAAGAGGGAGCCGAGCTGACTGGGTGGCCCCTTGTGCGGGAGCCAAAGAAACCATCCTGCCAATGGCACGGAAAGACTAGACGTGAGAACCGCAGTTCTATCCATTACGGCTGGGGAGGGGGAGATGGGGGTCTCGGCGGAGGGGCCTCTGTATGTGCAGACAGGTGTGCAGACAGGCACAGCACACACACACATACACACACACACACCCATGCACACATGGGCACACACTCATCCCGCATGCACAGGCCGCTCCGTCCAGCCCACCCCTCTTCTTAGATTCCTCTCTGAGAATGGCCCGCGGCCATGACATTGTGTGACCTCCATCAGCTCCAGCTGGGTCCCTGTTACCCTTCCTCAATCGTCGGCTCATTCACGGCATGTGAGTTGAGCCCCTTCTGGGTCAGATACCATCCAGGCAGGTGTGAGTGCCTCACGGAGCTCACACCATCCCGCTGCCGGTCGCTGCCGTCCCGCCCACCCTGTGTCCCCTGGAGGTTAACCTTGCACCTTGCAGGGGGCCTGGAGCGTGGGAGATGTTAGACTCATTCTGAATGAATGAGTGAGTGAATGGATTCTGCATGGGTACCAGAAACACGCTCTGAGCTTCATTGTTGCAGGGCCCCTGCTCAGGGGCGTGGAGTGCTTGCTAACTCCTAGGAACTTTCATCTCAGCGGAGCCAGCGAACATTTGCGCCATCAGAGTAATGACTTCTGGCTGCAGACAGATAAGCTGGGGCCCAGTGCAGGCAGCAGAAAGCCTAGTGCACGAGGGCTTCAACTATCGAGCTCGGGGGTGGATTGGGTCTCAGGCAAGGCTTGATCTAGCATCTCAGTTGTGCAACCGAGGACCCATGGTTTTCCACCCCTCGGCTCTGCTTTCCAGTTTCGCCTTCAGCATCAAAGTGGGCTGCGTATTCCGTCTTTCCCATTTCCAGGAAGACATGGTCTCTCCCAGTCTTGCAGGTAGAGGTGGGGTCAAGGCTGCCTCCCAAAGGGGGAGGCCTGGAGCGGATGGTAGAGGGACAAACACGTGTCGTCCCCTCTTCCCAGGGAGCAGAAGCCGGTGGCCCAGATGAGAGGCAGAAGTGGGTCTGGAACGCGGGTGGGAGGAGGAAGGCAAGCCGTGAGGCTGCCTGAGTGGGTGGGTGTATGTGCCTCCCCCTCCCCGCCCCCACCTCCGTGCCTCTGCCTCAACCAACACTCCTTCTCAGGAGTGTCTGTCCTGACGATGGAGCTGACCCGACGGGAGACTGAGTGACATGCAAATCCAGGCTGGAGTTACTGTCCTCCCTCTCTCCGGAGCTGTGAGTGGATTCTGCTCCCTGTGAGGATGAGATCCCTAACCGGAGCCCCAGCCCCCACCCTCCCACTGACCGCCCCTGGGACAGGCATAGACACTGCCTCCCTGGGTCCTCATTGGACAGGACAGGACCTGTCACTGCACGTCCCCGTGGCTCCGTGCTCTGGCCTGAAATGCACTAAGACAGTGGGACTTATGGGGGGGGATGGCGGGGGCTGTGCACATGGGGAAACTGAGGCCTGCTTTCTCTTTGCAGAGCTGGGCTCCACCTGTTCTCAGGCGGGGTTCTTCTGCTGCATCACACGCGGTGCCTCTCTCCCATTCACTCCCCGAGTTAATCCTGGAGGCCTGTCCCAGTGTGTCCCCAGTCCTTCCCCGAGGGTTCCCTCCCCCTCAGACACGGAGTCCAGCCCATCTCTCCAGTCTAGTCCCCCTCTGCCCTCACCTCCTCTCTCTCCCACCCCTCCGCCCTCAGACACCCTGAGCCGTAAAAAGTTAAAAGTCATAATACATGATGTTTGTTGAGGACGTAGAATGTTCCAGGTGCTGAGCTGAGTGGTTTACACGCGTTGTCTCTTTCATCGGTGTAACATATTTGTGATGTTTTTCTATGTGTCACATGCTGTGCCAGATGCTTTGGAGATAATCATGAACAGACACTCACTTCTTGGCCTCCTGGAAATTCCGGTTTCACTGGAGAAAACAGACATCAGCCAAAAGAACAAAGAAATAAAATTACAAAAGATTCCAGCTCCCGGTTCCAGGCCTTTGGAGAGGATTCTAAACCGAGCTGTAATGTGGTCTATAATCCCATTAAAAATATCATTAATGTATTCTTCCTTCATTCGTTGGGCACTCACTGTTCCTTCCCATGGCCAAGGGCTTGTGCCAGAAAGCAAGGGAGGGTTTATGGAGACACCTGTCGTCTGCCAGACACTCTTGTCTCATTCTGTCCCCACAAGGATGCTGCAAAAAGTAGACATTACTTTCCCCATTTTGCAGGCAAGGAAGCCGGGACTCGGCGCCCTGGGCTGAGGTCACACAGCACCTGCTCTGGGTGTCTTGGCCACCTGGCTACGGTCTGGCAGACAGAGCCTTTCCCTGTCCCTGTCTCCCCAGGGAGGGGCTCCTAGTCTGCTCAGGAGCCTGCCCTGTTATCATTACAATGACAGTAATAACCCCGGCAGCAGCAGAAACAGCCACCCCTCCTTGCGACTGTCCCCAGGCAAAGCACTTTGCTTATAGGATGTCATTTAATCCACACAATGAGTGGGCAAGGTGGGTGCTGGCCCCATGTCGCACACAAGGCAGCAGCTCTGTGGGACTGACGGGCTAACCCAAGGGGGCTGGTGAGTCGGGGGCAGAACTTGAACCCAGATCTGCTGGGTCTTTAAGAGGAGGGAGGGCTATTCCTGTAATAAGAAAAGAGGGAGCCAAGAAGTGGCGGGAAGAAGGGAACACACACATCAAGAGAAATCGCCACGAGAGACCAGGCGCCCAGGGAGAGGGTGAGCGGGCAGGGGTCTGGGGTCCCACGGGGGTTCCAGCTCCCCATCCCTGCCCTGCATCCAGCCCGGGGGCCCTAATTTCCCAGAGACACCCTCACAGCCCTGTACTCTCCCCGCCCCATGTTTCTTTGCCTAAATGACACCGAGTGCTTTTCTGTGATTTGCAAAGAGCCCCGACTCAGATGCCAAGGATACCTGCTTATTAAAAACAACAACAATACACAAAACTGCTTAAAAAAAAAGGAACAATTCTGACAATGAGTGTCTCTTGCTTCGAGAGGCCTCATCAAATGAGAGGAACGAGGCTTTTGCAAACCTATATGGAAATGAAACCCGCAATCTGGACACACGCTTGTTTGACAAGTGATAATTAACTGCTGACAATATAATTTCAGTTTGGATGCAAACGTGTTTTTCATTAAAAAGTAATCAAAGAGGTGCTTGCATCTGGCAGTCCAGCCTCCGGCGGCGGGAGCTCAGATCCTCTGCTGGGTTTCAGGGCTGGCACTGAGCACCCACTGTCCTTGGCCAGGTGGGCATGGCCCCCAAAAGTGACACGGGTGCAGATCTCCAAGGAAGCTTCTAGAGGAGGCCAGCTTAGTCAGATGTTGTCCCTAAAGGCCCAGCATCCCCCTCTGGGCATCTCTGAGCCCAAATGTGCCAGGGGCTGGCTGTCTGGGGGCTTGGTGCCGACCTCGGGGTCAGAGAGGGAGGGGGCGCACTCTTTTTTCTAGCCTCTACTATGCCCTGGGTTCTGCAGCAGTCCTATCTCATTCCCAATTGTACAGAAGGGGACATTGAGGCTCAGAGATGTGGCGGGTCACCTATTCTAGGCCACAGCCAGTGAGGGGCCAGATGGAGACATGCACTGTGCTCTGAGTCCTCAGTCTGTGCTGCTCACCCTGCCTTCCTCCTTTTCTCGAATCAGCTAAACTCTGTGGCTGTTTTCTCATCTGTAAAGTGAGGGGCACCTCGGTGGCTCAGTCGGTTGAGTGTCCGACTTCGGTTCAGGTCATGATCTCACAGCTCGTGGGTTCAAGTCCTGCGTTGGGCTCTGACAGCTAGCTCAGAGCCTGGAGCCTGTTTCAGATTCTGTACCTCCCTGTCTCTCTGACCCTCCCCTGTTCATGCTCTCTCTCTCTCTCAGAAATAAGTAAAACATTAAAAAATGTTTTAAATGAGATAAGGGTACCTACCTCATGAGCTTATGGTGAGGCTTAATTGAGTTAATACATAGAACAGTGCTTGGTGAGTAGAAATCCCTGAGTAGATGTTAGCTATGAGGTGTATGAAGCGATTCACAGAGTCAATAATATCATTGTGGCTCCTTCACCCTCACCCCTCCATCCTGTGGGATCAGCTGGATCCACCCCTGCGCTCATCTGAGGCCTGCCCAGGCTGTGTCCAGAACTCCCACATCCACATGAAAGGAAGAGCCGGGAAGGACCCTGCACTCTTGGGAGCCTGAATAGCGGAAGGTGCAGAGCGAGGCTTTGCTTCCGGACTCCGCGGAGCTCAGACGTCTCAGTCCCTGGGTCAGTCATCGCAGAAGCTCCAAGCGCCTCATCCACGCTCAGTTTGAGTCGTGGGATTGCTTTCCTTTGCATTTTTATCCCCTAAGTCTTCCTTCATGTCCATGGAATTCACATCCCACCTCTACCTTGCTCCCAACAGCCACACAGAACCACTTCCTGCTCCTGGAACATTCTATAACCTGTAACGTCTCTAGCCTTTGCACATTCTATACTCTCTGCCTAGAAGGCCTTTCCCTCTCCTTCCCACCTGGTGAAATTTGATCTTTGGAGACCCAACTCAAACATCACCATCTATTTTCTTTTCTTTTCTTTTTTATCTTTTTATATTTCATTTCTTTCATCTTATTTTATATAGATAGCAAGCAGGGGAATGGGGCAGAGGGAGAGAGAGAAAGAGAGAGAGAGAGAGAGAGAGAGAATCCCAAGCAGGCTCCATGCCCAGTGCAGAGCCTGATGTGGGGCTGGATCCCACAACCCTGGGTTGATGATCTGAGCCGAAATCAAAAGTCGGACGCTTAACTGACAAAACCTCCCAGGCGCCCCTCAAACATAATCTTCTTGATCACGCCTTGATCTTGGATCTGTTTGACCTGACTCTGAACATGGAGCAGGGGCTTTCTGTGCACTTATTAGACCCCTACTATGGGCGTGGCTTGGTACATCTAGATGTACCAAGATGTGTCATCCCAGTTAATCTGAACTCGTAAGCTGATCTATATTATCCCCCTTTTACAGATGAGGAAACCGAGTTTCAGAGAGGGGAATTGACTGGCTCAATGTTACATGCTTAATCAATGCCAGAGCCTGGACACAGCTATAAGTTGTGTCTTTTTGATCTTTGGCTTATGTGAGTCCACTTAGTTCCTCCCCTAAAGGCAGCAAGATGCAGTGCCCCCTAAACTTACAGTCATATTTGTCACTGATCTAGACTTCAGACACAAAAGTACACACCTCCACCCACACAGGCCCAGGCACACACAGGCCAAGGAACAAAACCCAGACACAGTTGTATGGATGTTCCCAAGGATGAGCCTTGGGTGGGCAGGACAGAGGATGGACCCAACATGGGGACTGCGTGCTGACTTCTGCTCTTAAAAACCTCCCTTCTGTGAACTCTAGAAACACTTGATCAAGTACAGCGAAAGGGACAGGGTCATTCCCTGGAAGGGGAAAGGAGCTGGCAACCAGGTGGCGAGTGTGTGAAGAGATAGAGCAGCCGCCATATATATGGTGGGCTGGTGGTGGAGTCAGCCAGTCACAGGGGCTGAGAGGAGAGGCTTGATGCCCCTCGGGACAGAAAATGACCCTTGAAGTGCAGTGCCAGAAGTTGCGTAAAGTCGAGACCTTCCAAGGACTGAGCCTTAAAGATGGGTAGACAAGAAAAATAATCAATTTCCCGACAAGTGCCCTCCTCCATGCCCATCTCCCCATCCCCCACACCCATCAGTCCTGTTTGTTCTCAGCATTCAAGAGTCTGTCATGGTTTGCCTCTCATTGGGTGTTATATGGAAACCAGCTTGACAATAAACTATTTGTAAAAAGAAAGAAAGAAAGAAAGAAAGAAAGAAAGAAAGAAAGAAAGAAAGAAAGAAAGAAAGAAAGAAAGAAAGAAAAATAATCCATTTTCAAGAAATGGGAAACAACAGAGAAGTGTGTCAGTTTCCACTTGGACTCTGAGAAAATTGACCACCTCTTGGGTGATCATGGCTACAAGCCTGTGCTGTACTTGGGTTTGTGGTTTTAAGTTATACGGCAGGCATCGTCCATGAGCCCCCACATGAAGCAATTTACATACAATCGGTCCCAAGCTGGTGATGCTTCTGGGGGTATTTGGCAGAAGCCAAGGCACAAACAGTTCAGGAGGGACACACCCTCCACTCAGAATTTCCACAGATAAAGCCCCACTGAAGATGAATGGAAAACTCAACGTACAAACAAATAAGGAAATAATTTACCACCCGTGAGAGTTAGTAACCATGTAATTCAGGACAATAAGAACCCAAGAACTTCAAATTAGCACAATTCTGATAGAAACTATAACATACCTGTATTTAAAGTGATTAAAAATATTAAAAAATATGAAAGGCCAAGAATAGAAGAAGACACTATGAAAAAAGAACAGACTAGAAAAAAATAGAAATATAAAAATGAGATCGATAATCATTGTAATTTGATAAGTCCTCAAGGGTGGATTGGCTAGTGGATTAGGTAGAACTGGGGTAAGAGTCAATTACCTGGAATGCAGACCAGAGGAAATGACCCTGAATGCACCACAGAAAGGAATGGAGAAGAAAATATGGAGGAGAGATTCAGAGTCACAGAGGAGAGAATGGGAAATTCCATCAGCCCCCTATTGGGAGGGCTATTCCAGGATAGGCCTGACAAATTGCTAGAGGCTGAGTGTAAAGGTGAGAAGCTCGTTGGGTGCCTCGGTCCTCCCTCAGAAGTGAAGGAGAAGGAAGAAAGACTTTACGGGACAAACAAAAGCTGAAGACATTTGTCACTTGGAGACCTGCCCAGAAAGAAATGTTACCACATTTTCTTTAGGCAGAAGGACGAGGATGTGGTCCAAGACTTGCAGTGACATCAGGAAAGGAAGAGCGTTGGGGAAGAAATAAATGAAGGTAAGAGTAAATACTGTTTTTTTCTTATTCTTAATCGGAAACTGCTTAAACCATTTGAAGAAATAACAGTAACTTTATATTGGGTGATTATAGCATATATATAAGTGAAATAAGGACCACATTTTCTTAAGTGATGGGAGTCGGGAGCTGGGAATACCCTCAGGTACCTGTACTACATGTGAACTGAAATAGTGTTATTTGCAAGTACATTTGGGCTCATTGAAGGTATATATAACAAATTCTAGGAGAGCCACTAAAACTTATTTTATTTAAAAAAACCTTTTTAACGTTTATTTTTGAGAGAGAGAGAGAGAGAGAGAGACAGAGAACTAGCAGGGAGGGGCAGAGAGAGGGAGACACAGAATCTGAAGCAGTTTCCAGGCTCCAAGCTGTCAGCACAGAGCCTGACGTGGGGCTCGAACCCATGAACCATAAGATCATGACCTGAGCCAAAGTTGGATGCTTAAGTGACTGAGCCACCGGGCACCCCAAAACTTATTTTAAAAAGAAGTATAACTGACACGTGCAGAGACAAGATCAAATGGAATCATATAAAGTGCTCTCTTAAAACTAGAGAAGTCAAGTAGACCTTAAAAGTTGTTGTCACAAGGGGAAAAAAAGTTGTAACTCTATATGGTGATGGATGTTAACTTTTATCATGGGGATCATTTTGCAATACATCAGATCTACTGTCTTTGCAATAATTCTGTAAATCTAAGACTGTTCTGAAGTGAAAAATCCTATTACAAAATAAACCCACTTCTAGATATATCATAGTGAAAATGCAGTAAATCAAAGACCAGGAGAAAGTCCAAAAATCCATGAGAATACTCTCACTTATGGCAAAGGGAACACTCAAGCATCATGGAAAGATAGTTTTTTCAATAAATGGAACCAGGTCGATAGAATATACACACACTAAATAAAAAAGGAGCTTGACCTCTACCTTACACCATGTATGATCAACTGAGATGGCTTGTAGGTTTAACTATGAAAGGTAAAGCAATAAAGCTTCTAGACAACTCTATAGAGGGGTATCTCCAGGAACTTGGAGGAGGCAAAGATGTATTAAACAGGTTTAAAAAAAGTACTACTAAGGGGAAAATGATAAATTGGACCTCATTAAAAATTAAATATAAGGACAGCCACAGAGTGGAAAAATATATATCCAGTGATGAGGCTGGCTTGTACCATCTTGTGAGAACTCATTGTTAAATATTCAAAAACGTGGAGAACTACTTGTTGTCAAGCTTTCAGTAGCTTGAAATTGGCCATGGAGGGAGTTTTAATACCATGGAAATTGGCAAATGCAAAAAGCCTATCTCTCCCTTCCCCCACGGTGCTGGTCTCCAGCACGCTACTGCAGGTATTTGACAATGGGTTCAGACACAGAATAAATAAGAGTTCCTCTAAAACAACAATGAAGAGAAAGGCTACCCATAGAAAACTGGAAAAGGACTTCTTTTACAAAAAAGGTTATGCAAATGATCTATTAGCATATGAGAAGTTTCTCAAATATTAGTCACCAGGAAAATGTAAGACTACAACGTAACACCATGATACACATACAAGAATTGGCTAAGATGGGAATGAGAGTACCAAGTGTTGGTGAAGATTGGAGTAAGCAGGATTCACGTTCACAGCCAGGGGGACAATGAGCTGGTTCAACATTTGGGGAAACTTTGGGGGTCTACAAAAGTTAAAATCCACTTGGCTTATCCTATGACTTGGCTACAGATTCTACTCCCACTTATATACGTCTGTTTACCAGTCGAAAGGTACGAGAATCTTCACAGCAACAGTATTCATCATAGCCTCAAGCTGGAAACTAACCAAATGTCCAATGAAAGCAGGATGGATAAATAAACTACAGTACTAAATAGCCATGAGAATGAAGAAGCCAAAACCACACACAGCACCATGACAAATATAATATGGAGAGAAGAAACCAGACATAAAAGAGTACATAGTACATTATTCTGTTACATAAAGTTCAAAACAGGCCAAAGTATTCTCTGCGGTTAGAAGTCAGGAGGGTGTAATGCCTGGCCGGGGTGTAGTGAAGCAATTACAAGGAGGATTCTTGGTTTATTAAGTTTTACGTTCACTTTGTGGAAATTCATACAGCTGAATGCTTATGGCTTGGACATATTTCTGCATGTATGTTACATATGTGTCGATACAAAGTTTGCATCACACAGAACAACCAGAGAAAGGCTTGATGACCTACCAAGGAAAGACAACAGACTTCTCTGCAGCAACAATAGAGATCAGGAAACAATGGGATAATGCCTTTAGTGTCAAGGGCTAGGGCTATCAAATTCTGGTGTCAGGTACACTGTCGTTGCACGGTGAGGGACATCATGGTTGAAGTGGGAAATACTAGCTCATCTGACCAGTTTTTCTTCAAGCCATTCCATGTTGACGATGGTGATGGAGCTCAATTATGCATATTTACTTTTTAAAAAAATTTTAATAATTTTTTAATGTTTATTTTTGAGACAGAGAGAGACAAAGCATGAGCAAGGGAGGGGCAGAGAGAGAGGGAGACACAGAATCTGAAGCAGGCTTCAGGCTCTGAGCTGTCAGCACAGAGCCCGGCGCAGGCTCAAACCCACAAACTGCAAGATGGTGACCTGAGCCGAAGTTGGACGCTTAACCGACTGAGCCACCCAGGCACCCCTATTTAAAAATTTAAAACATTTATTCATTTTCAAGAGACAGAGAAAGACAGAGCACAAATTGGGGAGGGGCAGAGAGAGGGAGGCACAGAATCCAAAGCAGACCCCAGGCTCTAAGCTGTCAGCACAGAATCCAAAGCAGACCCCAGGCTCTAAGCTGTCAGCACAGAGCCCCATGCAGGCTTCGAACTCATGGACCATGAGATCATGACCTGAGCTGAAGTTGAACGCTGAACTGACTGAGTCATCCAGGCGCCCCTCAATTATATTTTTAAAATTTCAGTCACTCTTGATAAATAACAAATTTGAAGGAATAAAAATTTCTGAAATCCAAGAAAGCTTTGAGGGAGGAATAAAGATATTTTCTGACAAAGTCTGAGAGACGTCGCTCACAGGACCTTGCTGAGAGAACTGATAAAATAACCTATTTCAGGGAACGCCTTGCTATGAGAAGGAAGGAGTAAATCACGAGTACAGTCTGAGGGGAGAAACCGGTCAACATACACTAATCATATACCACAAGAGCAGTGACAACACTAATAGTGACTAATTTGGAGTGTAAAGGAGAGTGAAAGCATCGCACGAAGATGGGAAGGGGCATGAAAACTGATGTATTCTCAGATCTTATCAGAGGGAGAGGAGAGATACTGACTTAGTTTAGACTGTGTTAAATGTGTTTATTAAAACGTAAAGATTAACCAGCAAAGAAGATAAACAGAATGTTCAATTTCCAAACCCTTAGAGGGGGAGAAAAGGAAAAAAATTTTGATTGATACTGCAAAGAAGAATGCAGAATTCTGGCACTGCCACTCATATCCGTGTGTGACTTTGAGCAAAGGATTTAATGACGTCACATCTCTGAGCCTCAGTTTCCCCTCTCTGCACAGCGGGGGCGGGGATGATGCCCACTTGCAGTTGCTGTGGGATGTGATGAGATTGCCTCCCTGGTCCTCACTGTGGGATGAGACGACACACGGAGGGGGCGAGTGACTGCCCTCGCCTCTTTGCAACCAGGGAACTTGTGTAAGAAGCGGATTTTATGAACAGTGCAGAGGGAGTGTCTTTTATGTCCCGTTCTTTCCGCAGTCAAGTTTGTTTCATCAGAGGAATAGGAGACGATCACACTGGCTCAGGCTGTCCACTGCGGACACTTCCAAAGGGACCAAGAGGCCAGACGCGTCACTCCCACCATGACCTCTGCTTTATCTCTGCTCTTTACAGTCCATCACGGCGGTAGCATGTCCGGAAGATTTTCAGGGCCCCGAGTTGCACCCACGCTCGTGCACTCCCTTGTGTGAGAGAGACGCCCTCTCCCACTCCAGAGGTTTGGAAGGTGAAGCACAACCTGCCCACAGAAGTGGCTGAACTCATGGGGCGCCTGGGTGGCTTAGTTGGTTAAGCGTCCGACTTTCGCTTAGGTCATGNTCCAGAACTGGCAGAGGGTCCTATAGGCAAGATGTCCCAAGGCAATTTGTGACCACACTCCCTGGGGCGACCAAGGGGCCACCCTGAGCACAGAGCAAAGACTGTGCTCCATGGATGGGCTGTCTGGTTGTGCAGAATCTACTACCACTGACTCTGCCTCAGGAGCCCGTCTACTCTTCGTACGGCATAGAGTCCACACTGCTTGGCATGGCGGCCAGGGCCCAGAGCCCAGTGTGACTGCCTGGGGCTCTCCCGCTTTGTCTTGCTTTCTCCTAAACACATGCACACACATGCACACACTCTCTCACACATTCTCATACATACATGTGCACACACACTCTCACACATGCACAGGCGAGCCCCTGCCTCTCACACATGCTCTCACATGGACATGGGCACACACACTCACATACACAGGCACACTCTTTCACACAAACATTCTCACACATACACAGGCACACACATGCACACACATACTCTCACACACACACACTCTTACACACACAAGCACACACTCCTCACATACACAAATGCATGCATATGCACACTCTCTCATGCACACATTCTTACACACAGACATGCATACACACTCTCACACACACGCACGGACACACATGCACATACTCTTACACACACGTGCACACACTCTCACACATATGCACACACGCTCACAAATGCATGCACACAATACTTTCTCACATGCACACACACCCTTACACCATTGTGTGAACACCCCCCCCAGCTACGTCCATATGCTACTTATGGTTCTCTACACAGCCCAGTCTCTCACCTGCTCCCCACTCTCTCCCCAGTGCTGCCCATTTCCCAGAATGTCCCCCTTCCCCACCTGTCTGCCAGCTGAACTGCCTTCCGCGTCCTCCATGACTTAGCTCTGGCTTCCTCCAGCTTCTGAACTCAGATGTGTGTGTCTGAGAGGATCACGTGTTCGTCCCCATTGGGGCACCCACCTACGGGCAGCGCTTTCTTAGGGACTATTTTTTTCCTGACCGTGGGCTGCTTGAGGGCGGGTGGTAGGCGCTGAACGCATATTTGCTGAAAGGCTGAGGGTGGTTGTGATGACTCCGTCCTGCTGTCCTTTCTCTATTAGTGAGAAGGTTGGGAGCGTTCATACTGGCCCTTCTGGCCCCAGAACCCAGCCTGGGGCACACGAAGGACTCCCAGCCAGTGTGCGTGGAATTAATCAATAGATGCGTGCAATACTGCCCAGTCCAGACCAGGCTTAGCTGGTAATGATACTGTTTGAGCAGCCCTGTAAAAATGTCTAGAGTCTTCTCCAATTTAGACTGGCCTTCTGCCTCTTCCCCCATCCTCCTCACAGCCAGCTCCAACAGGCGGGATTAGAGGAGGCTGGCTGTCACCCAGCGGGTAGAGGTGGGCACAGAGTGGAACAATGAGGCAGTCAGGTGGGCTCCAACCCAGAGGGGAGTCTGTGGGCAGGGGCCTATCCGTGCAGGGTGTGCAGTTCTCAGGGACCGAGAAGAGGGTTGGAAGGAGCTGGGCTATTTAGGAAGGCGGACTTCTGGAAGCATGCAGAAATTCCAGACTCCCACGTGCAGACACAGCCCTCAGTGTGCACGAAGGGCGGCAGGGGCGCATCGAGTCCGCTGTCAGGCACCAGCTCCTCTGGGCACCACAGAGACTCGGCAGGTCTCAGGCTCTCTAGCCGATCTCGGTCAGTGGCAGGTCGGGGCTGTGGGGACAGAAGGGGAGGTGCTCCCTGGACGCTCCTCCTCAGGGCAGAGCCCCAGGGCCTCTCACTCTCGACCCACAGCGGTCCCTCCTTCTCAGGCCCCAGATGTTTGTTAGAGAAGGTGCACGGGGGTGGGGGTAGGGATGGGGGGCAGAGGGGCCCAGACAGGCCGACGGCAGAGGAGTAAAGGGAACCAGTGCCGCCCAGGCCAGCCTCAGAGACAGGGTGACAGTGACAGGCTCCCTGAGGACAGCGGAGAGGGGCCGTCTGCTTATCAAACCTCCTTGTCCTGAAAGGGACGTTTCTAAATCCCCGCTGCATGGTGGGATCCGCTGTTCCTCCCACCAGTGTTTGCTGAGCACCTACTGTGTGCAGGCCCCCCGCTGTGTGCTGAGCACCCATTGAGGGCAGCGGGTCCCATCTTTGGTTGGTCTGGTGGGGGAGAAGCCAGGTCAGGAGGAGCCCCTGCTGGGGGTCAGGGGACAGTGAGGAACCCTTCTAGAACAAGCCCCCCATTCCCCCAGGGAGGTCAGGAATTGGGGCACCAACCTCCCTTTATAGGACCCCCCGGTGAGGCCCAGATGGTTGAGTGACTTGTGTGATGTCACATGGCGGTGGATGGGGCCTAGGTCCCAGGCTCTGAGCTCCCCAACCTCCTGCCTGGGCAGCGTGGCCTGCTTGCTGTCTCTCAGGACCCCAAGCCCCTCCCCAAACATTTCCTCCCGACAGTAATTACACCACCCGAGGTTAATTTGTAAAGAGATGGTGGAAGCAGTTATTCTAATAGTGATTATTAAAATCATGCTGAGGGTTTGCTACATAATAGGTAATTATCTGCAGCCAAATTGGGAAAACAGTAGAGTCGATTCTACTCAGCTCCTTCGGCAGAACCAGTTAACCCTGTGGAGCAGCCACCTTTAGCCGGTATGGGTTTAATAATATTCTTATCCAATCCAAACAGAAGCCACTTTAAACCCCTTCCAGGAGAGGAATGTGGCCAGTCGGCCAAGCCCTCCACTCCAGGGGTCCGAATGGATCCCTGTGGGATGTGGCCATGTCCTGCCCTATGACCCGCCGGTCCCTGGGGTCCCCCGGGACACCTTGTCCACTGGTCCATTCACGTGCTTGCTCAGGGGGCTCATTCGCGGGATGATCTTTCTGCTTCTACGTCCATTCTTTGGCTCACTCGCTCAGTCATTCGTTCCCCTCTTCAAGCAGCCTTACAATCCGTTTGAAAATGGTTTCTCCCCCTCACTCTGTGTGAATGTGTTCTTCCTTTCCATCATTTGGTCACACGTTACCGTGTGCCTGCACTTTGCTCGGACCCGGTTTCCTCAGTCGCCCACTTGTGCATCTGTCTGCTCACACGCACTCCGTCACTCACTTGCTCCATCACTAGAAATATTCTGTGTTCGTTCTGTGATCAGCTCACTGATGCATTTGTTTCCGCACCTCCTCCTTCCCGAGCACGTCACTCACTCGCCCCGCCTTGGTTCACTCCCCGATTTGTCCGTTCACTTATGTTTTAAAATGTGTGCATCAAATATGCACCGTGTGTTCATCACCCACGTCTGAGACATGTCTGGTCTGCTGTGACCCAGCCTTACACATCCCTCCGTGCTTTCTGGGCATCGCGTAGAAAGTGCTCCTTGCCCTTTTCTTAGGAGAAGGCTTTGTCAGTGTGACAGGATGACACTCAGGTCCCGTGCTCGGGTGACTGGGGGAGTGCATCCAATCTTGGAGCTTGAGAACACAAGGGAGGAACAGGTTGGGTGCAGAGGAGATGAACTCGGTTTTGGACAAGCTGCACTTGAAGGTGCGGATGGTGCCCCCAGGAAGAGGCGTCTGGTGCTTACAAATGCAGAGACTGATGCGAAAGGCCTGCGCCTGGAGCAGGAAAGCCCGTCGGGCTGAGTCTCGCCTCCGTGCCCCCCCCCCTCCGGATTTTGAAACTGGCTTTGGGCTCCTGAGGCGGTCAGGGCGGACTTCCCTGCCTTGCTGAGCACCTGCCGTGTGGACGGCAGAGCCGGGGGGGACGGGATCCGGCGGAAACGCGTCATCGCGCGGACGTCTGTAAGAGAAGAACGGGAACGTCGGCCCTGCGGTGGGGCGTGCCCCCCGTTCCGCCCCAGCTCGTGGACCAGGGTCCCCCTTCTCTGGGCAGGCACGGGTCCCTCTCTCGGGGCCCCTGCTCCCACACACCTGGGGGGCTGGGGCGGCCCGGGTGTCAGCTCTGAAACCCCGTTTCTCTGGGGGGAGGGGGGGCCTGTCAGAACCTAGACGGGGGAGTGAGAAGCCTCGCTGTCCCCACCCAACAGCTTCCTCCAGCCAAGTTCCAGCAGGCACGAAGCCCAGAGGGTGACCCCATAGGACAAGGCCACTTTCCCGTTTGGTGCTCGCTGGGGGGGCGGGGCCTCTGCGATGCCCCCCCCCCCGCCCGGGAGTCAGCCCACAGAGGACACTCCCCCCAGCATTGGAGGAGGGGCGAGGGGGCGCGGGGTCCTTCATCTTTGTGTTGAGAACTCAGGACTCCGGCATCTGCGACAGGTCGTGGGATTTGGAGGCAGAGAGAGAAAGCCAGTCCCAGCCAGCGACTCGCGACTGAGGGACTCTGGGTAGGTCTTACCACCCGTCAGGGCCTTGGCGCCATGGCCACGGAAGGGGATGACAACAGCCACCTCCTGCGTCTACAGGAGAGTTGAGCAAGACGATGGAGGGGAGTGTCTCGTAGACTCTGCCACCTCATCCCACCCCACCCCCCACCCCCGGGCTGGTGCCACACTATGAATCAGGGTCCCAAGTGCAGCAAGAGTATCCTTACTGCTTCCCCTCCACTCCTTCCTCCTTTCTCTGTATTCATCTTAGATTTGCTTATAATTCTAGAAACTGGAAGGAAGGAATCTGAGAGATGACATAATGCCTTGTTTTATGCATTAGGGAAACTGAGGCCCAGAGAGGAGGAGCAGGAGGCTCCAGATCACCGTGCCAGCCTGCCACCAAATCCCGACGTCCATGCAAGAGTTTGAGCCCCATTTTCTTGCTCTGCCAGGCTCTACCCCTCGGCTCCCCGAGGTCACCTCGGACCTCACTTTGGCGGTCTCTCCAGTGGGTTTATCATCCCAGCCAACTGGGTGGCTCAGTTGCTCAGGGCTTGGTTTTTTCTTTTTAAACCACACACACACACACGCACGCACGCACGCTCGCACGCACACTCGCAGAATCCCCATCCTAACCTGCTGTCAGCTTCACTCTAAAAGAAATGTGTGTGATCGCTCGCCCATGCGAGCAGAGCATGGCCGTTGCTGTAATTACATCCAGTTAAAATCCCAGTGACAGAATACATTACAGGAGGAAAGGGTTCTATCTGGGAAAATGCAAGTCACCGCACACACAGATCTATTTTACCTCTCAAACTTTTTTTTTTAAACCAAGAAAGAGCAAATCATTTTTAAAGGTTACCTTACCCTTAAAAATACTCTGGACGTGCATCTTTAAGCACATGTCGGATGTGTGAATGTTAGTGTTTTATCACTTATGTAATCCAGCCCTCTCGTCTTCTCCACTGTTTTGAAGACCTCGGCAAGTGACTTACGCCCTCACCGAGTCGCTGGCAATTTCTCTCTGCAGCCCAGGGATCTGTCCTTTTTAATCCCTTCGAGAGTCTGCAACATAGTTGCTGGGCTGCAGTGAGATGAGCACGCGTGGCCAAGGGACTTCATTCCTTCCATACTCTCGCTGAGGGCCTACTGTGTGCCAGGTGCTGTGCAGGATACCTAAAATAATTCCCATCTCTACCCATCATACCCCCACACTGATCTGAACCACCATCACCCACAGCCTGGATTCTTCCAACTGCCTCGTTGATCTGGAGATCAGCCTTTAAAACAGCTGGAGAGAGCAGCTGGAGAGAGCCTTTAAAAACAACAGTGGGGTCGCTTCTCTCCCCTGCTCATACCCACCATGGCTCCCGTCTGCCTCAGGGTAGCTCCAGAGTCCCTCACAGGCCCCTGGCTTCCCCCTACCCAGTCCCGGCCACACTGGCTTCCTTGCTGACCCTCAGGTGCGCCAGGCACACTCCCATCTTCCACCTTTGAGCCCATGGCTCCTGTGGCCGAGGTGCTCTCCCCAGATACACCCCTCCCCCCCACAGCCTTACGCCCTCCAGCTCTGTGCTCAGTAAGTCTTTCCAGGTAAGCTCCTCCTGCCCAACCGCATAAATGGGCATCCCGACTCCTGGCCCACCCCTCACCCCTCTTCCTGCCTCATTTCCCTGCCAATCACTCCACTCTATCTGACGGATTCTGTATTGTAATGTATTTACCTTGCTGTCTGCCATCTCCCCGGCTACCGCTCTGTGGGCTGTATGAAAGGTGGGGTGTTGGACACTTTTGCCCACTGCTGAATCCCCAACTCCTAGAATATTGCCCGGCAGATAAATATTTATTGTGTGTATGAATGGGAGGATCTCATTTCATGTGTGTGGAGTCAGGGACATTCAGACAATAAAGAAGCAACAGATGAAAGTATGATTTGCAGACTGCGTGGAAGAGAGTGACATGGGGCTACTTTGGACTGGGGTCCAGGAGGGCCTCTTGGAGGAGGTGGCCTTTGGAGGAGGGGCAGCAGGCCTGCGAGGGAATGACTTGCCCAAGCCCTTGGAGGTGGTGAGTCGTGGAGCAGGTTTGGAGCCACGGGGGAGGTGTGCCCCAGCTCCCGGGGGTGCTTCCCAAACGCCCAGCACGGACACAGTCCTGGGGCCTGCGGGGCCCTGAGCCGACCTGGCCCTGGCCTTCTGCCCCTGTGCTGGGGTCACGACTCTACGTAGTCTCCCTCCCCATGGAAACAAGAGTATCACTCAGCAAGGTCACCGGGGCCTCATGCGTCCTTCATCCCCAGGCTGGGTCACAGGGCCTGGCGCACAGTAGGGCCTTGGTGGGTGGGTTTGGAACGATTCTCAGGGGAAGCAGGGAGGGCGTGTTGCAGAACATCAGCTTTACAGACTCACGAGCTGGGAGCCTTAGGGAAGATGAATTCTGTTTCATTAAGCAGAAGAGCTGAGACCCAGGGTAGAGCAAGGTATGCCCGGTTACTCTGTGAGTGGGCGTCCGTCAGCCTTCAGCCTTGAACTCTGGTCTCCAGTTCTCGGTTCTTGCCGCACTTCTGCCCGAGAAAGGGAGGCTCAGAGAGCTTGGCTACAGACTCAGGAGGCCAGGTGGCAGGGGACGTTTGGGCTCCCACCTCTCTCGGAAATGTGTGAGGACCACAGGCTGCATGTGGACTAAAGCAAGGCTCAGCAGATGAGGTCTCCCAAGGCCTCCAAACGGAAGAGTCCATAGAGGCCTGTGCCAGCTAGAGTCCTCTGGGGGGTAGAGCCGGAGGAGACATAGATTCAAGCCCCAGGTGACTTCTTATGGAGGCAGGGAACCTGGGGCCAGAGAGGGTAAGAGGTCGCCCGAGGTGACGCGGACAGCGGGGGGCAGCGCTGGGGCACCGGACAGCCCAGCCTGGACTGTTAAGCCGAGAGGCTTTGAAAGACCAGAACAGGAGTGCACTGTCCTGTTCCCCTTTGGAGCTCCCGACATCAGTCCCCTCCTGTCCCCTTGCAGCTGCTCGCTCAAAGCTGCTAGCGCTTTGGGAGATTTTTTTTTTTCTGGAAAGGTTCTTAATGAGATACAGTGTGTGGAGAGAGTGGGAGTGTCCTGATGCAGTGTGATAAATCTGGAGGTGGCAAGGGCTAGGAGCTGAGGTCTGGGCTCCAGACATCGGCATGGGGCGCAGTGGGGACGTGCTGGACAGGGGCTTGAATAGGGTTGGGTTAAGTTTAAGGTGAAGTCTTTGAAGTCTTTGAGCCCCCGCCATGTGCCAGTCCTTGTTTGGACGCTGGGTATGAATGATCCTGTGTGCAGCGATGTAAGGAATTCCTCTGAGCCGAGTCATTATCCCCATTTGAAGGATGAGAAAATAGACACTCGGTGAGTTGGCATCCCTCAAACCCAGCCATGTCTAACACCAGACATAGCGCCATGTCTACTTCTTAGGCTCAGGAGTTAGGCTTTTGTTTTTGTTTTTTTAAATTTTTAATGTTTTATTTATTTCTGAGAAAGAGAGAGAGAGAGAGGCAGTGTGAGCAGGGGAGGGTCAGAGAGAGGGAGATACAGAATCTGAAGCAGGCTCCAAGCTCTGAGCTGGCTGTCAGCACAGAGCCTGACACGGCACTTGAACCCATGAACCGAGATCATGACCTGAGCCGAAGTCAGACGCTTAACCGACTGAGCCACCCAGACACTCCAAGAGTTAGACTTTTGATTGAGACAGATTAGGACCGGTTCAAGGGCAAGGTCAGGATCAGCCACGTGGACTGGCTGTTCAGAGCTGTGCTAGTGCAAGACAGAGGTGAGGGGTGAGTCAGTGGGAACACCGAGCTTAAGGATAGGATTGAGATGCTCCCTGCGTGAGGACAGTGCAGGGTGAGTGCTCCTCTAGGGATGCTCCCCACGAAGAAAACATTCTAGAGGCTGATGGCTCACTTTAAAAGCCCTGTGAATTTTGCAATTGACCCCATAACATAGTTGTGTTTCCTTATTAAAAATTTTGGTATCTGGATCTTTGAGTAATATTTACGCCCTGGGGAGGTGTCCCCCTGCCTAGCAAGTCCACCAGCTAGAAAAGTGGGGATGTGGGGACAGGGGGCAGTCTGGGTGCAGCCCGGAGCTACAGTAGAGTGGCCAACCGTCCTGGTTTGCCCAGCACTGTGAGCTTTCCTGGAGTAGCGGAGCTGTTCTACCACAGCCAAGAAAGGGTCAGGCAAGGAAGAATGAGGAATCGCATCTAGAATGAGGAAAAAACCAGAGTGAGCAAAACAGCTCTCCTTGGAGGGGAGCACAGGGTGGTTAAGAACGTGCATTTTGCTGTGGGCAGCACCCAGTATTTTGTTCACTTTTCCAGTCAAGGATTCACCAACCTTTAAGCCTAGGGTGCTCATTCATGGTGAGCCAGCAAGGGTGCTCCCTGCTGCTGGATTTCAGGCACTGTTTCCCCCTCATGAGGGGCTGGTACTAGTTTCTCATTTCCTCAGAGCTGGTAGGAAGGAAACAACAGGTAACAAAGGAGGACACATCAGTCACAGGGCCTAGCAGAGAACGTCTTCCTATTTATTCCCAGAAGCAACAATCAGGTTAAGACAAGTTCATTCAAGGCCAGCCCAAACTGGAGGGTAAAAACGAGCCGCCATTTTCATTCTCGGAGTCTGGGATTAGTCTATTTATCAGCTGACTTCACGGGGAGAAAACATGCTTCTTCAATAGTTTTCACAGTGAAAATGAGGCCTCATTAAGTTAAACAGATGAACTTGAGAACAGTGTTGAAGTTGGCCGGAGTCATGAACGTCCTCATGGGGAATGCACAGCACAGTCCACAGAGGGTCCCCACCAGCCACTCAGAGCTCTGCAGACGCCCTCGGCCACCGCGCAAGGGACAGAGGCATCGAGAGAGAGAGGAAGATGGGGGAGAGGACAAGGGGAGACAGAGGGAGTGGGGGACGACGCTCCCCTAGGCGTGGCCATCCCTGGGGGTGACGATGCTGGTTAATTCAGGCAGTTTGGGCCACTTGAGAAGGGCATACGAGTAAAAAAGGAGGATCTTCTGGTGATGTTATTTCCAAGACAAGAGAAGAAGGTATTAGCCTCTAGGTGAGAAGAAGAGCTTTGGGGTCCGGGGCTCAGACATCCAGCCCCAGATTCAGCTAGGCTTTATTGAGCCAAACAACATGCTTTTATGCATATCATGGTACCTACATGCATATGGAACATACACACAGGACAACATGCATCTGGACATCCAGTCGGGCATTTTTGCCAAGTACGGAACACAAGGCAGCTAAAAGGCATTAAGTGATGGCCCCAAGGTCCTCCAGTTTCAAGTGAGACGATTGATAGTGGAACCCAGGGTGGCGTGAATAAGGGAGGAAAGACCCCCTCACAGCCCGCACCGACCCCCTGTCTCAGGTGGCTTGTCTGCAAGGCCCTCCCAGCTCCCGTCCCCTTAGGGTCTGCGGATCCACTGTCCTCTGAGCATGGGGGAGGGTCTACGTGACCACGCAAGCAGCAACAAGGCATAGAGGGAATTGCGTGCACCCAGGACCCTGTCTGACTTGGGTACAGAGTCTGGCTCAGGAACTCACCAGCCACCAGCCCTTGGCCAGCTTACTCTCTGGATCAGTTTCCTTATCAACAAACACGGAACTGGGATTATTCCTGTCCCACAGGCTTGTGGGGGGGGGGAGGGGCTAAATGAGCTACTAAAATAAAGACCCTGATGCACAAGAGAATCCAGGCAGGGGAGAGCAGGAAACATCTGGCCGTGAGGGTGAAACACTGGGAAGGGCGCAGATCCAGGGGACTGATGGCTAGATGCCTGGCCCAAGGCTGCTGGGGTAAGAGGAAAACTGGACGTTCAGATCTGCGGCCTCCAACATCCTGTCCTCTCTCGGTGCCTGGATGCGATGTCTTCTATAAATGCATTCGTCACAGAGTGAACATCTGTTGAGCCTGTATCAGGACCCATATGTGCTCCTTCACATTCATGATCCCATTCGATGCTCTCATTCAAAAGCACCAACCCTGTGCGTTGTTGGTCATTATCTGCATGTGGGTGGCGAGCCTCGGGGGTCGCAGGTGTCGAGCAACTGCACAAGGCTGGTACCACTCACAGGGGGCAGAGCTGTGGCTCACTCCCCCTGTGTCTGGCTCTAATGACCATGGTCCTGTTGGACAGTGCTCCTTCTCCCCAGGGGCCTCCCATTCCTCCCCGGATTGGCCTCCAGTCAGGATGTGTCCTGCGGGGGGAGAAACAAGGGCTCACTGAGCTCTTCCCGTCTTACCTGTAGAAGCCCTTGTGGGTTCACACAGCCCTGAGGACTTTGCTAAGCCCATGAGCCGCTCTTGTGATGCAGAGCTGATGTTCCCCGCAGTGCAGGGCAAGCCAGCCGATCTCACCCACCCCCACCCCATGAGCATCTGCCATTTCATAAAATGCCTCTCAGCCCTGAGGTAGCAGCTTTGTATCAGGCTGCGACACTACATGCAAACTCTTTCCATTGTTATTACGTCTGCAATCGTTTCTTTAATGCTGCTATTCCCTGTGTGTTCTAAAATGGCAACGACCACGTACCTTACACAGAGTGAGACATCATCAATAGTTGCCAAATGACCAGATGAAGGAATCGCTGGAAGGAGATATGCGTTCCGGCAACTGTCTATTCATGGTCTTTCTGGATTTAGGAAAAAGTCCTCTGGTCTTCAGGAGTGAAGATGGCAGTTGAGGGAGAATTTGGAAGAGGCAAGGTGCTACCAGCGTTGAAAAATGTATGAGTATAACTGCTTTGGAGTCCGAGGTATGGTGTATCAGTTAGCTATTACTGTGTAACAAGCTACCTTAAAACTTGCTGACTTAAAACTAAGCAAATACGCAGAATCTGTAAGTCTTCTGGGTGGTTCTTGGCTGGGCTTGGCTGGGCTCATTATTAGCACCTCAGGACACCTGTTGGCTCGTATGTTGAGGGGTAGAGGGGTCTGGGATGCCCTCTACTGGGATGGCTTATGTCTGCTCCTTGTGTTTTCCCATCCTGCAGTAATGAGAGAGTAGTTCTCCAGAGCTGTTGTCATAGTGAAGGCATGTAACAAAAAGAGGAGCAGGACCCCCCAAGGCCTCTTGGGGATTAAGCTCAGAAATGGCACTATGTCATTCCTGTAGCATCGAGTCTGCCAGAGCAAGCTGTAAGGCCAGCTCAGATTGAGGAGTGGGGAAACAGATTTTACCTCTTGATGGGAAGATCTGCAAAGTCATGTTGCAAGGGGCGGGGACATGGAGGTCTGCAAACGGGAGTCGGGGAGGCGTGACAGCAAAGTGCTAACATAGGGCAGGGCACACAGAAACTCCCGGCCGCTGAGAGTCAATGTCAATACTATGGTCCGAGTTGCACATTTTTATTGTGGGCATTCCGACACCGAGTCCCTGGGCCCTTCCTTGGCCACTCCCAGAGGTCAGTCTTCAGAACCCACATTTCTACTAATGCATTAGAATCGAGGAGCTGGTAGGAAAGAGTCAGCCCTCTTTCGGGCTCTAGAAAGGGCTCTGCTGGTCCAGAGTCCCTGCCTGGCTTCCCTTTCCTAACGGACTGTGGTGTCGCGGTGGCATTTCAGGTCTCTTCTCTCCCCTTTGCCCCCACTCATGTGAGGTTGCACAGTGTCCAAACCGTGGGGGGCCATGGGAGTCAGAGGATGTTCCCCGACATTCACAGGGTTTAAGGGACAGAGGTCTCTCTGGGGGTGATCTGTGAAGGGGCCCCTCGGTCCGCCACATGGGGCTGATTGCTCTCTGAGTCTTTCTTAATCATCCTCTCCAGACTCAGAAATGAAGTTTCATTTCAGCTGCAGGAAAGACAATTAAGGCTTGTAAAGCCTTGTGGACAGTGCTCCAGGACTCTGGGCAGAGTGGCCCCATTTTTATCATTCCTCGGTCTTAGTCAAAAGTCCCCTCGGTGAGTGACTGGCCACTTAGCCCTGTTAATGGATCTAACTTCCACAGGCTCTAGGTGTTTTCCTGCAATTGATCTGCCCGTGAAAAGTATGCTTTGGAGACATGAAATCGCCGTCATAGAGGCTTAAACCCATTACACTTTATCAAGAGGGGAAAACAAGGTGCTTGAAACATGAGCTACAAGGAGAAGGAGGGCTTCCCGGCTGGGAGGTGAGGAGGGGGCCGTGTGCGCCTCTTCCAGGGGAGCGTGATGCCCTGGGTCATTTTCTTAGTCACAGGAGGTGGCATTTTCTGATCCCGTCCCCATCCGGCTCTGCCCCCACAGGGAGAGGGTGTCTGGGTCACTCCCTCCCATCTGGTGTGTGTTTGGGAGGGGGTTCCGGCTTTGCCTGGAGAAGGGAGGTGGGAAGGGGTCCTGCTTTCTCCTCAATCCCTCCCACTTCCCATCTGCTGGGGAAGGAACCCTGGAGACGCTGGGGAGAGGGCGTGCAGGGACCCCAGTTCTCTAGGGGTGTGGGCCATGTAGAGACATCTCACCAGAGATGGGAGGATTGAGATCAGCCTCCTGTAACCCCTTCCTGGACAAAGGCCCCGGGGTGGGGGGTGCGGGGGCTGTTCACTTAGATGTCCAGTTAGCCAGTGCCGGCTGAGGGCCAGCCCGTGTCCGCTCTGCGCCTGGGCTGGAGATTCCGGCTGGACGAGCCCTGGTCCCTACCCTCCCTCTGCACGCCGTGAGGTCACACCAGCCTCCAACCGGCACGCTGCCACCTCTGTCCCCTCATCCTGCTTGGTGTCCCCTTAGCACATGTCACCAACTGACCCAGAGACAGTTGCGTCTGTCAATGTCTGTCACCCCACCAGACGTCAGCTGCACCAGGGTGGGCCTTTGTCCCATACCTGGAACAGGTCCTGGCACGTAGCGAACGCTGTTTTGGGACTGTCGTTGGATGTGCTCTGATGGAGGCACAGGGGGCATGGAGGGTCCCAAGTGTCCTCCCTGGGCAGCCTTCCTCGGGGCGTGAGGGTGACTGGCTGGGGACATGGGCGGGACACCCATGGAGTCTGCAACACTAAGAGCCCCCAGCACAGGAGTGCCCAGGGATCAGAGCCAGCAAGTGCAACCCCCTATGACCAAGGTCAGCCCATCCCCCACCAGAGGCACAAGTGCCCTCCCACCACTGCCAGGCCACGCGGACCTGCACGGCCACGGCCACGGCCAGCTGCAGCCCCGCCCAGCCGCAGCCCCACCCAGCCGCAGGGGTGAGTGGAGCCGCTGGGGCTTCTGTGCTGCATCTTGGTCGTCAACCCTCTGCTTTCTGCTCAGCACGGGCCTTAGTATTTTGTGTCCTTTGTGAGTCAGATGGCAGAGGCGCTGGAGGCGTAACCTGGCCACCCCCAAGCTGAGCCCTTCAGGGGGAGCCTGCTTCTTCCTGAAGCCTCACAGAGGGTTCGATGGAAAGGTGGCTCTTCCCCACAGGGGAGCTCTGATGAGCCTGGGGCTTTGAACCTTGTCACTGACAAATGACGAAGCAGGCACGACACCTGCTAATGGGGCCTAACTAGAGCTGCCAGAGTCCCTCTGTGGATCCCAGCAGGCACCTGGGGGAGCACCGATGCCCCTGGGGCCTAGGCCAGCCCCCCCTAGGGGGCTCGTGCAGGCTCAGGCAGGTGCCGAGTCCTGGACGGGAGGTGTGGGGGGGTGGTGCTCAGGCCATAGAGACAGGTGATTGGGGAGGCAGAGGCGGAGTCGTTTCCGTGTCTGGGCTCCCTGTGGGGTGGGTGACGGCAGCAGGGTTCCCTCTGGGATCCAGGCTCACTGTCGAGAGCTGGACACCGGACCACTGGACCTGGGTTCAAGTCCCAGCTCTGCCACCTGGATGCCTGAAATCGCTTGAGTTTCTTTGTCTAGAAAATAGGAATAATCAAGCTCTTTAAAGGAAGGAGTAATGAAGAGCCAGGGCTCTGGGGCCAGACTGCCTGGGTTCAAATCCTGGTTCTGCCATTAACTAGCCATGTGACCTTGAACCTGTGTATGTATCCTCGCTGAGCCTTAATTTCTCATCTGTAATGAGTGGAGATAATAGTGTCTGCATCGTAGGGTTGTTGTGAGGAGGACAAGAATACATATTTAATGAGCTTAAAAGAGGGGCCTGGCCCTCGTAAGTGTACACAGGTGATTGGCATTATTGTTATGACTGTGATTTATAACTGCTCACATCAGTCCTTGCAGAGGGCCCTCACTGGGTTCCCCATCTTGCTTAATGTAAAACTCGAAGTCCCTGCTGCTCGCAGTGCCCGCTCCTCTGAGCTCGCCTCTCCTTCCCTCCCTCCTCTCCAGTCGCACGGCATACTTCTGCCTCAGGGCCTTTGCACTCATTCTTCCCACTGCTGGGAATGTCCTCGTACCTTGGCTCATCCCCTTGCTTTCTTCAAGTCTCTATCAAATCCCCATCCCTGGACACAGGCCCCTCCCCCATGGCCCTCTATCCCCTGCCCCGCTTGGCTTCTCTTCACTGTGTTAATCTGACATTAAGCCATATATTCCTCTGTTTATTGTGATGTGTCACTGGGCTAGGAGCTTCACAAGGCCGGGCGAATGAAGGGCTTTGATTGGCCAGACCAAGGTCACATGGTCCAGCAAGGGGCCAGGGTGGAGTCCACCCCAGCCACAGGCAAAGAGAATGGAAGGGGGACATCCTTAAAAACCCAGGGGTCCATAATGGCAGAAGGGGACAGGTAGGGGCGAGGTGGGGGCGGGGGGGAACCAGGCTGCTGACTGTAGAGGAGGTCAAGATCAGGGGTCAGGAAATGAAGGCGGTCTGGAGCTCCCAGCTGCACAGTGTCTGAGCGGGGCTGGGCTAGTTCATGGGCTCAGCAGCAGGGACCCTCCCAACTCCACGCAAACTTCTCTGAGTCTTGGCTTCTGCACAGAGATGACAGTCCTCACCTTGCAGGGCTGCCGTGGGGATTGGATCCCATATGTTCATGATGCCTGGCCCATGGGGGTTGGCACCACATGGACACTGGGGCACTTAGCACCGCAGAAGGGTCAGGAGGACTCAGTTTGGGCACCTGCCCTCCCCATATGCCCCTCCACCTGCTGTCCCGGAAGGTGGCCGGGGAGGGGGGCCCGGTGTGCAGGTGCAGCGGTGGCCCAGGAAGCCTGGGGGGGGCGGTGTGCGGTGATGGTACCCTGAGCTACTGCTTTCCCAGCAAGCCCTGGGCCATGCTGCTGCCGCTGGGCCACAGAGGGCTTGCTGACGATCCAGGGCGGTCAGAGGTCATCTTGCTTGTGGGTTCACATTCCAAGCATTCACTGAGGGCCTACTGTGTGCTGGGCACTGGGACACGGTGGGCAAGATGGGTCTGCCCCGCCTCGTGGAGCTCACATGCCTGCTGATGTGGGAGCACAGACAGCGTGAGCCAATGGATATGGGTTTTATTTTGCAGTGTGGGGGGTCGGGGTGGGGAAACTAAGGTCCACAAAGGGAAAAGGAGGTATTTTTCCCACATTAAGATGAGGAAGCTGGGATTCAGAGAGGTTAGCCACTTGCATGAGTGACACAGAAAGTAAGCGTCCCTGAAGCCTGCACGTGCACCCACTGTCCACCGGGGGCGCCGCCAGGAGGGGGCCTGCAGGGGGGCCCAGACTCTCTTGCCTTGGCTGTCTATTCCTAGAGGGTCAGGGAGAGGGGGCGGTCCTGTGTGGCCCAGGCCTGCAGCTGACCACAGCGGTGGCTCCTGAGCCCTAAAAGCTGCACAAATGGACACCTAGGAGCAGAGGGAGGGGCACTGAGTGCCATGGTGAGGGGCAGGGGCCTGGAGTCAGTCACTCAGACCCCTGAAGACTGGGCAAATTTGTTACCATTGCAGGTCTCAGTTCCTTCAGCTGTGACATGGAAGATAGTGCGCTCCCTTCTTTCGAAGGTGACTGTGAGCATTAAGGGAACGATGGCACACAGAAGCCCCCAAGTGATGGTATAGTTGGTGCTATTAATTATTGTTATTATAATGATCATGGATGAAAGAGCTTGAAGTTCATTCCTGCTCCTGGCATCTATCAGCCCCGAGCATCTGCGTCTGTAGAGCCTGGTCCTGTCTCTGCCCTGGGTATCATCCTAAATACATTTTCTTTCTTGAGAGCTGCTTAGGCGAGGGAGGATTGGCTGCTTATGTCTGGAGTTTGAACCAGATTTTTCCAAAGAAACATTGTTATTCATGGCTATTAGTAGTAGAAGCCATTAGTGCTTTTATTTTGACTAATCATAACTAGAGTAGAGTTTATGAAACAATATATAAAGTGAGTTTCAAAAAACTTCTGGAACACATTTCTAAGTTGTTAGAAAGGCTAATACCCACCATGTACCTATTGTGGTAGGCATGTGCCAAGGACATTGCATATGTCATTTTACCGAATTTTTGCAGCAACCCAATGATATTGATGGCATGTATGAAAGGAGTGATTGAGGCTCAGAGAGGCTAAGACATTTGCCCAAATTTCCTACCTATTAAATGTTGGGGCTAGGATCAAAACCCAGATCTTTCTGATACATCATGCCTACAAATAGTATCATCACCTTTTGATATAGTTCCACTGACAATACAGCTCTACAAAGAAAAAGAAAAAAACTAGAGATTCACCGGTATCTGAGACTGCTGACATACACCACCTCCTGATGGCAGCTACTAGAATTGCAGGCAAAGTGCTTTGTAAAAACACCTCCCTCTTCTGAGAGATTGCAGCCTCACATAACAAATTAGTGTCCATCAGGAAGTTACAGGAAGCTTTCGGGAAGGAGGTGAGACCTGAATTCTGCTTTGAGTTCAAGCATTGAACAGGTAATGGTTTGGAAAGGGTGAGCATCCAGACCCGTGGATGTCACATGTGAAGTGTGCAAAAGGTGGAGAGACTGGCCTGCTGGTGTCACGGGGCCAAACT
This sequence comes from Crocuta crocuta, assembly GCF_008692635.1. Classification (NCBI taxonomy): domain Eukaryota; kingdom Metazoa; phylum Chordata; class Mammalia; order Carnivora; family Hyaenidae; genus Crocuta; species Crocuta crocuta. The sequence continues at coordinate 64,322 of NW_027532008.1, forward strand.
ACTGGATGGGGATGGGAAGGGCTTGGGTTTCTAGTCTAATTGAGCTGGGCAGAAAAGCTGCAAACTTAAGGGAAAGAAAGAGGAGAAACCATTATTAAGCACCAGTCTTACTAAGACATTTCATGGGGCACCTGGGTGACTCAGCTGGTTAAGCGTCCGACTTTGGCTCAGGTCATGATCTCAGGGTTCCTGGGTTCGAGCCCCGCATTGGGCTCTGTGCTGACAACTAGCTCAGAGCCTGGAACCTGTTTCAAATTCTGTGTCTCCCTCTCTCTCTGACCCTCCCTTGCTCGTGCTGTCTGTCTCTCTTTCTCTCTCAGAAATAGATAAAACATAAAAAAAAGACATTTCATAAGGAACTTCATTTGACCCTTACTATCTGTCCATGAGTTTGTGTCTTTGTAAGGGTTGTTTTCTTGCATTCCTTAGCCATTTATGAGCAGAACGAATTTTTAAGTGGGCCATCCCCTTCTCCACTTTCAGCTCATGAGGGAGGCTGCCCCCACAGCTCAGAGGTGAGCTACAAGACTGAGACTCGAACGAATCCATTCAGACCATTCCTCTGGCTACAGTAATTGGTTCAGGGATGAGCATGTGACCCAACCAGAGCTATTGTTTTACAATAAGCCTTTGACTGGGGTTTCTGAGAAATATGCTCTTGCTCTTTCCCCTGAACTTGACCTAGATTCTTCCCACTGAACCTGAACCCAGAGAAGTTCATGTTCTAGAGTGGTTGCTACCATCTCTATGGTATATAGATGGTATATATATACCATATATAGCCTGACAATGAAGATAGCATATGGAGGAGAAATAGAGAGAATTCTGGTCTTGGTGCCATCACTGGGGACCCCAGTAAATTGTTCCTGACTCAAGTCTAACCCAGCAAGCTCCCATTACACCAGTCACTGAATTCACTCTCTTTTTGCTTGGACCAGAAATGAGTTAACAAATTCATGTGAGGAAACTCAAGTAGGAACAGGGTTAGGATGCCTCGACCCCAAAGTAGAGGCCCATCAGGTATCCTGGGACCTGCTGGTCTCCTGGCAAGGACCCTCTCTGACTCTCCCTGCCTTCTCTGCTTTTCTCCCTCACTGGGTCTGCAAGGTGACTCATCTCTATTTTCCCTTTGCCTATCTTTTCAATTCCTTTGCAGACTGGCTTCTCTGCTCACTGGTGACCCAAGGTAATAATGCCTCTACCCCAGGGCTGACATGATTGGCTCTGTGCAGAAGTTTCACTTCGCCCTCATGTTCCAAACTACAATTCCCAGAAGAGAGGATCTGATTCTTTCAGCCTGGACAAAGTGTGCACTCCAGGCCTGCTAAACTGTGGGGGTTGGAGTAGACCCTTAGCAGGCTTGTGGGCTGGTAAGAAGAGATGTGCAGGGAAAAAATAGTTGGCATTTCTATATAGATGGGAGTGCGAGTCTGGCTTTACAGATACTGAAATGGAGACTCAAAGAGGGGGAGTGACATGCTGAGATCTTGCAGCTGGTGAGTTATAGACTCAGGATTTGTAGCTTGTTCTGCTGGACCCTGAGCTCCATGGTCTTGCCACAAGTGCCCGCCCCAGGGTTCTTCTGGGTTGCCCCCATCTGCTCCTCCAGCTTCCTCACTCTGCGGGGCCACCAGAGCAGGAAGCAGGAAGTGGGAAGCCACCAGCAGGGCTGGTGACGGGGAAGACCCACATGGCATCTCCAACGCCAATATTTCTCTGCTGGAACAGGCAGGCCATGGCTTCCCTTCCAGAGACAGGCCTGGGCAGTCAGTGCTGAATTATTTAACACAAATAAGAATGTCATTAGAATTTCATGACGGTCCTTGTGTTTTACGCCAACAGCTAAACGATGAGCCTGCATTTTTGCCGGAGCCGGTCACCCACTGCTGGGAGCTTCGTGGGAAGCCTTCCAACCTCTACAAATCGGCTTTGATCACCAAGCCTTCCCGTGGAGGCCGTGGAGTCCGGGGCGGGGTGGCCTCTTGCGGACACAGTGCGTGGTGACCGTCAGTCACACGAGGCCTCTCATGAGTGGGGCTGGACTTTCACACGTGTCTGTCGACCACAGGTCCCAACCTTCTGTGCCACGGATGACCTCTGACATTCACTCAGGGGGTTGGACGTGCTGACTCCAGGAGCCTGCAGCTGGTCAGTGCGACACAGACTCAGAGATTTCAGGGCAGGCCCGGGGCAGGGAGATGTTTGGGCCTGCTTTCCGGAGAACCGAGACCCAACAGGGATACGGCGATCTACAGCAGTTATATATCAATAAGACTGAAAGAAAAAACCCCAAAACAAAACCCAAAACCTCAAAAAGAAGAGAATCTACAGGGAAGGAGGAAGGTTGAGGATCTGGGCAGGAAGCAGGTCTAATCTTGGAGGAAAAACAACTGAATTCAGACTTGGGAGATGGGGTTCTGGGCCAGACCCGGCCTCTGGGTCACTGTGGGGCTGGGCCCTGGGCTTCACGTCTGCAGGATGAGAGGTTTTAGCCAGATGACCTTCACGGCCCCTGTCGGCTCAGCCCTCAGTTCTAAAAGGCCCTGCGTGATGGAGGTTCTCCGGGCCAGGGCTCTCCGAGAGAGAGTCAGCCTCCTGTCCAAGGAAGGCCGTGCTCCCGTGTTGGGAGACCCCGGGGAAAACCCACCATGGGTTTAGCACTCTCTGAGTGGAGCTCTCTGTGCCCCATCGAGGCTACCTGTGCACACGGTTCCCCTGCCCCCGCCCCCCGCCCCCGACCTGTGACCTGTCAAGAGCATGTCTCCAGCAGCACTGACCTTCCCGAGTCGTCAATGTCCCTCCTTCAGTGGGTTCATCCCCATCCGGGCAAAACGTGCCATCAGTTTCTTCCATAACTCAGTTCTGTGACAACTCCGTCGCACGGCTTCATTTCTTCGTTACTTGGCCTGGCAGACTCTTCCACACCTGTTCCTCTCTGCGCCTCCTCCCCCAGGGCACCTGTGTCTGCGGGCTGTCCCCGAGGAGCTCCTCCACACCTGCACCTGCTTCAGATGTTAGGACCCCTGCTTAAGCCTGATGACGCCGTCATAGACTTTCCAGGAGAGGCTGGGGAAAGGGTCCGTCAGCTGGCTGCGGCGTCGCCAGAGCTCCGCCCAGACGCAGGGGGAGGAGCGTTGAACCCAGGCCTCAGGGGGAAGCCTGTGGCAAATTTGCAGACCACGTGTATCATTCTCATGCAAAGTTCTGCAGGGTGCTGTGACCGCTGCGCCTCATTTCTGTCCTGCAGTCAGAGCCCCTGCTTCCGGAACAGTGGTCCCCCCAGTGACGTGAGTGACTCTGGGCTTTGGACCATCCCATAGCTGGCAACACCCCCTGCGGCTGGGGGAGGGGACGGTGGCGGGAGTAGCTGCGTATTGTGGGCACTTCTTTTCCTAGGGGACAGAGGGAGGAAGAAGCCCTGTGGGCCAGAGACCCGTCTCTTGGTTTCCCAGATTTTCTGTCTCATAATAAAAAAGTTATCAAATTTCATCCAGTTCTGAGAGGATGAAATGTTTCTGATCTGGGCAATTCCTTTCTTTTTAAGTGTTTATTATTTTTGAAGGAGGGAGAGACAGAGTGTGAGTGGAGGAGGGGCAGAGAGAGAGAAGGAGACACAGAATCGAAAGCAGGCTCCAGGCCTGCTGTCAGCACAGAGCCTGATGAGGGGCTCGAACCCACAGCTGTGAGATCATGACCTGAGCCAAAGTTGATGCTTCACTGATTGAGCCACCCAGGCACTCCCTGAGCAATCCTTTTTTCAAAAAATTTATTTTAAAATTTATTTATTATTTTTGAGAGAGAGATTGAGCACACAGTAGGGGCAGAGAAAGAAGGAGAGAGAGAGAATCCCATGCAGGCTTTGCGCTGTCAGCACAGAGCCTGATGCAGGGCTTGATCTCATGACTGTGAGGTCATGACCTAAGCCAGAACCAAGAGTTGGGACGCTTAACTGACTGAGCCACCCAGGTGACCTTGAGCAAGTCCTAAATAAAACCCCAAATTTAACTGTGGGTGTCCTGTAGGGGCAAGACCGGAAAGATGATCAGTATAAAGTATCCACTAGATACTTTATTTAGTATTTAATTATTTAATAATATTTATACATTAATATTATATATTCAATATTAACACACGCGTAGGAGTACATATATACGTTCACAGTGTCATGAGTGAGGGTTATTTATGACACAAAAGGATCCCACACTTCTGCACTTTACAAAAGGATTTGCCAAAGGCTTTCTTGAAGTACTGTGCTCTCCAGGGAGCAACAGAAAAGGACTTTAATTTTCAAACATTTTCTTTTTATGCTCCAATACAACTTTAAAAGCATGTTCAGTTTCTGTTTCACGTTCATTTCGATCCAACCAGTGTTTTTCCAAGCTCCTATTAAGTCCTAGATGACTTGCTCTGCATGGTGCAGGGACAGAGATGCAGAAGATCTCTATCGAAAGGGAGATGGACCCTAAACTCTCTCACAGAGGTGGCTCTTTGTTTTTTTTTTTTTAATTTCAATGTTTTATTTTTGAGAGAGGAAGACAGAGCACAAGCAAGGGAGGGGCAGAGAGAGAGGGAGACACGGACTCTGAAGCAGGTTCCCGGCTCTGAGCCATCAGCACAGAGCCCAATGAGGGGCTCAAATTCATGGACCGTGAGGTCATGACCTGAGCCAAAGTCAGACACTTAACTGACTGAGCCATGCAGGCGTCCCCAGAGTGGCTCTTAAAGAACATTGTGCTTAGGAAGCACATACCACAGGGGCGCCTGGGTGGCTTAGTCGGTTGAGCGTCCGACTTTCGCTTGGGTCATGATCTCACGGTTCGTGGGTTCGAGCCCCACGTCGGGCTCTGTGCTGACTGCCAGCTCAGAGCCTGGAGCCTGTTTCAGAGTCTGTGTCTCCCTCTCTCTGACCCTCCCCTGCTCACGCTGTCTCTCTCTCTCTCTCTCTCTCCTAGAAATAAATAAAAACATTAAAAAAAATTAAAAAAAAAAAAAGGAAGCACGTACCACAGTTTATTTATCCATTCATCTACTGAAAGACATGTTGGTGGCCTCTAAGTTTTTGGAAATTATGAATAAAGCTGCTGTAAACCCCCACGTGCAAGTTTTGGGATCTTTTACTTCCTTTTCTTGCCTAATTGCGCGGGTGATGACTTCCAGTACTATATTGAAAATAAATGGCAAGCGTGGGCATCCTTACCTTTTTCTTGATGTTAGAGGAAACGCTTTCAGTCTTTCACCATTGAGTGTGATGTTTGCCGTGGGCTTTTCATATATGGGTTTTATTGTGTTAAGGTGCCTTTTTTCTATTCCTCCTTTGTTAAGTGTTTTTACCATGAAAACGTTCAGGGTAGGACTGACTTGTTCCGATTGCCCCCAGCGCATCTTAGGCTTTAAAGTTTTGTAGCAACACCTTGCATGGGGTTGGTTTGCCAGCACAAAGTCTGTTGAGCCCTTAGCTTTAGGGTTTTTCTTTGCACTGTTCTTCAGAGATGGTTTTGGTCAGGCTCTTGATGGTCTTTCAGTCCATTCTTTTGCTCTAGGCAGGAAAGCGGTGTTTTATTTTAAAGACGAATCAGAGAGCTCATGCCCCATGTTCAAAGTCACACAGTCAACACCTGCCAAGATTTCCAACGGCAACGACCATCGTGGGTCCTGGCAGCTACAGGCATCGTGTGCTCAGTGTGTACTGGCCATGTGTTGTGGACATCCTGAGGACCGTCTAGTTCAACCTTGCTGCAGACTGATGAGGTGTGGGCTCCTACCCTCAACTTATGTTTTCATGGTGCTATTTTGTCGGTACAAGCACGATGGCAACATACGCTTGCTTAAAAAGATTTCAAGCACTAAAGCGAGAGCCCTCTTCATCCCATGCCCTTGTCCCCATTTAACAGGTGAGGAAACGGAGGCATTTTCTGCCTAATGCAGCCCTTTCCCCCAGTGAGTCCGTTTTCCCCTGGGCTCTCATTTGCCTGGTCTAACGCTAGCACTTCAGTGACTCACGGGGAAACTGAGGCCCTGGGGAGGTCTCAGGCAGCTGCGAACAATTGGCTCACTTGATGAGAGTGTTTTTTACTCTGGGTCCTTGTTGGTAAATTGGCATTCAGTTGTGGCACCATGTATGGTGCCAGCCTCCCTGATCAGGGATGAGAGAGAAAAACAGTCTTGATAATATCTAAATGGGAGCGTTCTGAGAACCCTGGATGGAGACATATGCAGGCGACTTGTGAGGAGTCCATTCATTTGAGGCTGATGAATTACCTGGGCAGGTGCCTCTGCCACGGGCATCCTGACTCAGGGCAGAGAAATTACTTCTCTGGCGCTGGTTATCTGGAGCAAGTGTGTCCATTTTTCTCTTTTATTACCATTACATTTCAGGAAAGTGTCCGCTGAAGTCCCCTGCCCCACCCTCATTTTCTAAATGTTGGATTTATTTGATGACTCCACTAGGCTGATGCTGAGCGTGCCCTGCAGTAAGGAGGACTTGGTCCATGAGCCGCCTGCTGTTGGTTGTCCTGTGGGTGTGATGGGTGGTGGCTGGCCAGCCAGCCGTTTATAATTGTCAGGGTGTCATAAATTTCCCTTCCTTTTCCCTGCTCTGTGGATGGCTGAATCCAAATCCGAGGCAGCTGGCAATGGGCTGAGGTGGGGAATCTTTGGGTTGTGAGAGAGGGGACAGCTCCAAAGGAGACCCCTAATTCCTTTGGGGTGAGGATTTCCCATCTGCCCAGTGAGATTCCTGACTGGAGGAGGATGTGCTGGGACTCAGTCCTTCTTAACACTAATGGTGACTAACACGATTGATGCTCCCCTTGTCTCAGGCTGGGTGTCACGTGCTTCACCCAAGTTACCCCCGCTTCCTCATGATAGCCCCACTTTACAGATGAAGTACCAAGGCAAGTGGGGTGGAGCGCCTTGCCCAAGGGCACAGAGATAGCAAGTGTCCTCCCTGGAACTCCAGCTCAGGCAGAGGACCCCACATGCCTTTGCAGGGGAGTGGATGGACAGATGCAGAAGGGAAGTTCCTGAGTATGGGTCCACATAGCTCATTGTCTGTGCCCACAGTGGGGGAGGCATGGCCAAGCAGCAACACCTAATTCTTTTTTTCTTTCCTTCCTCCCTCCCTTCCTCCTTCTCTCTCATTCATTCATTCATTCACTCATTCACTCATTCACTCATTTGCAATCCTATACAGAGTCCCTATTGTAAGTCTGGCTCTGGTGAGGCGCTGCTGAAACTGTGGTGAAGAAAACAATAATTTTGTCTTCACGGAGCTCAGTCAAGCAGGAAAGACAGAACACTGGAGAAGTCAGGGTAGTAAAAAGTAGAGTTTCATGTGCAGGAGCCCTGAGGACAGAGGCAGGGAGACCGGATAACATCAGGGATGCCGCCCGCAGGGTGTGTGTGGCTCCTCCCACTGGGAGGTGGAGTCTCCTTCCTCCCCACTTGCTTGGGCCAATAATCGGCAGGAAAAACAGTGACGTCATGCCACGTGATTACCTGGGCGGAAACCTACTGAGACTAATCCCCCGCCCGCCCTCCTACTGGAGGGTGAGGAACCTTGATGCCCGGCTGTCCCCGGCAGAAGGAGACAGCTGCTCCGCTGAGCCCAGCCCGAGCCGTTAATTCTCAGAAATGTGAACGAAATCAGAGAATGTTGTCCAAACCACTAAGGTTGCGGGTAGTTTGTGTTGTGGGAAGAGGGAACTGACACACGGGACCTTGACATAGGTTTTGCTGAGAGAACTCAGCTATTGCGCCAAGGTGCTGATTGCCCTGAGCATTATGACAAAGTTAAGAAAGCTCAACACATCAGTGGTCAAGATGGAGGTGTATTCTTTCCTAGTAAACTCTATGTGTTAGCCATCAGGGCCTCATGTGATGGCTCCCCCGTGTTGGGGACCAAACTCCTTCCATTTTGTTGCCTTGCCCTTCTAAGGTGTTAATCCCATCCGTTGATCAGATCTGCCTCACCTCCATGTCCACGTTAATGGAATGACGGGACATGAAGGGCCCTTCCCTTGAAAAGATACAACCTGGAAGTTTCATGTACACACGGAGGCACACAGGCCCCTGCTCTGCTCACATGCCATTGGCAGAACTTAGTCACATGACCTAACCTTGCTGCAGGGAAGGCTGGGAAATGTAGTCTTTTATTATTTGAAGTGGCATAACCAGCTGACATTTGAGGTTCTGTTATCAAAGAAGAACATATACTGAGGGATATTAGGTGGGCTCTGCAACAGTGTTCCTGGGAATCAAGGTGGGGGTTGGTAGAAGGAGAGGGAAGACGATGGATCCATTTTGTCTTATTTTTCTTGCCTCCCTCTCCAGGGCCTCCTTTCTTCCGTGAACTTTCTCAGCCTTGACACTGATGTGATTCTTTTTTTTGCCTTAATTTGGCCCTCTGCTTACAAACATTAGCTCTGGGATGCTCTAAGCTAGTGAAACCAGCCTGCAAGTTTAGAGAGCTTCGATCCTGAGGGTGCCACAGCCACACTAATAAAAGCTGATGTTTACTGGGTACTCGCTGACCCCGCCCACCCCGCCAGGTGCTATATAGAGGGACTCATGGGTCATCTCATTGAGCCTCTTAACAACTTGGGAGGTAGAGGCTGTCATTTTCCAATGGTGCACACGAGGAAAGTGAGGTTCATAGAAGCAAAGGCGTTTCACAGTCACGTACCATGTGAGCAAATGACCCGTAACCAGAAGTTCTGCTGTCCTTGCCTCCCCCACCCTCCCTGGAGCGACAGATCCCTTTATAGCCTCTGTCCTACTTCTCCTGGGGTCCCAGCCTGATTCCGGGTCAGCCAGCCAGTCTGTAACGGCCCAGGAGTTGGTGATGACAAGTGGTTGTTGGACCAACACCCTCCCTCCCTGAGGACCCTGGCTTATTCAAGGAACCAAAGCATAGATCACATTGATTTGAGCAAATAGAGGTGGTGTCCTATAGCAGTATTTCTATCGCATGAGGCCATCCGATGAATCCACTTTGTCTTCCGTGGAGCTTTCTGCCCAGGGACCCAGACTTGCTGCCCCGTCAGAACCTTGCCACCCCCTGCAAGCCGTGCCGTGTTGGGATCCACGGACAGAGTGAACGCCTGACACAGACTCATTGTTTTTGACGAAATGGTGACCTTCACGGGGACCCTGGGTCTCAGCCATTCCAATCGCTACATTGCTATATGTCATAGTTCCTGACTTTCATTTGCTCTTATAGATTATATTTGAGCCAGGCTGCTTCCTGATGGCCAAGGGCAGCCCCTTAATCTCAGTCCTGAGCTCCCTCCTTGTAACTGGCGGAGGGCAGAGTGATCCTGAGCACACAGTGGGATCTTTGGATAGATCCGAGATTCAGGGCTTCAGCTATATCTGGAATAAATACCAGGGCATCTAGACAGTGCGCCTTCTTCAGCCCAACCTCGCTGAACTTTGTTCCTGCCCAGATGTGGAGCAAGTTCTGGGAGACACACCTGAGTACAAGGCCCACCCTCCCCTGCCCAAATGCCTTTGAAGGCTTTCTGTGACTGGTCCTATAAAGAAAAAGTTTCTCAATGTGGCCCTGAAGGACCTTCCCGGCCTGAGCCCAGCTTCCTTCTGGCTTTGTCTCACATTCACTCCTTCCTTGTTTGATCTGCACCAGCCGTACCTACCTTTTTTTATTATCACCTCATTGCCTTGGCTGATCTCCCACCACAAGGCCTTTGCACCTGCTATGCCTTTTACCAGAATGCTGCTTTTGCCCTTCTTCACCTGGCAGCTATTCAGGGCCCTGCTAAATTACCCATCCCCTGGCTTTCCCACGTTGCACCACGTACCCCCATTTTATAATAGCTGTCACAGCTGGAATTTTACATTTTATATATCTGCCATTGTTGTTACTATTATTATTAAGTCTCCATTTTACAGGTCAAGTAATTGAGGCCCAGGCTGGTTAAGTAATTTGTCAAGTGTCACCCAGTTAGTGAGTTGGGATTTGGACGCAGGTTGTCTGGCTCCAGAGCCCATGCTTTGAGAGACGCTGATGCAGCAGCTGTGAGAGGAGCCTAGGAGTCTGAATCTTTAAAGAGCTTCCCAGGGGAGGCTGGTGCAAGGGGTCGTAGGTCTGACGCTTGGGAAGCAGCACACCAGGGACACAGAGGTGAGTGAAGGGGAGCTGCTGTCCTAAAGAAACAAATGGGCTGGAGGGGAGATGCCCCCTTATAGGGACCTTCAGTGTGAGGCTGAGCCAGGGGCCGGCTTTGGAGCCAGGAGGTCTGAGTCTGAGCCCTGGCTCTTCACTCTCCTGTGGGTGACTTGGGCGCTTCCCTTGCCCTCCCCAGCCTCAGTTTCCTCACCTGCAGAATGGGGATGGTGTGGGTTTGCTGGGAGGGACAGATGGGTGACCCTACATGGAGAAATGGCAGGGTGATCCCTGCTGACCCGCGAGTCTCCCGCACTCCCTCCTCCCCCCTTCACCACTGAAAGGCCCCACTGGCTCGCCCTTGTCCTGTGTAGGGATCACCAGCTCCTGAGAGTGGGAAGGGGCCGCCCTCATCCCTGGGCCCTGGGTTCTGGAGGAAGGCTGCCTGTAGGGGGCGATGTCGGAGGAGAGCCCTGGGTGCTGGGGCCTCCCGCAGGGGCGCGGTGCACCTGTAGCTAACACCTGTGGATGTGAACCATCCAGCCACCTCCCAGGTGTGCGCCACGTCACTAAATCCCAATGCCCCTTCTTCCTTTGCACCGGGAAGTGGCTGCCCATGGCCCTTGACCTTGTGCCCGGGAGGGAGGTTGGGTGTGAGTGCGGCTACTGGAGGCAGGTGAGGAAGGAGNGTCACCGCAGGGAGGACGCCCCCTGCCGGTCAGAGCTGAGCACTGGGGCAGTGTGCGAGTGCTCCCTGGGGGCCTAACCCTCCCCGGAGTCTGCAAAGCGGTCCCAGAGGGGTTGATGCCTGAACCGAGTTGGAGGGAGACAGTAGGAGGTGAGCAGGAGGAAGAGGAGGGGACGCCCCAGGCTGGGGCCCGATTCGCTGCCCAACCTCTTCAGTGGAGCCGAGTGGTTCCTGTCGCTTGCTTGACGGAGGCAAGAGCTGGGTCTGGGGAAGGGAGTGGAAGCCTCACTGTAGTGGCTCCTGTGTCCCACGGAGGAGCTTGTGAATCACCCCTAGTGCTCTGGTGGTGGGTAGAAGGTCCGAACCATGCAGTCCGGTTCGTTTTAGGATGGGCCCTCTGGCCCTGGAGCGGGAGAGGCTGCGACCAGAGACCAGGAGGGGGCGGGCCCAGCTCATGCAGGGCAGGGGGGAGGGTGGCTTTTAGGGGAGTTCAGGCCTCACAGTCGACAGGCCTTCGAGACTGGTTTCAAGGCAGAAGGAGGAGTGCGGGTGAACCCCGGGTTTGGGGCCGGGCGTTGAGGTGGGCGATGCTTGGCAGGGCCGTCACTGAGATGGGGCCTGGCGGGGGGAGGAGCAGGTTCAGAAGGGGAGGGCAGGAGCCCTGGTGGGCGGATGACGTTCTTTGTGGGTGCAGCTGGACTGGGAGCCCCAAGAGGCTGCCCTTGGTCTTGTCCTGTTCTCGTGCTCCTGAAGGAGCAGCTCGGCATGGGGCTCGCGTGGTGTGTGCTGGAAGGAAGGAAGGAACAGAAAGCAACTTCTCGAGGTGAGTGGCTGGGCGGGGCCAGAGGGGGGGCGGGGCAGGCTCCTGGTGCAGGNGGTGGTTCAGGCAGAGGTGGCAGATGGGAGCCACGGGAGGCTTTGGATCTGAGGAGATGGGATCGGACAACCAAGCCTGGCAGGGAGGCTGAGTCCCTCTAAGAGGATGTCCTGGCTGGTGGCCCTGGGGTGTGAGACTTCATGAGCAGTAATGAGAAAGGACAGCCTGCAGCTCCCTTGACCCTCCAGGGAAAAGGACCACCGCAGCCTTTCCTGCCACCAAGCCCTGTCCCCTCTCCCTCCCTCCAAGCAGCCGGAGATGGATGACTTCGGGCGATGAGCTGGAAAATGGAGCAAACCCAGGGGCGCCTTTGGAGCTGGGTCATCAGTCAACCAGGAGCCGCCCTGCCCCCACCTCTATTCCTCCTGCACAGGCCGAGGGGCGAGGGAACGGTGCTGAGCGGCTACCTGGGTCCTGCCCCCACCCCACAACTGCCCTGCAGAGTCAGGCCCTCCCTGGCTGCTGCCCAGTCCCCCTCCTTGCCCCAGACCAGCCCCCACGCTGCCCCCAAGTGTGTTTCTAGAGCCCAGCTCTGATGGCATCACCCCTGCTACCTCTGATGGCTCCTCATTTCCTGTGTGGGGAAGCCACTCAGCTCCGCGGGCCGTGATCAAAACCTGTGGTCCAAATCTGCTGTCTGCCACCTGCTACTGGCTGTGCCACTCTGGGCATATTACTTAACCTCTCAGAGCCCTAGTTTCCTCATCCATAATCTGGAAATAACGATAATAATAATATCCACCCAGAGGGTTGTTGTGTTTTTGTTGCTGCTTAGAGCCGTGTCTGGTGCCTACAAGCTCTGGGTACGGGCTGCCTCACGAACATTCTTTTCTTTTCGCCCGATCAGCAGTTTTTCCCTTCAGAATCGGGCTCTGCTCCCATCCCTGCCTGTCCATCGTCAGACTGACCGCTCAGATGAGCCAGTGCGTTTCCTTTCAAGCTCAGGAGCCATGAGAGGGGTTCAGCCGAAGAGTCCCAGCCCCACAGGCCAAGTCTGCCTCTGCCGCCGAGCGGGTCCCTTCCTGCTCCCGGACCTGAACTTTCCGCCGCAGCCCCACTGGCTGTTCCTCAAACACGTACCGTTCCTCACCTTGTGCCTTTTCTTCCTTGAGGTTGCCACCCTCCCTGGACTGGCCCCTTCTTTTTTTTTTTTTTTTTTAAT
>NW_027532008.1:77300-129339 GCF_008692635.1 Crocuta crocuta
AGGATGAGCAGGGGAGGGTTGGAGAGAGAGGGAGATACAGACTCTGAAATAGGCTCCAGGCTCTGAGCTGGTAGCCAGCACAGAGCCCGACGTGGGGCTCGAGCCCATGAACCGTGAGATCATGACCCAAGCGAAAGTCGGACGCTTAACCGACTAAGCCACCCAGGCGCCCCTGGACTGGCCCCTTCTAAATTCTTGTTCTAGGAGTGCCTGGGTGGCTCAGTCGGTGAAGCATCTGATGTCAGCTCAGGTCATGATCTCGCGGTTGGTGAGTTCAAGCCCCGCGTTGGGCGCTGTGCTGACAGCTGGGAGCCTGGAGCCTGCTTCGGATTCTGTGTCTCCTTCTCTCTCCCTGCTGCCCCCAGCCCCTGCTCACACACTCTCTCTCTCAAAAATAAAAATAAAAATATTTTTAAAAATTAAAAAAATTCTTGTTCTGCCCACATGCTGCACAGCCTTCAGGGACCTAGTAAGCTCACAGACCTTGACCCCTAGGTCAGAGTTTCTCAGATTCAGCCCTATTAATATTTGGGTTAGATTATTCTTTTTTGGAGGGGGCTGTCCTATGATAGGATGCTTTTTGCAGCATGCCTGGCCCCATCCACTACGTGCCAATAGCACCACCGAGTCACAATAATTGAAAATATCCCCTAAATATTCCAAAAGTCCCTTGGGGGGGGGCAGAATCCCCCCCCCCCCGCCCCCTTGGCTGAGAACTACTGGTGTAGAGGAAAAAATAGACTTTGGGGTAGACACGTGAATTTTGGTTCCTGTTCCACCCCTTACTTGCTATGTGGCCATGACCTTAGTTCTGAACTTCTCAGGGCCTTGATTTATTCACCGGGTGGGTGCAGATAGTAGCATCAACCTCACAGAGTCCTGAAACAGGCGAAACCAACCAATCATGAGAAGGCCTGGCGCACAGTAGGTGCTCAGTAAATACCGGAAGCTGTGGTTTGCCCACAAAGGCCAGGGATGCTGTGGCACGTCGCCTCCAGAAAGGCAGGCATGGCCCCCAGCAGGATCTCAGCCTGCAGCCTCGCCCTGGGAGGGACAAGTGGGAAATATTCTAATTCCAAAGTGTACATGGCAGAGGCTTTGTAAGATTTCCAGAAATAAGTACTCTTCACAGTAGAGAAGAAAGGAAGGTGGGGGAAAAAGGAGGGAGTGGAGGGGGAGGTGCAACGTTTAAAAATTGGGGAACCCCCCTAAAAATCCGATTTCCCGTTCTCCGAAAACATCTGGCGACCTGAGCACACTGGGTGTGGCCGGATAGCCGCCCCCTGACGGGCCTCGCCCGGGGCCTCTGCTCAGACCTCAGGGCACTCCCGACAGCCCTTCAGGCTCTGCGACTGAGCACCGTGTCTTCCCTGCTGTGCACCTGTCACCTGAAACTGTCACCCCCTGACCTGGGGAGGGTTCTAGGTGGCCGTGCTGGGCTGAGGAATTGGCCCGGGGAGTCTGTGACTGTCTCAGCTTACATGTCGCTTCTTCCGAGAAGCCTTCTGGGACCACCTGAGACACTCCCATCTTTCAGGCTTCTCCAAGTTTTTCCTCCAGGACACAGCAACCGTGGGTGGGCTGGCCACGCCTGGGCCAAGCTTCGCGGGAGCTGGGTGGCTGGTGGAGGACTGTCCCCACACTCAGGTCAGGGAAGGATTCATTCCTGGCCGAAGGCCGGCGGTGCCTCATAGAACTCAGGATGCAGCTTCCCGCCTCTCCCAAGCTGGCCTTGCTGAGAACCCCCAACACTGATGTGCATGGAGCCCACAGCACACTGTGTTTGGGCCAAAATAAACAGGATCCAGGTTTCCCCAGTCACATTTGCTTGTCCTTTATGTTTTTAATTAGTTTATTAATTTTTTAAAAATTTGTTTGGTTTCAGAGACACAGAGAGCATGCAAGCAGGGGAGGGGCAGATTGAGAGAGAGAGAGAGAGAGAGAGAGAAAATCCCAAGCAGGCTCAGGCAGTGCAGAGCCCAATGCAGGGCTCGAACTCAAGAACTGTGAGATCATGACTTGAGCCAAAATCGAGGGTTGGATGCTTAACTGACTGAGCCCCCCAGGCACCCCTCACTTGTCCTTTGAGCACAACGTAGGACGGGCCCCGCACACAGTAGGTCCTTCATCACCACTGAATCATCATGGCAGAGGGGTCGGGAGGCCTGGCTGCGGCTCTGTTCTGGTGGTCTGTCTGTCTGTCTGTCTGTCTCTCGCCTTGCCCTATCTTTGTCCATGAGAGTAGGTCAGGCACACGCTAAGTCTTTTCTACATGTTCCCTCATTTAATCCTCCCCTGACCTCTATCAGTGGCTCTTGGACAGGTGCCAGGAGGGACTGAGGCTCCGGGAAGCTCAGAGATCCCGTCAGATGGTGAGGCCAGGAGGCGGCGGGGCTGGGATTTGAGCCAGGTCTGCCCTGCTCCCGAGGCCTCGTGATCACAACACAATAAGGTCCCGTGTGACGTGGGGCAAGACCCAGACACAAGACAGCAAGGAGAAAAGTGGGGGAGGGACGGAGGTAGAGGAGTGAGAGGGAGAGAAGAAGAGACATTTTGTCCCCAAATTGCAGTGGAAACGTGAGAAACCACTTTTCCTTTTTGAGCCTCAGTTTCCCCTCTGAAGAATGGGGGGGAGGGGAAGAAAGGTGGGCCAGATGCTGCAAGGCTGCTGCCCTTAGACCCAGGTCCGGTCTGCCTCTTGGAGGGGCAGCGTCCAGGCTCCCCTCATGAGGGTGGCATTAGGAACCTTCTAGAAAAGGCCAGCTTGGGGGTCTGCCCCTTAAATAGGGGCCCGGGGCACATGGGGCAGCTTCTAAGGAGGACGAGCACAGAGGAGCCGCGTGTGGTGTCCGGTGACACACTAGCCACACAGGAGGGACAGCAGGCGTCCTTCACACAGGCCTGCCACTCACCTGGACATCGTCTGTCACCTGGTCTGACACCTGAGAAGCAGCAGCAGCGGAGAGAGAATTTCCACGGGTCCCTCCCTCCAGGCGCTGTGACAAAGGGATGTGATGTGTGCACGTTCTTGGGGGAGCAGACGATGATCCGCCCTCTCCAGGGACGTGGGGCTGCTGAGCAGAGTGTGGGCAGGGAGACCCTGCAAGGCTTCAGGGGATCTTGACGCTGGACCCGCTCTGGGGCCCCCTCGCAGCCTTGGCTGGTCCCCGGGTCCCCCGCTCGCAGGCCAGGCTGGTCCCCAGGGCCCCCTCGTGGCCCTGGCCTGTGTCCGGGTCCGCCTCATGGCCCTGGCTGGTCCCTGGGGCCTCTTCATGGCCCTGGCCTGTGTCCGGGTCCTCCCCTCATGGCCCTGGCTGGTCTCTGAAGTCCCTTCGCAGCCCTGGCCTGTCTCTGGGCCCATGTGGCAGTGCGTGGCAGCCCTTCCTGAGCACCCCTGCCCCCGTGGCCCCCCCCAACCTGGCCCTACGTGCGCTGGCTCCGAGGCCCCTCACCACCCATTCCCTTTTCCAGGTTCCCCAGGGACTGTGGGAATTCTGGTTCCCTGGGTGGCCTGGGAGCAGAAAGCCCTCCTTGCTCCCAGCAGGCCCCCTCTCCCCCCAGCCGACACCGACACTCTCCCGGTCGCTGGGATCTGGCTCCTGGGAGGGGTGGGGACCCAGCCTGGCTTCTGCCCTCGGAGGCCTGGGGAGACGGCCGGGTGTTGGGAGCCTGCGGAGGATGGCCCGACCAGGAGTCCGCCAGGGGCTCCCGTCCACCCCGGGGGCAGACCGTCAGCTCCAGGGGGCTGGGGACACACAGAGCGGGGAGGACCGACTGCTGGTATCATCCATCCACATTTCAGGTATGTCCTGATGGTGCCCAGGACGCTCCCCACTCTGCAGGGGCTGAGTCACACAGTGTGGGGAGCATGTCACCCCCCCATGGGGACCATAGGTGGTGGTGGTGTGAATGGAGGTGACAGAAACTCCCACGAAGTGTTTATGACAGGCCAGGTGTGGTCCCTTTGCTCTATGTGGACGCATGGAATAAACCTCATAGCAATCCTGTGAGGTTCATGTTCTTTCCCCCCCATTTTACAGATGAGACACAGAGAAGTTGAGTAACTTGCCCAAGGTCACACAGTTAGTGGAAATGCTGGAGGCTGAACAGAGGAGTCCATGCTCAAAACCATTATTCCGGGACATGGCTCTAAATTTACTGCCTTCCGGGCACCTGGATGGCTCAGGTGGTTGAATGTCTGACTTCGGCTCAGGTCGTGATCTCACGGCTGGTGAGTTTGAGCCCCACATGGGGCTCTATGCTGACGGCTCCGAGCCTAGAATCTGCTTCCGATTCTGTGTCTCCCTCTTTCTGCCCTTCACCCACTTGCACTCTGTGTCTCTCTCAAAAATAAATAAGCACTAGCCAAAAAATTAAAAATAAATAAAGGTACTGCTCTCAGGGAGCTGCAAGCCCAGATTGGATGAAGGGAGACCTCATTTCTGGCTGTCGGGAATCGGAAAAGACTTTTTCAAGGAAGGGTGGCAGTTTGGCCCTGTCCTAAAAGGTGGCAAATTTTTCAAGAGGCAAAACTTAACCCATCAGTCAAGGCTTTTTTATTCCACGCAACACAAACTCAGTCTGGTTAATGTAGCAGAAACGTTGTCCGGAACTTTCTTTCCAAAGCACGGGCTGGAGTAATATGAGTAACAGGAAATGCGAAACGTGGCTGTGTCCATGCATCTGAGGAGACGGGGAAAGATGGCCCCCGGCAGGTAGGTTCTCCCTAAGCATAGAAAGGGGCTTCAGTCACTAGCCAGTGACAGATGAGGGCTTCACGTCACGATGGAGGACTTCTGGGCAGAGAGGTCACAAATGCTCCGGACAGAGCAGGGAGAGAAAGCTCCAGACACACGGGGGTAGCCCTTCTGTTTGACTGGAACAGAAAGACAAGAATGAGAGTGTCTGTCTTCACCAAATCATCCATCATGGAGCCGTTTGAGCTGTTAGAAAAGCCAAGGGGCCGGTGTATTCACCGTTTGTTACAAAGTCAAAAATGGGGGGAAAGATGGATCTGTGAGGGTCCTTGTCCTTGAAACATCCTAAGTGACTCTCTGCCCTCAGCTCTCGTGTAACCACGTAGGGACCAAAGGACACAGGCACCTGGTGGCCTCTCCAGCCCCCAGGGAGGTTCTTGCCTTCTCCATGTCTGCCACCAACTACCTCGATAGCACTTTTGGAAAAAAACAAGTGAGGCGAGTGCGGGGGGAATCCAGTTTGGGTGGGTTCCACTCCCAAAGGACAAAAAGGAATAAGAATCCTTCAGGCTGCCCGCTTCCCCCCGCCCCCAACAGATTCAAAAAAAGTGAAGGTTTTTAAAGAGGCAGGAAGCGGTGGCTTAGAAAAAACAAGGAAGAAGTAGGTTTTAATTTTCTGGAATGTAAAGACAATATTTATGTACTTTTCTGGAATGTAAAAATATTCAGATCCTTGAACACAAAGGACAGGACAGGGCATTGAGTAACTTTAAAGTTTCTCTAGAAGTGGGTAAAAGAATCCAAGACACAAGTTTATAAAACTTCTGGTACATTTCTTATCACAAGTCATACCCCGAAGGTCAAAACATCCGTGAGTGAGTTCTTTTTCCCCATCCCAGTCCTGCAGACAGGATCATTTCCCATTCAGACTCCAAGTGCCCGTTATGAACCACGGGCGTCCTTTCGTTATTTTTTAAAAATTTCACCGTCATCATCTTTTTTGTTTGTTTTAAAGCAATTTCCACGTTGGCTTATTCTAGCTTGAATCCCACCAACCCTGCTCTTCAAGAACAGGAAACAAAAATCCTTCCCCCACCCCCACCCCAAGTGACCACTTCAACCTCCCTCAGTAAAACCAGTATAGACAAGTGGGAAGATATGAAAATCTTATCCCCTAGAAACAACCAAGACTCACACTATGATGAGTTTTCTTCTCTAGGAACCCAGAAGAATAAAAACCAGAGGATTAAAATGCTACACACGCGCACGTTCAGTGTGCAATCTTTAAAGAAACTAAATAAATCATGTTTTTTGTTTTTAATGATTTCAAGTGACGGGAAAAATGCTCATTATGTGAAGCCAATAGGAACCCTCTACTGCGTGAAAGCACGTATACATACTGTTTAGAAATGCGCCAAGTATCAGTGATTATCTCTGGGTACAAAACTCAGAGGTCATACTCTGTACTGGGAACCAACCACACAGGCTGGTTCAGAAAAACGAGACTCAGGTTCTTAAAAAGACAGGAAGTGGTGGCTTAGAAAAAATGAGGAAGTAGGTTCTAATTTTCTGGAATTAAACATGGGCCAAGTTTAAGGATCAGGAGGGGGAAAATGCAACTTGGAAGACGGCGGGAACCTTAGATTTCTAAGTAATGGGGCGCAGGCGCTCTCAACAAGTTATAGACGTTTTGTTTCAAAAGCAAAGTCCTGGACCGTGAGAGCGGGGTCCCCGGTGGGTGGGGAGCAGCTGTCGGCAGCAGGCACGAGCGAAAAGAGCGAGCATGCACTGCGGGAGCGCGCCTGAGGCTGGCGCGCAGGGGGCATTACTCTGAGGTTTCCTGGTGGGGGGGCGGGGCTTTAGGGGGAGCCAGGGTCCCGGCGCGGGCGGGGAACTCGGGGTCTGGCACTGTGACGCTGACTGTCGCGTGGGACCCTGGCCCATGAGGCTTTGTGACGCTCCCTGGTGTGTAAAGGCCCTGCCGGGACCGCCCTCGCCATTTCACCTGCAGCCGCCAGCGGCTCAAGGTCCTTCGTTCCCCGGAGCACAGAGTGCGACAGGGGGGGACATGGGGAGAGGGCTGTTGATCAGGCTGCAGCTGGGGCTGCTGCTTCTGGCCCTGCTCCTGCTGCAGGAGATTTATTCACAGGAAAGCACCTCGCCGGCCGTCACTTCCAGGCCCTCAACCGCATCGGCAGCGGGGGGGGCGGCGGCGACATCGCCGGCGGCGGCGGCGGCGGGGGCGACAGCCGTTACCACCAAGTCAGGCGTTACCACCAAGTCAGGCGTCTGCGCCCTCCAGCCGACAGTCAGCGTGCTGGTGGTTTCTCTCTTCCTTGTCCATCTCCACTGCTGAGAACTCAGGCCGAAAAGCATTTTCATCTTTCCAGCTCATCCTACAAATCCCCATCCTAACGGCTCCTGTGTTTCTATCGTGGTAAAAAAGGAACAGGCCCTCATGAAATCCACTGATTCCACCCCATGTTTTACCGACACGGGCAAGCGTTGAGAAGGTCAAAGTTGGGTCCGAGAGCATCTGAAGAAGTTGACTCGGTGTTATATCTGTGGAGTTGTGTTTACCAGACTGAATGGACCGCTGACAGCCGCAATGGGTGAATGATCTTGTTAATGGGGGCTTCAGGAGTATAGACTCTTAAAACTCTGCTATAAAAATAAGAGTCAATTTCACCTTGATCTAGAAAAAGAAGGATGAGATGTGGAGTGGAGATGTTTCATGTTGATGCACCAAATCTGTAAGGCCATTAAAACAATTTGGTAATACCAACAGCTTCCGTGGTTCTTTTTACGTTCATTGGAAGGGGGCCTTGGGGTGTCACTGGAAAGTAGCGTGACTTTGATGCCTACCTGCTGCAAACTTTTCCATTATTAAGCTTTCACCGTTTCCATGGGAACTGAGCTCTTTCCTCCGTGGTTTTGGATTTCACATTACCTTTGACTTTGTATGAAGTAGTATGGGTCAGAGCAATGGTGGATTGGAATTCTACCCCAAACTCAAACCTAATGGGGTCCATCTTGCTAACGCCCTTCTAAAGGCAGATGGTAGATCCTCGCCGCCATAATTCCCATCCATCAAGAGGGCCAGATTCATTTAGCTGCCATACTTAACCTGGTTCTAAAGACTAGAAATGCATTAACTTTATTTTTCTTTTTAAGTTTATTTTTGAGAGGGGGAGAGAGAGCATAAGCGAGAGACAGGGAGACACAGAATCCGAAGCAGGCTCCAGGCTCTGAGCTGTCAGCACAGAGCCCCACGCAGGGTTTGAACTCACAAGCTATGAGACCATGACCTGAGCTGAAGTTGGACCCTTAACCACCACCCTGGTGCCCCGAAATGCATTGACTTTAATCTTAAAAGGCTGCTTTTCATGAACAGATAGATGGGGTCCTGTTTTCTCTGAGTGATGCTAGCACGCGTCCTATGCCATGGAGGTAGGTGGTGGTTTTTTTTGTTTGTTTGTTTTGTTTTTTTCATTTCTCGAGAGAAATGACACTTCTTCTAAGCACCATCTCTGGTCGCAGGGTTTGACCTACGGCATGCGTTCTGCTGAGCAAAGGCCTGGGTGGGAGTCCCGAGGGGCCGTGAAGACTGCACGAGACAGTAACCAGACAAAACACCAACGCAGAATCATGGGTTCGTCCCCTTTCCCGCCCCCGATTCATGAAGCTGTGACCTCAGATGCTGCTCACAGATCTCCTATGTCCACATCATCAGACAAGCCTTTGGTGAGGGTTTCCTATGATTCTGCTGCTTTGGATGTTTATTTTTTTTAATTTTTTGAAAGTTTATTATTTTTGACAGACAGAGTGTGAGTGGGAGAGGAGCAGAGAGAGGAAGACACAGAATCCGAAGCAGGCTCCAGGCTCTGAGTTGTCAGCACAGAGCCTGATGCAGGGCTCAAACCCATGAACCGTGAGATCATGACCTGAGCTGAAATCGGACACCCAATCAACTGAGTCACCCAGGCGCCCCTCGGATGTAGTTGTTAGAGGCACCTATATGGTTTACGATATGTGACTTTTAACATAGTCTAGCTTGTCTTCCAATGACGTCACACCACATCACACACCAATGTGAGAACCTTACGAAAAGTGGGGGTGCCCTCCTAAGGCAGGATTCCCTTGTAGTTTTTTATTCTCAGAATTGTCCACACTGAGCCTCCAGCAATTCGTTAATTACAGTTGAGGTTTTCCTACCCAGTTACTGGTTCCCATAATGATGGCCACCCATGAGTCCCGCCCAGGTCAGCCGTGATGACCTGTCATGTCTGTCTGTCTCTCCAGTCTTGGGTGCAGTTGTTTTCCCCATGTCCTCATCTATTTTTTTAATTTAATTTAATTCAATTTAATTTAATTTAATTTAATTTAATAATTTATTTTATTTTTAGTATTTTCTTTTCTTCCATTTCTTTTCATTTCATCTTCTTTTATTTTATTGTTTTTGTCCTCATCTACTGTATGTCTAAGAAAAGCTAGTGATCTTTCGGTTCAGCTTTTTATTTGTTGGGATAGAGTAGGGGACTGGAGTCCCACCATATTCATTCGACCTGAAGGACTTGTGTTAACATTTGCTGTGGGGGCAGGTCTGGTGCCAAAACATTCTTTGGTTTTTGTTTGAGGAGGTTTTCATTTTGCCTTCATGGGTAAAGGATGTTTTCTCTGAAGATGGAATTCGAAGTTGATATGTAATAGTGATTGATTGATTGATTGATTGTCACTGCAAAGGTGTCATTCTGAGTTTGCTTAGTTTTGGGGGCTTGCATTGTTTCTGACACAAAGGCTGTGGTCAGTCTTATATTAGTTCCTCGAACAGAAGGTCTCTTACTGCTCTGTCTGTCCTTCTCCATCAATGTTTTTCCAGCAATTTATAGTGTGTGTTAGCATTGTTTTCCTTGTATTTCTCCTGTTCAGGGTTTTCTTTGGATCTTTGGGTCTGTGCACTTATAGTTTTCACAAAATCATATTTTTTTAAAATTTTTTATTTATTTCTAGGAGAGAGAGAGAGAGAGACAGCGTGAGCAGGGGAGGGTCAGAGAGAGAGGGAGTCACAGACTGAAACAGGCTCCAGGCTCTGAGCTGGCAGTCAGCACAAAGCCCGACACGGGGCTTGAACCCACGAACCGCGAGATCTGACCTAAGTGAAAGTCGGACGCTTAACCAACTAAGCCACCCAGGCGCCCCCACAAAATCATATTTTATTGGACAAAATTCAGCCCTTAAGTACTTCTTCTATACTTTTCTCCCCTTTTTGGGAGTCCAGTTTCACAGATGGTAGACCTGTCTATACTCTCCCACTGGTTAGTAATACTCTATTCCTTTTTTTTTTTTTAATGTTTTATTTATTTCTAGGAGAGAGAAAGACAGCGTGAGCAGGGGAGGGTCAGAGAGAGAGGGAGTCACAGACTGACACAGGCTCCAGGCTCTGAGCTGGCAGTCAGCACAGAGCCCGACGCGGGGCTCGAACCCACGAACCGCGAGATCATGACCTAAGTGAAAGTCGGACGTTTAACTGACTAAGCCACCCAGGCACCCCTCTATTCCTTTTTTCTTACAGGTTGTCTTCTCTGAGTGCTTCAGTTTGGATAGCTTTTATTGCTATATCTTTTTTTGAAAGTTTATTTTGAGAGAGAGAGAGTGAGCACAAGCAGGGAAGAGGTAGAGGCAGAGGGAGAGAGAGAGAATCCCAAGCAGGCTCCACACCATTAGCTCAGAGGCGCACCACGTGGGGCTCGAACCCACAAACTTTGACATCATGACCTGAGCTGAAATCAAGAGTTGGACGCTCAACTGACTGAGCCACCCAGGCGTTCCTATTGCTTTACATGTATGTTCAACTTTTCTTCTGCAGAGTCTGTTCTGCTGCTGTTCCCATCTAGTGAAAATTTCATTTTGCTTCCATTGGATTCTTTTTCATAGGCTTCATTTTCCTCTTCATCATGTACATATTTTACTTTAAGGTTGTGAACTTACTTACATATATAGTTTTTTCCTTCCACCTTTAGTTTTTTTCCCTCTCCCTTAAGTGGGAGAACGCTCTCTGTAGTTATTAGTTAATAAGTGTATATGACAGTTATTTTAGGAAGCTAGGCTGCTAATTCTATCGTATTTCCTATTTCTTAGTTGATTTCTATTGGCGACTTTTTCTCCTGGTGGGTTTGGGTCCCATTTTTCCGTTTCTTCTTCTTCTTCTTTTTTTTTTTTTGGTGTGTCTGGTAATTTAGGATTATATGCTGGACATTTTGAATGTAATGTTTTTGCGTTTCTGGATTTTGTTATTTCCTTTAAAGAGTGTTGTCATGTGCTCGCTTCGGCAGCACATATACTAAAATTGGAACGATACAGAGAAGATTAGCATGGCCCCTGCACAAGGATGACATGCAAATTCATGAAGTGTTCCATATTTTTCAACATGGATGGACCTTGAGGGTGTTATGCTGAGCGAAATAAGTCAGGCAGAGAAAGACAAATACCACATGATTGCACGTATAGGAGGATTAGGAGGAACTTAACGGAGGACCAAGGGGGAGAAGAAGGGGGGAAATAATGGGGGAGAGGGAGAGAGACAAACCATGAAAGACTCTTGAATACTGAGAACAAACTGAAGACTGATGGGTGTGGGGGGGAGGGGGGAGATGTGCATGGAGGAGGGCACTTGTGGGGATGAGCACTGGGTGTTATATGGAAACCATCTTGACAATAAACTATTTGTAAAAGCAAAAGAATAAAATAAAATAAAGAGTGTTGTCATTTTTTTTGCAGGGAGTTGAGTTACTTGAAAATCACTTTGATCTCTCTGGGCTTGTGTTTTAGCTTTGTTACGATGGGCTAAAGTAGCCTTTATATGAGGGCTAATTTAGCCTCATTTCTAAGGCATTGTCCTTCAAAGGCTTTACTTATTATCCCAAATGTTCAGTGAAGTCTCTCTCTACCCCGGATGGTCAGATTCCAGCGTTGCATGGCCCCGTGAATGCTGAGACTTGGGCTCTGAAGTTATTCTCTGCTTGGTTGCCTGGGCTTCCATCCTGTTCCTTCTCAGCTTGTTATTCAGAAACAGACTCGGGAGGCCATCTGTTTGGGTTTCTGGAATTCTCTCTCTGTGTAGTTCCCTCTTCTCTGCTACTGTCCCTGCAGATTCTAGCCACCTCTATCCCCCCAAACTCAGAACTGCCTCTTCAACTCAGTGAAACTGTCCCTATCTAGCTCTGTTACCCACTTCTTGTGCTGTGGCCTGATGAGCCCCCCCAGGTTGAAAGCTGGTGTGTTTTTAGGACCCCCTCATTTGCTCCCCTTCTCTCAGAGATCACAGTTCTTCACTGCTTGTTGTCCAATATCTGGAAGAGTGGTTTCATGCGTCTTGTCCACTTCTTCACTTACTTAGAGGGACGGCAGTAGGGAATGTGTAGCACCCTGTTGTGGCCAAGCAAAAGTCAGAAATGTAGGGTTTAGCATCTAACACACTTGAGTTTAGATTCTTAGCATCTAACACACTTGAGTTTAGATTCTGACTCTGCTTGTTATTTGCTGTGTGACTGTGGGCATGTCACTTGGCCTCTCAACCTGTATATCTCGTATGTGAAATAGTTAATAGTATTATTGTAGAGATGAAGTGACTTCACGTGTGTAACGTGCATCACATGTCTGGTACATGGTAGGTAAGTGTTCAATGGATGAAAAGCATTATTATGAATTAGGATGGTCCCCGGGCTTCTACTGGATGCTCTGATAGCTAAATCCTGGTAATCAAGATCCCAGAAGACCAGTCTCTCTCTGCAGCCTTAACTGGCCCTTTAATTGTTGGATTTTACTTTTAAATGTTTAAGCAGCCTTGGCTGCTCTGCATTAAAAGTTCATAAGTTTCTATTGAGCTCCTCTCAGCTGATTTTAACATTTTGACACTGAGCTGTTCAGAGCGTGGCATCTTCTCGGGTGGCTCCAAGGGCTCCCTTGTGAATTCCAAGGTGTTGCTACGAAGGAGATGTTGCTGGACTCACATTCCAAGGCTGTTTTCCCCACCAGGCTCCTCCCTCCAATTTACCAGGCAATCAGAGCCTTTCATGGTAACTTGCTTCCAATTACGGTTACAACCTCTGAGGGGGTGAGGAGGAGGATGGGGAGGGAGTGGTGAGATGCAGTGGGGCCTCCAAGCAGGTCTGTTTACTCCCGTTTGCTCCCAGTTATCTTGAAATAGAATAAACATATCCCCTAATCCTCTTTATCTCAATTCAGTGCTTCTAGAGAAGAGATACTTGACATTTAAGGTTGTAGGAAAAGGGAAGAAAGCACCAATATGAGAGATACATAATGTTCACTGGAAACCATAGCATGGAGAAACTTCAGGGAACTCACATTAGGAGCCTCCTTAATTTCTTGAAAAACAAAACCAAACATCAGATGAGGAGAGGAGGTGAGACCAAACCGGGGTCCTCCTGTTTGGACAGGTGTTCAGGATGCCGGACGTGCAGGGTTTTGCCCTTGATCCTACACCTGGTGTCCCCCGTTAGCACTGAGGCTGCCTCGTCCCCTGATAAGACTTTCTGCCGCCTTAGCCGTGCGAAAGCTGGTCCTTTGTCATCCATCCCCTGTCTGCAAAACAGATCCTCATAGGCTGAAGATCTGTGGCCCCTGCCACCCTGTGTCTCCCCATATGTGTGTCGGTGTCCCAGACATAGGGAGAAGCGTGCTGTCTATGAGCGGCGAGGCGGGATGGGGAGCTGAGCGTTCAGGATGCCGTCTCACCCCGACGCTGGACATTGCGGGGCTGACCACCCTGGGATCCAGGAGAAGGGCCTTTGCTCCTGACCTTGAGAGAGACACAGATTCTCAGTGTCTTTAAACGCTCTGTGTCAGAGCAAGAGGCAAACCACACGTGTAATGCCCGCATCAGCGGACCTGGAGCAGGTATCTATTGGTGAGTGGAGAGACATGGTGCCTGGTCTGTATTCTTAGAAACACGGAAACACGGCGGCATTCGCTTTAAATATATTGTCCCTGTATCCTAGTCCTTTTCTGGGATTTCCGAGAGGCACATATATCAAATCCAATGCTTTTAAAAAAAATATTTATTTAATTTTGAGAGAGAGAGAGAGAGAGAGGAGAGGAGAGGCAGGGAGAGAGGGAAACACAGAATCTGAAGCAGGCTCCAGGCTCTGAGCTGTCAGCACAGAGCCTGACTCAGGGCTCACACTCATGAATAAGATCATGACCTGAGCTGAAGTCAGATGCTTAACCGACTGAGCCACCCAGGCGCCCCTCAAATCCAATGCTTTTGAAGCACGTTGCCAGACTGTCCATGTTCAAATCTTGGCTCTGTCATCTGTTAACTATTTGACTGTAGGCAAAACACTTCACCTCCCTGGACCTCAGTTTCCTTGTCTATAAGATGGGGATAATAGTAGTACCCACCTTCTAGGGTTGCCCTGAGGATTTAAAGCATTCACAATTCCACTCTCTGCACTATCATTTTTAAAATGGCTATTACTGTAATTAGAATGCCCATGGAAAGATCGTGATTGATGTGCCCATATGCAGATAATGAGAGCATCTCTGACTGCGTTAGGAACGACCGTGAACGAGGCAGGAGAGCTGGGCTCTTGTCCTGTGCCTGCCTCCCATTCAGTGTATGATCTTCCAGGAGTCTTTCCCTCTCTCGGAGCCCAAGTTTTCTCACCTGTTAAAGGGGACTGTGGTCATATGTGACCACTGAAGGCACCGCCAGGCCAATCACTTTGTGAATAGAAATTTCCAGAAAATAACGTACTTCTTCAAATAGGACAAATAGCGCCTTCACCATCTCCCTGACTCTTCCAAATAAATAGTTCAACAAAACTCGGTCATGGGCAAATCCACGATTAACGTCACTCCTGGCATCTGATAACTCCCGAGGCAGTTGTTCTTTCAGCCAAGGTTATAGTCCATTTAATCAGCATTTATTGGAGACCATCACGTGCTAGGCAGTATGCTAGGGTTGGGGATGTAGGAATTCATTCATTTCTTCTTTCATTCATTCATTTATTCATCCTGCCAATAGGTATCTTGTGCCTGCTCTGCGTCAAGCATTGCTGTAAGGACGAAGAATATAGCCATGGAAACAATATAGGCAAGGAGCTCACCTTGCTGGGACTTGCAGAGGGGAAGGCAGTCGTGAGATGATTTCAGACAGTGGTGGTGCACTTAAACGAGATAAACGAGGACCATGGGCAGGAAGAGGGGCTGGGACTGGGGGGGTGGATGTAAGTTCAATAGGATGAAGGGACGATTAAGCAGAAGGCTGGACGTGGAACGAGCTACCCGTCAGGGCCCTGGGGGCAGAGAAGGCCAGGCAGGGATCAGTAAGGCATAGTCCTGAAGGTGATTTTTATTTATTTTATTATTTTATTTTATTTTATTTTATTTTATTTTATTTTATTTTATTTTATTTTATTTTTAAGTTTATTTTGAGGTGGGGAGGGGCAAAGAGAGAAGACAGAGAGAGAATCCCAAGCAGGCTCCGCACTGTCCATGCAGAGTCCCATGCGAAGCTCGAAACCATGAGCCATGAGATCATGACCCAAGCCCAAGTCGAGAGTTAGACACTTAACCGACTGAACCACATAGGCATCCCTGAGGGTGAGTTTTTAAAGGAAAGAGGTGAGTTTTAAAGATTTTTTATGTAAGAGGCTGAATGAGTTAGCTTTGTAATGGGGGGGGGTACTGGAGAGTAAAAGAGTGCGCCACGGGGCACGACCTTCTGGGATTGAATCCCAGCTCAGCGGCTGACTGTGTGATCAGGGGCATCGTACCCAACCTCTCTGTGCCTCAGGCTGCTAATTTGTAAAATGAGGCTGATAGCAGAATCACAGTCTCATTGTTAGGGTGAAAGTGGGAACCCATGTACAGTGCCTCGTCTAATCTCTTGCACAAGTAGGTGCTGCCAAAGTGTCGGCCATGATCACACTTCTGAGCTCACCTGTGTACAGGTAACACAGGGCAAGGACAGAGGGTGGAGGCCAGCTAGATGATGGCGGAGGTCCTTCTAGGCTGGCGAATTTCTGAGTAAAAAAAAAAAAAAGCGTTGCGCGAGCTCCAGAAGGGGCTTCCTCTGCTCAGAGATGGGCACGGGGCCTCTGGGTCCACCTCCTCCAGCCTCAGGCCCCAGGGACCCCAAGGCTGGTGGGCTGAGGGGCGGGCCTCCCTTGGGACCTAAGAAAGGGGGCTGTGGGGGAATGTCAGTGGCCAATGCGGGGCCGAGGTGAGTGATTCGGGAATCGGGGAGGTGCCATGACTTCTCTTTATCTTCAGGATGACACTATGAGGAAAACTGAATTCTTCTCTGCATTGTAGAGATGGGGAAACTGAGGCTCAGAGATGGGAGACTACTGGCTAGGGTCACGGGGCCAGGAGATAATTGTAGCCGCTCTGACGGGGCGGGCTCTGCTCCAGGCACTCTCCCCCGGGCTTGATTTAACCCGCGTATCTCTAAGCCCCTATAAGTGATGCCCCAATCGCCCTGCATCTGCGCTGATGTCACAGGGCCGTGGCCAGATCTGTGGCAATGAAAAGGAAGTCTCCGCCCTTGAGGCACAGGGCAGCCAAGGACACAGCTGCAGGACCCCCTCTGGTCTGCACTGGCGGGGAAGGGCCCAGGACATGAGACAAGTGCTCAACAGGGGCGTGGAGAGATCTACATACTCTGGGTGCAGGTGTCCTGAGGTCTCAAGAGTCTGCTTCTGAGGGTGACGGCCACCACCCTCCCCGCCATGACAGTGGTCACAGCAGTAGCCACCGTAGAGAGCGCGCACATGTCGCCTCCTTCCCCGACCCTTGTCCTAAGCTGGAAGACCTGAACAAGCTCTTGTAGGGCTCCCACCCACGCCCTGCATCCTCCCCTCCCCCGCTCGGCCCCACCGAGCCCCCTGCCCTGCAGCCCCATCGACCTGATTCCCAGCCGCCTGGCCCCTCCACTGGACTCAGCAGGAGCCCTGCCCGGGGAGCCTGATCAAATCCTGTAAAAATGTGTTTTCCCTGCGCACCAGCCCTTTGCCTTTCCGCTGCTACTCCCTGAGCAGCTCACGGTGAGAAAAGGGGAGAGGAAAAGGCCCAGCCTTCCATTTATTGAAATACAAATTGGGAACCCGGGAGGCCAGGTGTTAAAGGTGAGCTGCCCTCTCAGCAGAGCATGATGGGCACGTGCGGTATTCCCTCATACAGATGAAAAATCTGGGGTTCAGAGAGGGAAGCCACTGGCCTGGGGTCACACAGCACACTTCTGACACCACTGGCCCTGCTTGCATGGCGATCGCCCTTTCCGCCTCCTGTAACAGGGGGCAGCCTGTCTGTACGTCCTAGGAGCATTTTCTCAGCTTGAAAGTTGAGACCATACACAGACCAGTCAGCTCCGGAAACAGGGCTCAGAGATAAGGGATGCATTCGTATCCACTCAGGCCACCGAGGTTTGCTGAGCACCTACCATGTGCTGGGGCCCCATGCAGGGCTCTGGAGACACAGGCGTGGCTGAGATACAGTCTTTGCCCTCAGGGCCCGTGCCCATCTGCCGTGTCCGAGGAAGGGGGAGGTTGCCCCCTTGAGATGGGACAACCTGGCCACGAGAGAGGTTTCTTGGCTCCATTCAGCACATGTTCAGTGAGCACCTGCTACCCGCTGTGGTCTGTGCGAGGCGCCGGGGATGCAGCAGTGGATAGGATGGACTCCGCCCCTGCTCTCATGAGAAAACGAACACGAAACCCTTACAGGAAACAATGGCAGGTTCAGATTGTGAGGAATGTTAGGAACGCCATGAAGGGGGGTGGCGGGACAGGGGGTGCTGGCTGGTTGGGGGTGCTCACTGGCCACCAGACACTTAGGGGAGGAACTCGGGCTTCCTCGAAGACCCTTGGAGGGACACGTGGGAGCTGGTGGAATCGGGAGCTTCTTTTCTGGAAGACTTGGGTCCTGGCGGGTGGAGTGTCTCACGTCCTCAAAGCTCACCCTGCAGTTTGCAGGGGGATTAGAAGGATCAGAGTGGCCCCTTTAGAGCCCACGGTGAACCAACCTCAGCTCCGTGGTTCTGGCTCTCGGGCCGGCGCATCTGCACCGCCATCCTTCCGCAGAGAGTGACTGTCATGCCCCGGCACCTGTCCGGGCAGGGGTCTCCTAGGGGGCCCACGTGGCCGTCCTCTTGAGGCTTCACATGTTTTGGACTTCCAGACCCTTCGACCAAGTACTTCCCAGGGCTTGCTGCTGCTTCCGTGAGGTCCTCTGGAGGTGGCGGTGTAGGCATTCTGAGGTCTCCACGCTTTGTCACCTCAGACCCCAGGGCAGGCAGGACCCGAACGCTCACCGTGCCTGAGCACCCTGAGGCACCGGTGACCCCAAAGCTTGGCCTTCTCTCTGGCTCCTGGACTCTGGCCCGTGTCCAGCTCAGCATGAAATGAACTGTAGGAAACGTTCCGCACCCGAAAGTCTAAGCTCTTCCCGGGACGCGGCGTAATTTGTTCCTGATGAAGCAAACGCCATGGGTCACCGTGCGACCATTTTCAATGCTGAATCTTTTCTGATGCCCTCACTCTGCACCCCTGCTCATTTCCCACGGGCTTCTCTGCTCCACTTCTATCGGTGCCTCTGAAGAGAAGCCCCTTAGTTCCCCTCTTCTTCCTCCCATCCAGCATTCCTGGGCTTCTGCAGTGAGCTCCAGAATGTTCTGGGTCCAGGGAGACCTCTGGAGCTTCCTGTGTTGAGGGAAGACAACAGCAGGAGATTGAGAGGTGATTGCCTGTCCTCCAGAGCCCAGCTCCCTCCTGAGAACCCCCCTGGGACTCGAGGTAGGAATGGGGGGGGGCAGGGCAGCCCAGGAATCAGCATTGACAATTCAAGGAAACCCCCAGTGACATATGGAAG
The DNA here is from genome assembly GCF_008692635.1 of Crocuta crocuta. NCBI lineage: Eukaryota > Metazoa > Chordata > Mammalia > Carnivora > Hyaenidae > Crocuta > Crocuta crocuta. Next base: position 95,888 of record NW_027532008.1, read on the forward strand.
CAAAATGGATGGGCAACTAGCCCTGAGAATCAGGGAGGGCTTCCTGGAGGAGAAGACATCTGAGCTGAAACTTAAAATACAAATGCCAGGGGACTTTGTCAAGTCTAGAGGACTCACCTCCAAGATCATATTTATTGAATGAATGAATGAATGAATGAAACTAATCCAGCCCCTCTATTTGGCAGTAGAGCTGGGTATGGTGCCTCCAGGTTCTGTCAGAGCCTGGGGAGTGCACCCCTCTGACCCAACAGTCCCTCTGCCTTCCGGAGGAGAAAGCCCTTTACCCCCTGCAGCCAGAGGCTTCAGGCCCCCCGACCCAGATTCACAGGAGCCTCTCTGCATCTTGGGGCTGTCCTGGGCTGTCCACACTGACAGCCCAAGGTCATGGGTTTCTCTGTGGGTTTGCTCACAGCTTTCAAGAGGCAGCAGAGTCATGGGGAAGGGCACAGACCCAGCTCAAACCTCCCCTCTGCCCCTTCGTAGGCATGTGACCTCGAGCAAGTCACTGCACTCTCAGAGCCCCAGTGGGGTGTCATGGTAATGGTGACTTGTGGGTGGCTGGTGGCTGAAGGACCCTGCATGTCTACTCCTCCTGCCATGTTGATTTCAACTCTTTCTGTCAAGAGATGGGGTCTCGCCCCACCCCCAGGATCTGGGCTGGACCGTGGCTTATTCTGGGCAATAGAATACGGTGGAAGAGACAAGAGACCTCAGGCTTCCAAAGGCCTTGAGCCTCTGTTGGCTGTCTTGGATCTCTGTGGTTTCCAGGCGCACCGGCTTGGGCCAGTGTCCTGGAGGACGAGGTCCCATTTGTCTCTACCAAGATCAGCAAAGCCCACCCACCGACAGCCAACCCTGGGCTGAGTGAAGTTGCCTGGGTCAGCCGCCAAACTCAGAATCCAACTGCCCGGCTGACCTACAGGCTTGTCAGATAAGTGAATACCTATTGCTTTAAATCATTTTTTGTAGTTGTTTGTTACACAGTGTATACTGGCTGATACATCTTCATGGGTTTTTGTAAAGATGAAATAAACTAGTAGGTATAAAGTGCTTTATATCTTTACCGTGGACACTCAGTAAAGCCTCAAGGGACATTCCCTATAGGTATCACCATGGGCTACCTGGCCCTCACGGGTACTAGTCTTTGTCATCAGAGTGAAGACACAGGTGAGAAGTGCCCTCCGCTCACAATGATTCCTCCTCACGCCATTGCCAGCCTGGCCACCGTGGTGCTGCTGCTCAGGAGCTGTGTGGTCTTGGGTGGGTGCCTTCACCTCTCTGAGCTTCAGGGTGGGGATGAAGATGTCTGCCTTGCAGAGGTGCTGGGAGCCTCCTTCTACAGCTGAGGCCACCAGGCTGAGCTGTACCAGTTCTTGCTCCCGGACGGCAGGCATGGGGTCCAGATAAGGGGCACGTGTGCAGCCCAGCCCGAAGGACACCATTGGGAGTGGTCAAGATGGATCAGGTTCCAGCAAAGACCATGGGGCCCCTCAGGGAGTATGCAGGGGGTGGGGAGAGTGAGCCCAATGACTTTCTAGGTTCCATAAGGTCTGGGTCTGCCTCCACTGATCCCACAACAGCTGTTATGCCCTTTCACCAAACCCCTCGGCCGTGTGCCCACACAAATGGTGTTACCTTGCCTGGGTACCGCCCTGGCTGAGACATGAGCTCCATCTTTTCTTTTCCACCAGACAGGAGAGACCGCTGATCACCACAGCTTCCTGATGTATCCCTGTAGGGCCGGATCTCCTAGAGACATTAGAGAAGTGTCTCCTGACCCACTAGAGCATTGTTCTCTACAAGGACAGTGACTCAGTCATCCCTCTGTGTCCCTGGGCCTTGGTGCCAAGCACAAGACCCCGAGTATAGTAGGTGCTCAGGAAAACTGAGTGGAATGACCACGCAGATGTCAGGCTGATGTGGATGCTTCCTCTTGTCTCCTGCTCTTCCGGGCCGTCCTTCTCCCCGGAAGTCAAGGTGGCCACGCCCCCATCAGGTTTCACTGTCTCTACACCTGCTTCTATCACAGCTCAGCTCACCTGGTCTCTGGATTGTTCTGGAAACACATCTACTGTCCTACCAATTCCCGCCCCCCACCTCCCGTGACCTTTGGACTCCACACTTCAGTGGGATCCTGCTGTTCCTGGGACAAAACCCCAAATCCCTTGTGGCATTTGAGGCGCCACCCAGCCTGGCCCCGGCTTCCGCCACCTCGGACTCATTTCACACCAGGCTCCGCCCACCCTCTGCCCTCCAGTCATACAGGCTTTGGAGTTCTTCATGACTGCCACCAGCTGTCCACCCACAGGACCTTTGCACATGCTGCTCCCTTGCCCAGATGCTCTCCTTCATCCTCAGACTACCGTGATAACTTCTCTTCTTCATATCCCAGCTCGGCCCTTCTGGTCTGCCCGGAACTCTCTGTGGCATGCTGACCTAGCACCGTGTAACCTAGACCACACTTCTGACCCTAGACTTGGTGTGATTAATTCATCTCTGTGTCCCCCTCTAGACCGTGAGCTCAACGGGACAGGAGCTGTGGCAGTCTGAATTCCCTTGACAGTGGCTGTCATATAGCAGATTCTCAAAAAATGTATTGAATAAATGAATGAATATTGTCACTGTGGGTCTCCCTCCGTTAGAGAACTTCTGTCCCCAAGCCAGCGATGATGATCTTGATCATTCCCATGCTCTGGTGCTCCCCTCAGGGTCTGCATCTCACTGGCATCAATAAGTATCTTTTACAGGAAAAGATGAAGGACAGGCAGAGGGAGGGGGTTTGAGGTTTGGAGACCCATTGACTCAGCTTCAGGCCCGGCCTGGGAAGGCGGCCTGTGCAGGGAAGGGAGGAGGCGCCCAAGCACTCAGGCATCTGCTCCCAAAATAGCCACGGCTTCTCTGGCTCTGCGCTCCCTGAGAACCACCCCCTCCCACCCCACCAAGCGGCGGGCCGATGTGTGTTTTCAGGCCACGTGGGGTTTTATTCCTGCGGGCTCGTTATGGGGAAATGGGCTTCAGGGGCCGAGCAGGGAGGGAAACCCACTGATCCCCCCGACTGTGGACATAATGAGTCAGGTTCTTACCTTCGGGGGGGTGCTGCTCCCTCGGGGAATCTGCAAGGGAAATGCAGTGGCCTCGGGCAGGGCAGGTCCCCGGGAGGAAACATCGGGTCTGCAGTGTGCGGGGCTGACGGGCTGACGCACTGCGGTCTAATGGCCTCATCAGGACGCTTGTGAGACCGCTGTCCCCTCACTGCAGACGGGCACGGATGCTGTGTCCTCGCTCCTGTTCAGGAGCACCTGGGACAGAAGCCAGGAGAACACAAGTTCCCAGGAGCCCCTGATTCGCCTCCCCACCACCTCCTACCTGGGAGCCTCCAGCCTGGGCGGGACACAGCCTCACCTTCTCTGGGGAAAGGTTCCTGGCTGGAGCACTTGCTCCAGGGAGACCTTGAACCTCCTCCTGGAGAATTCCAGACCCAGAGGCCTAAAGAAGTGGGAGCAGCAAACTAGGAGCTGCTCCATCCTTCCTGCATGTTCTTCTCTGGTCTCTTTCAGGGCCCAGCCTGGGACTCCCCTCCTCCAGGAAGCCCTCTCTGATGCCTCCAGCCCATGCTGACCTCTTCCTTTCCTAACTCTTCTCCCATGCTCTGTGGGGCAGGGTGGGGTGGGGGAAAGAGCCTGGGCCTTAGTGGGGGACACCTGGGGTTTGGACCTGCTCTGAGCTGTGTGACCTTGGCCAAATCACTAGACTTCTCTGGAACCCCATCTCCTCCATGTAAAATGGGGGCAGTAATTACAGAGACAACTGTTCTGCTGTGTCCCCTTTGTTTCTAGGTCAGCCTCCTTCATGGGATAAATAATGAGGCTTTCCACGGTGGGGACTGATTCTGATCTTTTCTTCATTCCCTGCGTCAACAGATGATTACATGGGTATAAATATAATTGTGAATGCACAGTGTTGAAGTGGAATGTGGGCCACTGTGCACCCAGCTCCCCTTTTGGGACCTGTCCTCAGTGTGCCTTGCAGATGCCCCGCCCTTCTGGGCATCCCGGGACACACCTGCGTGACTCCCGTCCAGGCAACCGCTCCTGGGAAGACCATGAGAGACCCTATCACCCCCTCCTGAGAGTCTGAGACACGGTATGTGGCGTGTTGAGCAGGCAGTCAAAACACCCCGGTCCCAGACCTTGATCTTCCTTGCTTGCCACAGCCCTCTGGCCACTGTGTCCCCGTGAGCGTTCTCTATTTCCCCGAACACGGCGCTAGTCACAATAGTGACTGGCCAAGGTCACATGACTGGCTAGTGGCAGATTTCAGACCAGGGTTTTAGGGCAGGTCTGGGGGGCTCCCCGGCCCAGCCCTCTCTGTTGGACTCATTGTCCACCTGCTGTAAAGTGTTGGGGACACGTGCAGAGCTAATGTTATGACCTTCTCACTCTAGCATCCTCTGGCCCTGGAGAGTTGAGTCTGGTCCCAGCCCAGTAGCCCAAAGCCCGTTTCCGATCTTGCACAGAGATGCAGGCCCCTTCCTTGAGCCCGGCCATCCTCCTCCCAAGGTCAAATGAGCAGGTGCCGGTGCTGCTCTGGGGAAGTGCGGGATGTCCTCTGTAGGCCTTCCATCGGTGGTTCCATCAAGGCCCTGTGCGGCTTGGGGGCTCCTGGGGACGGGGAGAGAGCTGTGGGGGTCAGGAGGGAGAGATTTCTGGGTCCATTTACTTCATTCTCCACAGATGTCCATGGCTCCTGCGTGTCCTGGGCGCTGGGTTTCACCTGGGGGGTAACACGGGGGAGAGGGTGCTTCAGTCCACCCGGCATCTGTTCCCGATTGTTCTTTCCTTGATAGTGTCCTGGTTTTCCATTGGCCGAACCGCCTGACTGCTGACCTGGGAGGGAGGTGGCCCCGCCCAGCCTGGGACCCTCCAAGCCCTCCCCCCCTCCGCCCCTCCCTCCTCCGCCGTGCTCCCGCTGCCCTGGAGGGAAAGAGGGGCAGGCAGTGGTGGTGGGGAGCCGCTCACCCCAGCCCAGATGGCACTGACGCTGGCACTGGCTCCCGCCAGACCCAGCAGCTGCCTTGCAGGCTCATCTCTATGGCCCGCACTGTCCCCTTTCTTCAGTTCTAGGATCAGCCGATCATTCAACGCTTGCCTTTTATGTCTCTTTCTCTTACATCATCTAGAATCCTGTTCTGCTGCTGCAGACACACCCAGGGCCAGGGATGGCAGCTCATCCCCAGGCCCATGACCCACCCACGGGTGGGGGACGCCAGGCTCGGCAGATGGGCAAGGACCTGTGAGGGAGCTCCCAGCACAGTACCTGGTGAAAGCCCCCCTTCCCCCAACCTCAGGTCCTGAAGCATGGGCCCTCCTGACCTGGGTCAGGTGCCAGGGGTGACCCCATGACCCCCTGCCCCCAGATCTTGACTCTGTTGGCAGCTGGCCCCTTGTCCTTGGTTGTTTGACCTAAAGGGGACAGTGAGGGCTGTGAGGTGTCAGCACATTGTCTTCTAGAGTAGGCAGTCAAGCTCAGGGCTGGGGCTCAGTCCTGCCACAAGGCTTGTTAGAGTCACTCACGAGCTTGGTGGCTTTGGGTGCGTCATGTAACCTCTCGAAGCCTTGTTCTCACCTGGAAAGTGGAGGTGGCAAAAACACCCATTCCTCCCAGGCCGTTATGAGGTCAAGGAACTCATCCCACCGTCGGCCCTTGGGACAGAGGCAAGCTGCTGGGTACCTCCGTTGCCATGACAACGGCGATGATGGCGTGCTCCATACCCATTCCCACACCCCGTCTCCTGTCACCAGATGTCATATCCCCAAAGACATCATCAAGGAGGGGCTTCATTCCTTCTCACGGGGCTCAGTTAGTCTTCAGACCCCCATCCTGGAGGAGGGGCAGAGTTTACGTGGTCTGGGCTCAGCCCTGCCCATCGCTGTGGGAACTAAACCTTCCCTGCAGTCAGTCAGGTCAGTGGTGACAGCATGATGCTGACTTTTGCTTTCTGATCCCAGTAATTACGTGTCGTGGTCAGGCTGACAGTTTTTCCTCCTCTGTCACCTCCCAGAGAGAGACAATCGTCAACACGACCTGCGCTGAGCTGGATGGAAGGTCACGGCGAGAGCAGGGGGCATGATGGGAGAGCGGACGGTCCAACCTGCTCGTGGGAAGGGAGTCCCAGGTGGGAGGAGCAGCTGGAGTGGTTGGGGAAACTGAGGCCCAGAGAGGGCAGGGAGCCTGCTCTCAGGCAGATCTGAACTCCTGACCCAGGGCTGGTGCTCTGTCTGCCTTAGCACGTGGATCTCAAGCCTGGGGCAGGTGAGGGAGGGTGACTTTGGACTTGGGTGAAGGAGGCTGAAATTAAACCCATGGAGTAAAAAGGCTTCATGCTGGGGCCCCTCGGGACAGAGAATGAGGGCCTCCCCAGTCCTGACTGGGCCAGTGGACAGACTTGAACATGATGTCTGGGCAGCCTGCGATGAGACTGTCTGGCTCTCCAGGAAATGAGGAAAATCAGGCAAATGGTATAAGGTTGCCAACTGTTAACACCTTCCGATTAAATGTCACCTGATCCCAGCTTGGGAAATGCCGTGTGAAGACACTTAAAAGTCAGTGCGATTTAATGAGGAGCTGCCACAGAACTGGCTGGGTTTCCCTGAGAGTCTGAGCACGGTCTTCGAAGGTGTGAGCTTGTCTGCCCTCTTCCTCTGACCCATGACGTAATGAAGGCCCCTGTCTCAGGTGGCGCTTCTATTCTGGTGGGGAGACACAGGGAACGAACAAGCAGTATGTTGGGGCAGAGTGAGACGTTCTGCGGGGAGATGGAACGGGGTGGTGAGGGTGGGTAGTGTGTCATCCCGGGGCCCAGCAGGAGTCAGATGAAATGACAGTCAATCAGGTATTTGAGGAGCGTATTAAAAGAAGCCCGTTTATGAAGGGGGTGCAGAGAGTAAGAAGACCCCCGAAGAGGGGCTGCATCGTATCAGCCTCCTTAGGCTTGGCGGGGCCCGGGGAAGAGTGACGGCTGGAACCAGAGACGGAGAGAGCTGGGGGGTGGGGCGGCTGGGCTGTGTGACAGCTGCTGACATTCCCAGTCTGCTGGGACAGAGCCTGCCCTGGAGCCTGGAGCCATGCAGGGAGGGGCCATCAGGGGGCACCTGATCTCCTGCTGGGGCTCCCGGTGGACCAAACCCGCCTGGGAATCAGAGGGGCACAGGGGCCCCCAGATGCCCCCCGTGGGAGCCCAGAGCACGGGCACAGGTGTGGACTGAGGATCTGGAGGGGGCCACGAGGGACCCCCGCGCAGGGGAGAAGGGTTACCTTTGCACCGCGCTCTGGGAAGAGAGCTGGGAGGAGGGGACGTGGAAGTTGGCCTCTGAGAATGAGGAGGAGCCAGCCCGGGGAAGGGGGTCCCTGGTGGAGGGAACAGCAGGGGTGAAGGGGTGGGGAGACAGATGGGGGCCAGAGGTCAGGGGTGAAGGCGTGGAGAGACAGATGGAGGCCAGAGGTGCGGCCATGCGGTCAGGAGCTGGGGTTTATTTCAAGTTCAGGGGGTGAGTTTTAAGCAGATGGGTGATGTGGTCCTACCGTCTGTGGGAGGGGCGGCTTAGATCCCCGGGCAGGGGCGGCGGCAGGGGCCAGGCGGGCAGGGACACTATAGCAGGTGACAAGCCGGGACGGGGGCAACGGGCAGGAGGAGGAGGCATGAGAGGGAAGTGCTGGCGGACGGGTGGGATGCTGGCTCCAAGGACAGCAGCCTTCAGGGGACTGCGGGGCGTGGTCAGGGCGGGGTCAGGGGCTGACTGTCCACCGCGCCGCTGAAGCCTGAGGAGGAACCGGGGAAAGCGGGAAAGCACAGTGGCGGCCGGAGCAGGTGGTTTGTACCTGAGGTGTCCATTTAGAGGAAGGGGGCGTGCCTTGGAAGGAGGATCCCTTTCCTGCTGTTACTGTCAACCTCCTTGTAACAGAAGGATTCGCTCCTTCTTGTTACTCTTAAAAACGTGCGCGTTTACCAAGCGGTCAGCTGTGCGGGGATCCCTCTGGGAGCAGAGACTCCACTGGCCCCGGGCTCAAGGAGAAGATGGGGTGATCAGACCCCCTCCCTGATCACCCGCTGCGCCTCTGGGGAGCACGGGGCCGGGCACGGAGTCGGGACAGTCGGTTCCTCACGGCATCTCTGGGGGACACGGCTGGTGTCTGAGCCCTTCCAGCTCAGCCTGGAGTCAAGGCCCCAACCTTCGCCTGATGGTTCTGTAGACACGCCTGTGGCTCCATGACTCCAGATATGCCTGGGGCTGAAGGAGGTCCATCCTCGGAACCAGGGGACGGACACCATCCAAGCTTTCCCCATCCTGGGGCAAAGGAAGGGGTACAGGGGACTTGAAGACGGAAGGTGACCCCAGCTTATGAGCGGTGAGGATGTAGCAAGTCCCTTTACTAACACGGAGGGGCCGTGCGCCCCAGGTGCCTCTCCCTGAGCCTGGGCACAGTGCCAGGGGCTGGCCAATCTGCAGACAGGCCCGGTGTTTGCTCTGGCTGTGCCCCCACCCTGCGCTGGCCGGGCCAGTGTGACCCGATAAAAGGGTGGGTGCCAGGCTGAGGCCGTCTTGGGAGACAGGGATGCTGCTGGGGGGAAGGAGGGTGGGCTGGAGCAGCAAGGCCGGAGGCTGGGGCCACAGTGCAGGTGTGAGGCCGGCAGCCTGAACCCAGGCGGGAGCAGACCCTGGGGGGCGGCCTTTGGAGGACAATGACCCGGCGTCTGCGTAGCTGGTGCTTCCTTTACAGAGTCTTCCCTGCTCCGGGCTCACCAAGGCCGGGCCACGGAACCCGGCCCGAGTCAGAGTCAAACTCACCCCTCACTGCGGCCAATTAATTTCAGCTTGTCATAAATTTTTAACGGCTTGCTAATCGATATGAATTGGGCAGCCGGCCCTGGTGAGTCTCAAAGTGAAGGGTAAGAGAACTGAAACACTGCCCGCCAGGTGAGCGCATGACAGTGGGTCCATGTCGGTCGCCTGCTGTTTTGAGTTAACTCCCTGGGGCCTGAATGCACGTCCTGTAAATCCCAAGTGACGCTCTTGGGTCTGCTCCTAGTTAGTGAGCGCGACTGCGGGGCGTGGTGTGGCCTGTGACACGAGAAGGCGTGATTCCCGCCTCAGGGCTGCAGGAAGGAGGGGCGGACCCGGGTGAGGGGAGGGGGTCCCTCACAGCCCCCCTTAACCCTCCGGGGGATCTCAGTGACCCTTGGAGCGGTCAGAGGTCCCAGACTGCCACCTGCGAGCAGGGCCTGTGGCCTCAGGAAATTACAAACCCTTTGTGAGTGGGAGCTTTCCTGAGGCCACAGACCCGGCTCGCAGGTGGCAGTCTGGGACCTCTGACTGCTCAGAGGGTCACTAAGATCCCCCGGTGGGGTTAAGGGAGGCTGTGAGGTTAAGGGTGGTTCTTCCCTCCCGGAAAGTGAGTCTTAGGGCCGGGGCCACACTTGGTGGATGTGCTGGAGGGAGGGAGGAGCGAACAGAGAAGGAGCAGGTCCTGAGGTCGGATCCTGCCCCGCAGCCCCTATGTGCAATGAGGGAGGATGCAGAGGGTGCAGGGGTAGGTGGGGTGGGGGCTGCCCACGGAGAACACGGTGCCCGGGTCCTGAAGTGTGAGTAGGAGTTCCCTGGGTGGACGGGCAGGGGAAGCCTGTTCCTGATGTTGGGCAAGATACTCAGCCTCCCCCTGCCTCAGTTTCCTCATCTGTGAAGGGGTCATGAGAGCCTCCCTCCCCGGCTGGGGTGGGGGTAAACCCGTATCAAGCACTTCAGGTGATCCTGGCGCCCAGCAGGCATCATGAGGGTGTTTGCCGGGACTGATGCTCATTCCGGGCCCTGCCGGGGGGCCTCCTCCAGTCCTGAGGGCCGCCAGGCGGAGGGTGGTCAGGACCATCCCTCCCGTTGAAGAAGCTGAATCCAGGGAGGTGAAGTGGCTTCTTCAAGGCCACGTGGCCGAGTTGGGGCGGGAGAGCTGAGATCTGCCCCCTTCTGTCTGACCACAGAGCCCACCCAGTGCCCAGTGCAGCGTCTGACCCACGGAGGGGCTGCCCTACAGCACCGGCCTGAGAGAGCCCAGGCCCAGGGGTTCACGGGAGACCCTGATGCTGGGCAGAGAGCAGCCCCACCTGTGCCCACATGGCTGAGACCGGCTGGGGGCTGCCCTCCCTCCTGCCTCTGCCCACCTCGGCCTGGAGCCTCCACACAAAGGCCCTTCCCGGTCCCTTCTGCCTCTGCCCGGCTCGCCACAGCCCCATCACCAGCCCTGCCGTGCGGTGAGTGGGGGCTTGGCCTCCTGTGTGAAGACCCATGTCTGGACGAGCCCATGGCTGGAGGACTTAACTCGTGTACACACAGAAAATCTCTGCAGACTTGCCTTCTAATATTTATTCTGGAAACTGGAACGTGCAGATGAGGCACGCGCCCCACTCTGGAGCTGCAGAAAAAATTGGCATTCACTGCGCCACAAAGAGCCGCACCCGGCACTGGTGGAAGGAGAAACCTACTCTCAGCCAGAGAATCCCAATACCTTCGTGCCCTACGGTCCTAAAATCCCAGAGGCTCAGACCCCTCAAGCTTAGAACGATCACTTCATAGAATCTTAAAACCATAACATTTCAAGTCAGAATCACAGGATTTTAGGATTTTATCATTGTCCTGGCCAGACCTCCAATCAGCACCTGCATTGCCTCCACCGTGTTGCAACAGGTGGCTCCCAGGCTTTTGGTTCACCCCAGGGCCGCCTCCTCAGGGCAGCCCTCCTTGACCCTCCATTAGTCTAATGAGAAGACCTTTGAGCAGAACCTGAGTGAGAAAAGGAACACGTCAAAAAAAAAGGGGGGGGGGCGCAATTTCTACCCAAAAGGAACAGCAAGTGCAAAGGTCCTGAGGCAGGAATGCACTTGTGTTTGAGCTGGTTTCTGAATGTGAGGTGCGTCAGAAAGAGCAGTGAAGCCAGAAATTGGAGGAGACTGTGACTTGAGTCTCTCCTCTGCTCTGGCCTCACTGTGCACCTCGGGGGGAGTCACGGCACCTCCCTGACCGTCGATGTACTTTGTAGGACACAGGAAGTCACACCCCGGCTCCTAGACCCAGGGGCCGGGGCCGATGCAGCCTGGAGGCCCTTCCAAGACAGGGCATGTGTGAAAATGCCCCAGATTCCTTCCCAGGGAATGGAAGGCAGAGCCCAGGTCGGCTTTGCAGCCTCTGCCTTTGTTGGTGGCCACGGCGGGCGTCATGGGGCCAAGCCCACGCCGCTCCAAACTGCTGTGCGAATTGGGTAGGTTACCAACTCTCTCTGGACAGGTTTCCTCAATAGCACAAAGGTGGGGTCGGATTGAGATCCTCTGTCCTAGTCGGGCTCCTCCAGAATTGTCCTGGAAGCCAGGTGTGGAGTTGCCCGTGGTGTATTTGGGAGGTAATGTCAGGACGCATTAGCAAGGGAGTGGAGAGCAAGGGCCAGGGAGGGAGAAAGGTCCGATAAAGGGGCATCAAGCACGGAAGCTGCTGTGGACGGNGGACCCACAATTGTGGGGAGCCTCAGGGGAATCGTGTGGTACATGCCTCTGCCCCCCTCTGCCCCTTATGGGTTGAGAGCCCCCTCTGTGAGCCCGAGGCATCCCACGCCTCCAGCCAGCCCTGCTCTGGGCTGAGCAAGCCCCCGTGGGTCAGAGAAAGCCAGAGCGGCCCAGAGAAATGCGGAACTTGCAGGCGGGAAGTGGGGGTTCTCGGCGGCTGTCTGCATGACCGGCGGTGAACTTGGGCCTCAAGAGCTCCCTCTCATCCCCCAACCCCCTGCTGTTCTAACATTCTGGATCCTCCCCTCTATTCAGGCAACTCGACTCCAGGTACCATGCCCAGAGCAGTCTAGATCCTCAAGCACAAGGATCTGTGTTTGTCTGGTTTACGGCTGCATTTCTGGCATCTAGAACAGCGCCTGTCAACATGCATTGCATGCAGTACACTGGCTGCACAATGGGCATCTTTCTTGATTGTTCTCACTGCTCTGGGCCCTGAGCCAGCCCTGGGGGTATAGTGTTGAATCAGGCTCGGTCCCTGCCCTTAGGAGCTTGCTGCGCGGAGGGGTGCGTCGTCATTATTGGCACTTCAACAGCAATGTGATCGCTACCATTGAGGACACTCTGTTGTGCACACAGGCTTTGCCACTGTCACCTCATTTCAGTCTCCAGTAGCCACGAAGGGCCCGTGCGGTCATGCCTATTGCGCGGGTGAGTAACTCAAAGCTCAGAGAGGTGAAACGACTTGCCCGTCTCACCACACATTCACCAGCATTGCACATTACAGGATTTTTGTTTATTTTTTTACTGATTGGATTGGCCAGAGACAAGCAGCCGCAGGGAGTGGGCAGCCCTGTGTAGGACGTAGGAGGAGCTGGTCCCATCCCACCTGCTCACACCTGCGGTGTGCTGCGGGGGGTCCTTTCTCCTTCCCTGGGTCTCCATTTACACCCTCATTGGATCAGCTTTGCAGCTGGTCTCCTTCCCTCCTGCCCATCCAGTGCCCAGCACAGGGCCTGACATGCTGTAGACGTTCAGCAAATATTTGCTGAAGTCCGAACAATGAAACACTCTTGAAAAAGACAAGTTAGCTGTGTCATTATCTCTTTTTTTTCATTAAAAATTTTTTTTAATGTTTTTATTTATTTCTGAGAGAGAGAGAGAGAAAGACAGCATGAGCGGGAGAGGGTCAGAGAGAGAGGGAGACACAGAATCTGAAACAGGCTCCAGGCTCTGAGCTAGCTGTCAGCACAGAGCCCGATGTGGGGCTCGAACCCACGAACCGTGAGATCATGACCTGGGCCGAAGTCTGATGCTTAACCACCTGAGCAACCCAGGCGCCCCCAGCTGTGTCATTCTCTTGCTTACATCTTTTGTTCAAGCTCTCCATCACTTCTATTTACGTGCCTTGCCCCTTTCCCTCTGTTTCATGCAGGCACATTGTGTTTGGGTGGCCAAGGACCCAGACTCTGAAGGTAGACAGCCCGGATGTGGCGTTGGGACTCAGTAGCTGTGTGACTTGTAGCATCTTACTCAACCTCTCTCTGTGCCTCAATGTCTCGTTCTGTAAAACTGGAATCATAGTGATGGCTTCAGAGTTGTGTAGCGGAGTACATAAGGGAATGGATGTATGGAGCGTTTAAAACAGCTCCAAGCACTTACATACACCCACTGTGTAAATGCTGGCTATTATTACTTATTATGATGGTGACTATCATGCCAGAGTAGATTTCAGATGCCCTCAATCCACTTGGGCCTGAGCCTGGGGCTGCTCTGATCCTCCTGGGGGGGGAGGGGTCCCACAGCTCCAGATTCATCCTCTTAATCATGTCAAATTTGCAAGGAGAGATATTCTCTATTGCCGCCCGTTCTGAAAAATCTCTGGAATTGGGTCTCTCGGGACAGACTCAGGTCAGGAGAAACTTGTGAACCCAGCAGCTGTCTTGGAAGAGGCCCTGGAAGGTCTTGCCACCCCACCCCCAGCGGTTCCTCTTCAGCCCCTCTCCCCTCCAGAGCCCCTCACCCCTCCAATGGCTGAGAGATGGTGGGCAGCCCCGCCCCCCTCCAGGCTGATGGATTCCCCCTTCACTCCACTGTCCTTGTCGCAATGTCTTCAGTGCATAGGAGCCCGGGTGCAGCTGGGCCACATTTGTTCCCTAATGGGTGCCCCAGACAAGGCTGGCCTTGGAGGACACGGCACTCTGCTGTCACTCACACCTGCTTCCCCACACTGTCTCTGAAAGGGACAGCTGCCATTTCCATGCTGCCCTCAGAACATGGGCAGTTTACCGCTTATGATAAGGCAATGCCCGCTGGGAAATCGGGAGGTTTCAGGCAACATCAGAGCCAAGAGGGACCCGCAGTGGGGACAGGCAAGTGACAGCTCCTCTGACTCTCAGGTTTCCTCATCTACACGGGGGCCCTTCCCCCTGGGGCTGTTTTGAGGGTGGCAAGAGACAGAATGTGGAGGTGCCCGGTGCCTGGCGCGCTGATTATCACCGCCGGCAGCAGCAGCAGCGTCATATGCCCTCGGGCTGTGGATTGTCCGCTGTCCCCCATCCTCTGAAGCTTCCAGAGTTACTGGCCTGTCCACCCACAGGGCCAGAGGCAGAATCGGGACTATTATGGGGGAGAAAATGCATTTGACTGGAGCCCCCACCCTCTGGCTGTGTCTGCACCCATGTCCCAGCTGTTTGCAGGCCACCAGAGCTTCTAGAACATGTGCCTGTGCTCTGACCACAGTCCAGTTACACAGTCCCTGTCCAGGGAGGCCGCGTGTCTGTGGCCCAGAGAAACGGAGGGCAGGGGTGTCCACCAGAGGACAGGGAGGCTCAGGACAGGACAAGACTTCTGCTCCTCAGAGTCGGGGTCCAGGTGCCCGTGGGTTCACGGGGTGAAGCTCCTTCCATTCCTGGGCCTCCTGGGCTGGTGCAGAGTCACTTCCTGCCCCGTCTCCGGAGGCCCCATCAGGGGTGATGATGCCATTTACAGAGCAGACCACTGCCCCCAAAGGGACCTGGGAAGTGCCAGTGGCCTCTCAGACACGGTGTCAAATACGAGCCTGTCCCCACACCTCAGGGAGTGGGGGGTCCTGAGGGGCATCTCAGGCCACAGGGGAGGCTGGGAGAGGTCAGTAGGCTGAGGTCAGGGAGGAAAAGAGGCAGCCTGAAGTCCTGGGGCTAGTGGGTGTGGCCAGGCCCCCTGTGGGTGGGGTTACCACTTGTGGGCGGGGTCATCCCGGCATGTGGGCGGGGCAAGCCTGGGCCCTTGAAATACACCAGTTTAGAGACTGGAAATCGGGTCTCAGCATCTAGTCAGGTGAAAGTCTACCTGGGAGGACCGGGGCTCACTGTGAAGCTGGTGGGGCAGCTCTGTCCCCAGAGACCTAGCAGGTCATTTCTGGGGAGCCTGCGGCTTTCTTCTGCAGAGACCCACCCCCCAGCTTGGGCCATAGTTGTCTTCACCCGCCTGAAAGCCCGCAGCCGCAGCCACGCAGCTTTCAGAACCGCATTAGCATTACCGCGGCTCACCTGTTCCTGTCGCCCCTGTTAGAGCGTGAGCTCCGTGGCGACAAAGCAGAGACGTGGTTGCCCCGGTCATGGCTATGTCCCTGGTATAGGGCAGGCACACAGTAGGCACTTGGTACCCTACGTGACAACTGAGGACAGGAATAGCTTAATTCACCTTTGGAGGCGGTGATGAAGCAGAGGGCTTCTCAGGGCTTCCGAGGGACTGTCCGGGTCAGGAAACCCCAGGGAGGAGCGAGCTTGGGGACAGAAGTGGCTCTGAGGCCCCTGGGCCAGGTCATCCTCCCCTTCTCCCCCTACCTTGAGAGGCTCACCCCTTGCCTTTCACTTCCCCTCCGGGAAACGGGGTGCCACCCTTTCCCTCCCCCCCCAGAAGGCACTGTCTGCTGCTGGCTGGAGGTGGCCTCTGCACTGCCAGTCCCGCCTCCCCCCTTTCTTTGGATTTTGCTAAGGAACCCGACAAATGCACGTCATCCTTAGGGAAGAAAAGGCAACAAAGACCTGTGTGTGTGTTTCATTTCATGGTTGGGAAGACACAGTGCCAGGCCTTATGTGAAAGGGCCACAGGAGGAAGCCATTTTGGCATTTCCGCGGTGGCGCTCCTGTCCCCAGGCACCCCTTCCCAGGCACCCCCTGCTTTGTTCCCATTCCTGAACATTCCCAGAGCCGCCGCGACACCAGGCCGGGGCAGCTGGCGCAGGGGAGACGTGTGTGACAGGGACAGAGGTGATCCATCCAGGTCTCTGAGGGCAGGACTTAGTGGAGGGTGGGTGGGTGGCACAGAGGAGGGGGGGGTGAAAGAGGCTTTGAGATGCCCAGGTGGAAATGGAGCCCCTCCCGGGTGCTCCCCCTGGGCTGCTGCCACACGTGTGCGCACCAGCCAGTCCTGTCTGCTCAGTCCTTTCCAGGGATCAGCTCCGTAGACACTCTGAAGGTTTACTGGGAAGTGGGCGCCGGGCCCAGACCCTCTGACTGCATTGCGACCCATGTGACCCTGTGCCCCTGTCGAGAAAATGTCCTGGGGTAGGGTGGGGCTTTAAAACCATATAGACACTGGTGTGGGGCCCAGGCACCTGCATTGTTGAAAAGTCCCGGAAGACTCTGATGTGGACTCAGACTTGAGAGCCACAGGAGCTACACGACTGCTTTGTTATCCAAATGGAGAGAATGAGGTCCCGGGAGCCCGAGTTCCCCAGTGTGTCTGGTCTCCATGGTCCCTTCCAACTACCGGTCTAGGAGGGGGCTGTGATATCCTGGTAAAGAGCCAGGCCTCT
The DNA here is from genome assembly GCF_008692635.1 of Crocuta crocuta. Taxonomy (NCBI): domain Eukaryota; kingdom Metazoa; phylum Chordata; class Mammalia; order Carnivora; family Hyaenidae; genus Crocuta; species Crocuta crocuta. Next base: position 112,231 of record NW_027532008.1, read on the forward strand.
AATCCTGAGTCTGCCTCTCATCCGCTGTGTGACCTTGGGCAAGTGCCTGCACCTCTCTGAGCTCCTCCTCTGTGGAATGAGGATGTTCACAGGACCTGCTGCGCAGGTTGGGTGAGGATGAATTGGACCAATGAGTCCACTCAGCCCAGAGCCGGGCACGCAGTGGGGCCCGAGCACTGTGGGCCACTGTCACTGGGACTCTGGCCAAGTGCCCTGGGCTGTGCCTGTGGTCCCACCCACACTGGGAGGCTGCGCTCTGAGCCTTTCCTGGACCACAGGGGCCTCCCTGCCCCCTTCCCCCTTCCCTACTGTCTCCTCCTGGGGCAGCAGAGGCTCCACCTGCTCCGCCCCACCCCTCCCTTTTCTTCTCCCGCTTAACAAACTGCTTCACTTAAAAAGCCATCTGGGAGGATGGATGGCACGGGCACATTTTGCAGAATAAGTTTTCAGGGAGAAGAGCCGAGAAATTAAAGGGACAGCACTGTGAAAATCAAACACGAACGGAGACCAGATCTGAAAATTCCCTGAGCAGACAAAACCAGGGAGTCCTCATAAGCAAAGCCTAATTTAGCTTCTTTTGCAAGACAAGCGAGGTTAATTTGACCTGGGTCACGTTTTGCTTATGCCTCTGAACACTGTAAGTGAAGCTTGAATCGTTCCCGAAATTTTGATCAGAGGTAACCACTGACCAATTCTTTTTCATTTACAAAAATGCAAATATTGTAACCAATCACCGTAAAGGATAAAAACTTGCTGCCTGCATGCTATATAAAAACGCCGCTTTCTAACAATATACTCCCCAGCCTCCGCTGGTGTTTTGGTTTGAGTGCTCTTGTTTTGCAAACTGTCTCTTTGGCGTGTGCATAACGAACTTTTACTAATTACTATTTACGTGATTTGTTGGTTTTGCTTCTGCTTTCTTATGAACTTGTGACCATTAAATGGGTCAGGCGTGGGATCCTGAAAAGACATCTCCCCACTACCCGGAGGCTGGTGAGCAAAGCAGGTGCCTTCATGCACGTCACTCTGCGCTTACTGCTTTCTCGCTGACCTCGGAGCTGTTGCTATGTTTCTCTTGGGTCTGAGCTCAGCTCTCCGACTTCTTGCTAAGTCACCCTTCTATCTGTTTTTTCCCAGGGAAAAAACCTGGGACTCGCTGGGTTTAAGGGTGGGGTAGAGGGGCGCCTGGGTGGCTTAGTCGGTTAAGTGTCCGACTTTTGCTTAGGTCATGATCTCGCGGTTCGTGGGTTCGAGCCCCGCGTCGGGCTCTGTGCTGACTGCCAGCTCAGAGCCTGGAGCCTCTTTCGGTCTGTGACTCCCTCTCTCTCTGACCCTCCCCTGCTCACGCTGTCTCTCTCTCTCCTAGAAATAAATAAAAATATTTAAAAAAAAAAAAAGGGGGGGGAAGAATTACTGGGATCCCCATAGATTATTTGTTTTAGCGAATCTAATGACAGAGGGGGGCTCCCTCCTCCTGGTCTAAATCTCTTTTTCGCTTAATGACTCCTCCCTCTTCTGTGTATACCCAGTGTGGACAAAGATCTTGTGCCTTTCTGGAAGAATGGGTGAATATCACAAAGGATAATTTGGAATTATAGTGGTCACTTTGGGGAACCCACAATTTAGAAAAGATAATCCAGGGGCACCTGGGTGGCTCCATCGGTTAAGCATCCGACTTGGGCTCTGGTCATGATCTTGTGGTTCATGGGTTCGAGCCCCGCATCAAGCTCTGTGCTGACAGCTCGGAGCCTGGAGCCTGCTTCGAATTCTGTGTCTCCCTCTCTTTTTGACCCTCTCCCTGCTCATGCTCTGTCTCTCTCCTTCTCTCAAAAATAAACAAACATAAACAAGTTTTTAAAATGAAGAAAAGAGTCTTAAAAAATGTAAAGATAGTCCATTTTAGGGATGCTCTTGAAAAAAGAGGAGCCTGAATCTCTTGAAAACAGGGGAATGCATTCTTTGATGGTTTACGGAGGCCTCTGGAAGACAGAATGACTAACAGAGCCCCTCTAAAGATTTATTACAATGAGCCAATGACAAACTTAAGACAAAAGCCCCGACTAAGAGTAAGGACTTGCTAGATCACCCAGCTAGCCCCTCTGTCCTTGTTATTTTCTGCCACCTGACTGTCCCGGTTTTAGCAATCCATTTCATCTTCCCTCCCTTTGCCCTTGAACCTCCTAAGCTCCTGATACCCTTGAGAGCAAGACTTTCCCATGTCCCAGGCATCCCAGTGACAGCAGCATTTAAACCCTGGCCTTGAGCTGAATGTCATGTTATGATAAAGGATCTTCCAGATCCCCCAAAAGGATCAAAATAAATTTATAAAAGAATTTATGATTCTTAGAGCTTATGACTCCGGGCTCTCTGAGTTGTACAGATTCGTTCACATGGTGATGATTCCAGGAGACTCCCAGAGGGGGCCGAACAGACTCCTCTAAAGGGTTGGAGGACCCTACCAAGCATGCGTCAAAGGATGGAATCAAAAGAGCAAGAAAAGTAGGCCAATCTCTCCTTGAAGCTCTACCGAGGGTTTTTCCCGTGAGAATTAATTGGGCCGTAATACAATCCTGTAAACAAAAAAGGGATGAATCAGTTGCAGACTTTCAAATTTGCTTAAAAGAAATATTTAGACGGCATTCTGGTTCTAGGAACTCTGAAGCTAATATTGCCTTGTCTGCTTGTTTTATTAATGGGTTTGCCCTGCGCTTGTGACTTATTAAAGAAGCACACATTGGAATGGAAGATCAGTCCCCTTTGTGAGCTCCAGCAACTCGCTGAGAATTTCAAAAGAATTTTAGAGCAGAAAAAGAGCCCTCAAACAGGTGAACTCATGGTCCTTAAGATGACAGCAACGAGAGGGGCCTTGACCAAAATTTAGATCTAATTTTGCCCCTGGTGATGCGGATGTTGTCGATACTGTAAACAGAAGGGACCGTGGGAAAAGGATCATCTCTTCCAACACCCTGATTACCCAAGAAGACAGGACACTCCACCATCAGATCCCTAAGTAGTTAGCAACCCTGATGGAGCTCCGAGGAAATATCCATGAGCTTCTCCCAGGAATCCCTATAAATTATCAGGAGGGAACGAAACTTGGAACAAATGGAGAAATCGGCACTGGCTAATAGACACCAGGGCAGCTGTTTCTTTAAACCCTCCCATCGTCCATCAAGACAAAAAATGTTTCCGTGGTGAGAGTGTCCATCAAGTTCAAAGGGCTCCTTTATCAGAGTCCGTGACTGTTACCCTTGGCCCCTCTCGGAAATCATGATGTTCTTTTACGTGACACTGTACCAGTTAATCTCCTGGGAAGACACTTGCTTTCTAAATTAGAGGCCAGGGGTGCCTGGGTGTCTCCGTCAGTTAAGCGTACAACTTCGGTTCAGGTTGTGGTCTCGCAGTTCATGAGTTCGAGCCCCGCGTCGCGTTCTGTGCTCACAGCTCGGAGCCTGGAGCCTGCTTCGGATTTTGTGTCTCCCCCTCTCTCTGCCCCTCCCCTGCTCATGCTCTGACTCTGTCTCTCGCAAAACAAACAAACAAACAAACAAACACTCAAAGAATTAAAAATAAAACAAAACAAAAGTGGGGTAATCCTGGTTGGGACTGCAGGCGGGCTATCTCAGGTCGGTTTTCAGTCAGATGGGAAGGGGGAGCCTGGTGGAGCCCCGCGGATCCAGAGCTGAGGAGGGGAGCAGAGTCAGGCCTGCTGGACTTGCAAAGACAGAGAGCCAGAGAGGAGGGGGCATGCAGAGAGAGGGAGGGTCAGAGCCATGGGGGGGACGGAGTATGGGTCAGTGCACGCGCGTGAGAAAACGCCAGGGAAGGAGGCCTCCGAGAGGATTAGTGTGCACAGCCGCCAGCACAGGCCCGGGGCCAGCAACGATGCCTGCGTCCACCAACGGGGCTGAGAAGCGTAGTGGTTAGCGTACTCACAGGGTCGTGTCTCAGTGGTGGGGACTAATGAGTCCTAGACCAGGCTGGTTCTGCCTGACACACGCGTACTAGATTCCCAGGGTGGACAGAGCGAGTTCTCACAACCCTGTGTCTTAAAACAATCTATTCCCTGGAGGTCAGGAGGCCAGGACTCTGAAATCATTGTGTTGCAGATCTGGTTTCTTTGGGAGGCTGTGAGGGAGAAGGCCTCTCGTGCTGCTCTCCTGGCTCCTGGTGGCTGCGGGAGCCCTGGCACTCCCTGCCTCATGGATGCCTTAGTCCCCTCTCCACCTCCAGCCGCACATGACAGGCCTCTGTGTGTCTCGTAGAGCCTTAGAAGGACACCAGCCATTGCAATTAGGGCTCACCTTAATCGGGCATGACCTCATCTTTTTAAAAAAGTTTTAATGTTTATTTTTTGAGAGAGAGAAACAGACAGAGTGTGAGTGGGGGAGGGTCAGAGAGAGAGGGAGATACAGAATCTGAAGCAGGCTCCAGGCTCCGAGCTGTCAGCACAGAGCCCAACGCGGGACTCGAACCCACGACCCGTGAGATCATGACCTGAGCTGACGTTGGATGCTTAACCGGCAGAGCCACCCAGGCGCCCCTGGCGTGACCTCATCTTACTGACATCCATAGACACCCTGTTTCCAAATGAGGCTACGTTCGTTCTGGTTTCTGGTGTACACACATTTTGGGGTTACATTAACAACTTACTGCAGCAAGTGAAAAGTGACACCCAGAAGGATACAATTGTTTCTAATTAATTGAACTCCGTGTCTCAGAGCAAAACTCAAGAATATTTATAGGAAGACAATAACATCCAATATGCAGCAGGGTAGAATTCACAATGTCTGGCCCGCCAACAAAGATGATCAGGCATAAAATGAGGAAAGAAGACACAATGAATAATGAGGGGAATAATCAATCAGTTGAAACCGATCTAGAACTGACATCAATATTCAAACTGGAAAACAATGACATTAAAACAGCTATTAAATTGTCCTCCAGATGTTCAAAAAGTGGCATGGAGGCCCAGAATACATAAATACATAGCCTTCCCAAATGGACTTCTAGCGATGGAAAATCCAATGTCTATAGTGTAAAGAACACTGGGCTAAAATGAACATTGGGCTAGATATTACAGAAGAAAAACATCACTGAATGTGAAAACATAGGGCTAGAAACTATCCAAAATGAAATACACAGAGAAAAAAAGGATCGAAAAAGAATGAAGATTGTTAACCATATGGGGCAACTTCAAGAGACCAGGTATGCATACAGTTGGAATTCCCAAAGGAGGGAAAGGGTAGAGAGATAGTGTCGGAAGCAGTAACAGTAAATGTGTTCTTTCCTCCCCAAATTTTATGAAACCCACAAACCCACAGATCCTGCTGCAAAAAATGTGAAGGATACCACACCGAGACACAGTGTAATCCAGTTGCTTGACCCAGAGAGAATGAGGGTGTCACAGCCACAGCCACAGAGTGAAGACATAATACACACAGAGGACATAAAGAGATGATGGTGACAGCTGATTTCTGTTCTACATAAACTATGCAGATTTGAGCACTGTGGTGCAAGATCTTTAACATACCAAAAGAAAACCTGTCAGCATAGGTTTCTTTACCTAGCAAAAATATCTTCCTAAAAAAGGAAGACAAAATAAAATGTTTTCAGATGGACACAAGTTGACAGAATTCATCACATCACACTACAAAAAATGACACATAAAGTCCTTCAGGAAGAAGGGACATAAGGCCATATGAAAATATGTATCTACCCTGAATGTAAACCAGTGCAGCCCCTCTGGAAAGCAGTGTGGAGATTCCTCAAATAATTAACAGTAGAACTCCCCTATGACCCAGTAATAGCACTGCTAGAAATTTACCCAAGGGATATGAGAGTGCTGATGCATAGGGGCACATGGACCCCAATGTTCATAGCAGCACTTTCAACAATAGCCAAATCGTGGAAAAAGCCTAAGTGTCCATCAACGGACGAACGGATCGAGAAGATGTGGTTTATGTATACAATGGAGTACTACACGGCAATGAGAAAGAATGAAATCTGGCCATGTGTAGCAATGTGGATGGAACTTGAGGGTGTTATGCTGAGCGAAATAAGTCAGGCAGAGAAAGACACATACCATATGTTTTCACTCATATGTGGAACAGGAGAAACTTAACAGAGGACCATGGGTGAGGGGAAGGGGAAACAATAGCTAAGGAGAGGGAGGGAGGCAAACCATAAGAGACTCTTAAATACTGAGAACAAACTGAGGGCTGATGGGGGTGGGGAAGAGGGGAAAAGGGGTGATGGACATGAAGGAGGGCACTTGTTGGGATGAGCACTGGGTGTTATATGGAAACCAACTTGACAATAAACTATAAAGGAAGAAAAAAAGAAAAAATGTATCCGCCCCAAGAAATAGAGAGCACCGAACATGGTACCTACACAGGTAAATATAGGGTATTTTTCTCTATTTTTTAAATGTTTATTATTTATTTTGGGAGAGAATGAGTGAGCAAGGGAGGGGCAGACAGAGGGAGAGAATCCCAAGCAGGCTCTGCTAACAGCGTGGAGCCTGCCTCCAGGCTTGATCTCACCAACTGAGCCGAAATCGAGAGTCAGATGCTCACCTGACTGAGCCACCCAGGCGCTCCAGGATATTTTTTCTTATTATTGAAATCTTTAAAAAAAATGTACAGTTTATGTAATTTTAACAATATAGTTATAATGTCACAAGGTATGTGGATTTATAACATGCGAATTGATAAAACACATGACAATAGGGTCCGGGCTGGGAGAGCAGGAATGGAGGGACATTGCTGTTTAAGGTTCTTATATCCTTTTTTAAAATTCTATGTGAAATTGCATAATTTCACTTGAAGATATATCTTGAAGGTAAAGGTATATTATATAAACCCCAAAGCAGCCAAAAATAAAATGAAAAGTTATAGATAATAAGCCAGAAGAAGAGATAAAATGGAACAGTGAAAACTTCAAAAGAAGGCAGGGAAAGAAGAAAAGGAAACAAAGACAAGAAGATGACACAAACAGACAACGGAAAAATGGCTGACTTATGCACAACCATAGCAGCGATCATATTAAATATAAGTGGGTTGCATCCCACCAAATAAAAGGCATGGATTGTCAGATCAGAATTTTAAAAATCTTGAAATAGATTACATGCTTCCTCCAACAGACATACCTTAAATATAAAGACATTAGTAGGTTAAGTAAAAAAGGATGGAAAATATATCATGCAAACATTACTCAAAAGGAAACTGGAGGGTTTATGTTAGTACTAGACAGTGTAAATTTCAGAGCAAGGAGTATTACCAAAGATAAAGAAAAGTATTTAATAATGAAAAGGGTTCAATTCCTTCAGAGGACAGAATAATCCTATATGTTTAAACCACTAATAAAAAATCTTAAAAATACATGAAGCGGAAAACTGAGAGAACCGCAAAGAGAAATACACGACAAACCACAGTCAAATATTTAATATCCTCTTTCAATAACCTGATGGAACAAGTGGACTGATAGTGAGGTTTTTAAACTGTGGACAGCATAATCAACCACTGTACCCAAATGACAGTATTAGAATGCTCCACTCAAAAACAGCAGAATACACATTCTTTTTATGTTTATGTGGAACATTTATAAAGGTAGAACATATTCTGGGCCATAAAACAAGTCTCAAAAATTTGAATGCATTCAAGCCATACACTGTACATATTCTGTGCACAGTGAAATTTTAGCAGAGAGGTTACAAATGAATGACTTTAGTTTCCACATTAAAAAAAAAATAGGACGCCTGGGTGGCTCAGTTGATTAAGTGTCTGACTTCGGCTCAGGTCACGATCTCATGGTTTGTAAGTTCGAACCCTGTGTCAGGCTCTGTGCTGACAGCTGGGCCTGGAGTCTGCTTCAGATTCTGTGTCTCCCTCTCTCTCTGCCCCTCTCCTGTTCATGCTCTGTCTCTCTCAAAAATAAATAAACATTTTTAAAAAACTAGGAAAGGGAGAATTTTTAAACCCAAAACAAGAAGAAGAAAAGAAAAAAGAAAATCACTTTGGAAATGAGTAAAATAAAATAGAGAAAGAGATAGAAATTCATGAAACCAGAAGCTCATATGTGGAGAAAATTAATAAAACTGATAAACATCTAGCCCAAGCAATCAGAAGAAAAAGGAAGAAACTGCCAGTGTCAAGAACGAGATGGTTGATGTCAGTACAGGTTTTATCAGCATTAAAGTGTCATTAAAGGAATGTCATGAGCAGCTTTATGTCAATAAATTTAGAAACATAGATGAAACAGGCAAGTAATTTAATAGATACACATACCAAAACGGACTCAAGAAAAAAATCACCGTAATAGCCCTTTATCAATTAAAGAAATAAACTTAGTAGTGAAACCTTCCAACAAAGAAATTTCCAAGCCCAAAATGCCTTCACTGGAGAATTCTACACAGTGTTTAAAAATGAAATTATACCACTTCTACACAAAATCTTTCAGAGAATTGAAGAGGAGAAAATGCTTTCCAACTCATCCTATGAAGCCAGGGTTATCCTGATACCCAAAACAGACCAACATGTTACAAGAAAAAAATAAAACAAAAGAAAACTACAGGTCATTATCCCTCATGAACATAGATGCAAAACTTCTGAATAAAAATTTAACAATTGAATCCATATATAAATATAAGTTCAACATAATAAAGGAAAATATATCATGACCAAGTAGGGTTTTATTCCAGGAATGTAAGATTGCTTTAACATTTGAAAATAAATGAATGGAATTCACAATGTTAATTTAAAAAAAAAGAAAAATCATATAATCATAAAAAAGTTGATAGAATACAACATCTATTCTTCATTAAAAACTTTATCCAAGTAGGAATAATGGGCATGTCCTCAACCTCATAAAGAACATTTATGAAAAAACCTACACCTAGCATGAAACATAATGATCAAAACCAGAATTCTTTCTACTTAAGATCAGGAAAAGGACAAAAATGTCTGACCTCACTGCTTCCATTCAACATTATATCTGAGGTTCTGGACGGTACAGTAAATAAGGCATAGAAAATTAATAAAAGTCTAGAAGGCATCCATATTGGAAAGGAAGATGTAAAACTCTTTATCCCAAGATGGCATGATGGTTTAGGTAGGAAATTGAATGGGATCTAGAAACAAACAAACAAAAAGCAACAGAATAAATGAGTTTGGCAAGATTATGGGCTACAGATCAATATACAAAAACCCATTTTATGACCATATACTAAAGATGAATGTTTGGAGATTAAAATAAAATGCCATTTACCAGTGTGCCCAATGTTAAGAAATTGTTTGAGGTAAATCTGACAAAACACGTGTAAGTCTTATACCCTGAAAAATTACACCAAAAACAAAAGAAAAAAATTCATATGTTGGATTACATCAAAATGACAACTTTTCTTCTCTGAAACACACTGGTAGGTGCATGAAAATACAAGCCACGGTTGCAAGAAAACACTCACGAACTATATATATTATAAAAGACTTTTATGTAGACTGTAGAGAAAACTGTCAGTATTCAACAATGAGTAAAGGAATAATTCAGTTAAAAAATGGGCAAAAGATTTGAGTGGATGGTCCATTAAGCGAGACATATGGGTGCCGAATAAACAGTTGAAATGATGTTCAACCTCATTAGCCATCAAGGAAATGCAAATGGAAACCACGATGAGCTGCCACTCCACATCCATTAAAATGGCCAAAATTAAGAAGACTGACAACACAAGCATTGATGAAGAGGGGGATCTCCTGGAATTCTCATCCATTGCTGTGAGGAATGTGAAATGATTGAAGGAGTTTGGTGGCATATGAAAAGTTAAATACACACATACCCACCATAAGAGCCATCCATTCCAGTACCATGTATTTACCCCAGAGAAAAGAAAGTGTCGGTCTATAATGCACACAAATATCCATTACACTTTTTAAAAAATAGCTCAAACAAGTAGAAACAATTCAAATATCCATATATGTAGGAGGTGGATAAACAAAATGTGGTTCATCTCTCTATGCGATTGAGCAGTACTCAGCACTAAAAAGGAATAAACTATTACACACGGTGACCTGGATTAATCTCAAATAATTACGCCGAGTGAAAAAAGCCAAAGCAAAAAAAAAAAAAAAAAAGAGCACATGCTGTATGATTATGTTGTATAAAACTTTAGAAAATAAAAACTGATCTGGGGTGACAGAAGGCAGAGCAATGATTGCCGAGGACAGGGTGAGTTTGGGGATGGGAAGAAGGGACACAGGAAAGCTTTGGAGGTGGTGGGTATTATGTTGAGTGTGGTGGTAGTTTCCATATTTGATAATATGTCAAAACTTATCCAATGGTGTGCTGTACACATGTACAATTGATAAACTCAATTATACTTCAACAAAGCCATTAAAAGGGACATGATTTTGACTGGCCAGCCACATGGACAAGAATGAAAATTGACCACTATCTTACAGGAGAAATAGAAATTAATTCAAAATGAATTAAAGCCTTGAATGTAAGACCTGAACCCATAAAACTGCTAGATGAAAACACAGGTAGTAAGCTCTCTGGCATCAGTCTTGGTGATGATTATTTGGATTTGACTCCCACAGCAAAGACAACAAAAGCAAAAGTAAGTTGAATATGACATGAAACTAAAAAGCTTCTGCACAGCAGAGGAAAGCATCAACAAAATGAAAAGGCAACCTATGGAATGAGAGAAAATATTTGCAAATCACACATCTGCAACCCCTTGATGAGGGGTTAATATCCAAAATACAGAAAGAGCTCATACAATTCAATAGCAGAAGAACAAACAACTCAATTAAAAAATGGGCAGAGGCTCTAAATAGATATTTTTCCAAAGAAGACATACAAGTGGCCATGAAAACATGCTTAACATCACTCATCAGCAGGAAAATGTAAATGAAGACCACGGTGAGATATCACCTCACACTTGTCGGCATGCCTAGTATCAAAAAGACAAAACATCAGTGTATGTAAGGTTGTGAAGAAAAGAGCCTACGTGCACAGTTGCTGGGAATGCAAACTGGTACAGCTACTATGGAAAAGAGTATGGCAGTTCCTTAAAAAATTAAAAATAGAACTATCGTACCACCTAGCAATTCTACTTCTGGGTATTTATCCAAAGAAAAGAAAAACATTAACCTGAAAAGATACATGCACCCCCATGTTCATTATAGCATTATTTATAAGAGCCAAAATATGGAAACAACTTAAGCATCCACTGGTGTATAAATTGATAAAGAAAATGAAACTAATCATATATGTGATATATTATATATATGCTATAATACTAATATAAAATGTAAGTTTATATATAATGAAATAATGTATAATGAAATATTATTCAGCCATTAAAAAGGAAGGAAAGCTCGCCATTTGCAACAACATGGATGGATCTTGATGGCATTATGCTAAGTGAAATAAGGCACACAGAGAAAGACAAAAATACTGCATGATCTCTTATATGTTATATCTAAAAAAACCAAAACCAAAACCAAACCACGAGCTTATAGATATAAAGAACAGATCGGTGGTTACCAGAGGTGGGGGGTGGGGTTGAGCAAAATGGGTGAAGTGAGTCAAGAAGTACCAATTTCCATTTATAAAATAAATAAGTCCTGGGGGTGTCCTGCACAGGATGGTGATAACGTTAATAATACTGTTATTATTGTTGCATATTTGGAAATGGCTGAGAGAGTAGATTTTAAAAGTTGTCTTCACCAGAAGAATTCTATAACTGTTATAGTGATGGATGCTAATTGGATTTATGGTGGTGATCATCTTGCAATAGACACGCATAGTGATCAATGCTGTACACCTGAAACTAATATAATGGTATTTGTCACTTGTACTTCCAGAAAAAGATACCATATTCTGTCTACACCTTGTTAGCAGTCTGAGGCTGTGTGCTTCAGATAATACACTATGAATCTCATCCTCACCCCTCTCTCCCAGACAGGGGTGCTGGTTTTAGCCACTGAAGGACATGGAACATTGATACCTGTCCCTCTGCCCTGTTGAAATATTCTGTCTTTGCTCTCACCAGCCTTGCTGCTCCTCTGGGGTCTCATTTTCCTTAATCCAGGCCCAACTACTACACCCTGCCTTCAGACACATCAGGCCCCGTGGTGTTGCTCAATTGTGCCCTGTACTACGTTGACTTCTCCTTGGCCTGTCTCCACACAGAACCCCATCTCTGAGCACTGAAATCCTAGCTGCTGACTATAGGCAAGGTCAAAGGTAGGACTTCTGCGAAACTTCCTTTGCCTCCTGAATGAAATGAACATTCTTCACCTCTGTGTTTCCCGTGCGCTTTGTTTAAACCATTACTATGGCAACGGTCACAGTCTGACTCAATATTATAGTTAAGGAGAGGACTTCTGACTTCCATCCCACGGCAGACCCATTGCTGGGGTCCTTCTGGGACCCCTCCAACACTCCCCGAGGAAGGAAGCTTCGGGGATCTGACTGCTCAGAGGCAGCACGCTGGTCGGCCACGCTCCCTAGCGGGCACGGTCAGTGCACTGAGGGCGATGGCTCTGGACCTCCTCCCCACCTTGCCCTTCCTCTTCCCCTGCCCACGGCCAGGAGGCCAGTCTGCTCTGGGGACCCAACCTCGTTCCTTTAAACAGAGCAGAAATGAAGAAAGAGCACAGAGTGCCAATTATTTTTATTTGTTGAGGGAGGATGGCTTTTATTTTATTTTTTTATTAACTCACAGTGAGTAATGAGAACCGGTGATGACAGTTCCCATCTCTGGGTTTTGCATCCTTGCCTCTGGCCTTGACCAGAGGAACCATCTCCTATCCAAGCAGGAGTGGAACCGAAATACTCTCAGGAGAGTAGGCTCACATTGGGGTGTGGAGTTTAATTATCCACACAGTTAAGTAGATTAAAGAAGCAAGCTGATCTCAGGGCAGGGCTGTGGGCTTCTATTAACAGGCCAGGGAGGGTCGAGCCTTACCTGCTACCCCCTTATCCACACCTGCCTTACTCTGCCCACCTGCTCTCCCCAGTCTCTGCCCCCAGACTTTCCCTGGGAGGAAGAACAGCGGCTGATCCCCACAGAGTAATAGCCAACCCCCGAGTCCTTCTTGAGGGAATTCAGAAAAGCCAGAGGCTTCTGGATTCTCCCATGCAGGGCAGGTGACGTGGGAGCAGTACAGATGATAGGGGGCAGTCTGCTGCGCCTGTACACTGTCAGCCTCCTCTGCTTTCCCAGCGGGAACCAGATATGTCTCTAACCAGCGTTCTTCTCCCTGTTAGATCTGTTGCATTTGAACAGTGTTTGTTATCGTCGTTACCGTCCCCATTGCTGTCACCATCATCCCCATCGTCACACCCTTGTCACCCTCATCACCATCATTACCGTCATCTTCATCGCTAGCACCGTCACCATTGGCATCACCCTCATTGCCTTGTTCTCATCCTCTTCTGGGCTTCCTCCCGCCTCCAAATTTTAGAATGTAAGAAACAAATCCGTGCTCTCTCCCCTCATAGTTCATGATTTTTCAATATTTGGGTCCCCTCCTAGCTCTCAGCCTGGATTTGGGGCTAAATGAATGTTGACGATAGAGTGTTGGAGACGGAGGTTCACCCCACAAATCCTGGCGCCGGTACATGGTGGAAAAATGGGCCACAGGGCATCTCTGGTCAAAAAGGGGGACACAGAATGAGGAAAGCCTGGCTGCCGGGACCTGACTTTGGTTACAGTCCGCTTGGGCTGCCACAGCAAAATAGCACAGGTGAGGGGGCTTAAAAACCAGAAATTATTTTCTTTCAGTTCTGGAGGCTGGAAGTCCCTGATCAAAGCGTCAGCAGGTTTGGTTTCTCCTGAGGCCTCCCTCCTTGGGCCGTAGGTGGCCTCTTCTCTGTGTGCACCCCCTGGTGTCTCCTCCCCTTTTTACAGGGACACCAGTTGTATGGGTCCCACCCTTATGACCTCATTTAACCTTAATTACCTCTTTAAAGGTCTTACCTCCAAATATGGGCACACAGCGGGTTAGAGCTTCGACCTAAGAATTTGGGGGAGGGGTACAATTCAGTCCATACCAATCACTATCATCATCTTTACCACTAGTCTCATCTCTATTATCATCATCACCATCATCTCCACCATCATCTCCATCATCATCTCCATTATCATCTCCACCATCATCCCTACCATCATCTCCACCATCATTTCCATCATCATCTCCACCATCATCTCCATTATCATCTTCACCATCATCCTTACCATCATCTCCACCATCACCCCTACCATCATCCCTATCATCATCCTCATCATCCTCTCCACCATCAACCTTACCATCATCTTCACTATCCTCTCCACCATCATCTCCACCATCATTTCCATCATCATCTCCACCATCATCTCCATTATCATCTTCACCATCATCCTTACCATCATCTCCACCATCACCCCTACCATCATCCCNCCGGCACCCTGAAGGGCACGTGGTGGGCTAACTCCCTCAGTCCCCACAGCGCCCTCTGGGCAGGGCCATCAGGGTCTACAGGTGAGGTGTCACCCAGCACTGACTACCTCAGCTGCTGACTCTGGCACCTGGGCTCCTGACCCTGAACTTCATTGATGCACCTGTTGTGTCCTCTTATTGTGGCCGAGAGTGCACTCTTGGTTTAAGGGCCACACCAAGTGCCGCCTGCTCTGGGAAGCCTACCCCGATCTCCACTTCCAGAGCCCCATCCCGGGGCCGAGTCCCTCTGTGAAAGCATCAGTCTCCCCCTTACTTAGGGTGCATCTCATGCGCTGTCGGCTGGCCCAGCACTCAAGTCGCACAGAAGAGGGAGGCTGCTAATGGGAAGAGCCAGTGGGACCTGGCAGGGAGGCCCCGAGTGGACTCAGGCCCGAGGGCTCAGACCTGACCCTGACTTGCGGTCTGCAAGCACTTGCCACAGCACGGTCAGAGGGCAGGGGACCAGGCCCATGAGGTCATGCCAGTGATGTCCGGAAGGCCATGTGTCAGGAGGGGTGAGCAGGACAGTGCTGGTCCAGAGGCGCGGACTGGGAGTGTGTCCTGCATGAGGAGCTGCATCCCCAGGGGTGAGAACAGGGCAGGCCAGCAGGAAGATGGTGACCACACAGCCCGAGGAGGCCCTGGGCACGCGTGGACCCCAGGGTATGGACACAGAAACCGAGGCACAAAGGAGTGAGGTCACCTGCCCAACGTCACCTTGCTTGTAAGTCCTGGACCAAGCCTCCCTGACCCCACAACTCGCTCTCTAGAGCTGCTGGAAAAGCCCCTCCATGACCATCTAGTCCTTCCCTTACTTTGCAGAAGGGGAAACTAAGGCCCAGAGAGGGCAAGAAACTCACCCATGGTCACAGAACACGTCAGCGCCAAACCAGGCCTTCAATTCTCTCCCAGGGTTCCCCCTCTGTTGCTCTGGCCACCTTCTCCTTGGGCACTGGCAGTGGGGTGACCCCCAGGCTGGAGAGGGCCGGGCCCAGGGAACTCTGGAGGGCACCCTGAGGGTGGGCAGTGTCCATGGCAACTGGCCAAATCTCTTCTTCCACCCATGCACCAGGGAGAAACATGTGTTTGAAAATGCAAGTCGTCTTGAAAAACAGATTAGTAGTGGTTATTGCTAGCGGTTTAATTAAGTGTCCTCGATACACTGAAAGCTGGGTATTTAATTTAGATTTATAAGGATAATTTAGATTTATAAGGCCAGTTATTATGTGTTAAGTATAGAAAAATGCGGTTTGATTTTCAGAGACAACATTTCTTGAAGTGTGAAAAGAACACTTTGCAAACTTTAATTCCCCCTGCGTGGAGGCTGAGAGCAGACAGGGAGTGTGGGAGGGGTGGGCACGCCCCATCTCCTGGCGCCCGCTTCTCTGGCACATCCGGGTTTCCTCCCCTGGGTGGTTATTTAATTGAGCGCAGATACGGCATCACAGCTCGGAGGAGGCACCCGCTTAGTGCTGAGACTGGGTTCTGCATCAAGAGCAACTTGGGAGTCGACGGGCAGGGGTAGGGGGGGTGGTGGGAGCTCCCAAGCCAGGAGTCTGGAGCCCGGGCTGCTCATTCCCCCTCTGCACCGCAGGGCCGGTGACCTCGGGGCGCTGAGCTCACCTCTGTGCACTGTCGCCTCCAGAACTCGGAACCAGGAGGGGCAGGGGCCGGTGGTCCTGAAGCTCTCTGGCCCTGACGGTTGGTGGATCCGGCCGCACGCGTGCTTGGGGATGATGTTTGGTTCCCATTGGCTGATGGATGCCGTGGCCATGACTTCCCGAGCTGTGGCCGTGACTTTCCGAGCCGTCTTGCTCTGTCATGCACCCACCCCCTGCACTCCTTCGAGGGCTCTGTTCTCATGATTCCAAAGGGGATACAGCCTCCAGCGATGCTGTGGGCTGTGGGTTGAGCAGACCTCACTGCAGGGAAGGGCAGGCCCCAGCTGCAGGGAAGGGACATGGGGAAGACGCAGGTCTGCGCTGGAGAAGCCCATGGTCTGGGGGGACGCGAGACATCAGCTCCCAGGAGAGCTCTGAACACGCCGGAGACCATGACGGATGCCGGGGAACTAGGGAGGAGGCCTTAGGGGTCCTTTGTTCAAACTCCCTTGATCCCAGGTGGGGGCCCTGCGCAAGTTCCCGCGGCCTTCTGGTGACAGGGCGGGGGGAGGGCGGGAGCTGTCGTCACCTGCCCGAGGAGTGGCCCTCAGCACAACTCGAAGGTGTAGGCTGGTCTCCTGCTCGGGTCTCTCTCCTCACACTCGGACTCCCAGCACCTCACACCCAGTCCCTAGCTGTCCCTGTGCTTCTCGCCCTGGACTTATTGTGCTTGCGGATCCCGAGAAAGGCTGGGGCGCGACAGTGGGTTCCTGAGTCCAGGAGGGAAGGCTCTTCCGGACCTCGGATGGCCACCTTGGGGAGCAGGTCCCCGCGGACGGCCGTCGGGAGTCGGGTATAAAGGCGCAGCTTCCTTGCCCTTCCGGCGGGTGGGTCCTTGGGCTTGGGTCAGGCTGCCTGCCATAGTTCCTCTGTGGGACTGACTCCTGTTGTCCCCTGTGTCCCCTGCATCCCCGTGTCCCCCGTGCTTTCACTGCTCCCTCATCTCTTCCCTGTCTCACTTCCCT
>NW_027532008.1:129445-183294 GCF_008692635.1 Crocuta crocuta
ATGTCCCTGTGTCCTTCCCTCAAGTTCTGCTTCGGGGGCGGACCCCCCATCTCAGGCTGGGTGCAAAGCAGACAGTGGCCACACGAGATGATTCGGGCTATGGAGAGTCATAAAGCAGGACCAGATGGTGGACTAGAGGGAGGGGGTGTGTTTTAGCCAGAGCGACAAGGTGAGGGCTGTCGGGGGCCTCACATTTGAGCAGAGACCTGACCAGAGCGAGAAGCTGAGACAGTGGAGATGTTGGGTGGGGTGGGGAGCATTCCAGGCTGAGGGGGGAGCCACGGACGGGCAGTGGGGATGGTGTGTTTGGGGGCCTGCAAAGAACCCGGCGCTGGTGCAGGTGGGCAAGGGCACGGGGTAGGCACAGGAGTGCGACAGGCAGGGCTGCGGGCAGACAGGTGTAGGGCAGGCGGGCGGTGACCTGAGACTCTAATCCGCGTTATGGGATGTAAGGGACTCAGTGGTGTCCTTGTCCAGAGAGTGATAAGGTCCCAAGGGTAAGGGTCCGGTGCTTGAAGTCTGGCTCCGTCTCTGCCCCTTGGCCGTTGTCTGATCTCGGAGATTCTCTGAGCCTTGGTTTGCTCTTCCGTAAGACAGACACGGGTGCCCACTGGCAGGCAGTGGGGAGGGAGAATGAGGGGCTTTTCACAAAACCGCTGGCTCCCAGGCAGTTGCTCAGTAAATGCTGATTCCTCGCTGCCGGCTGCATAGGCCTGGAGGGGTGAGGAAGGGTCAAGTTCACCGGGCATCCTTGAGAAGGTTATTCTCACAGCCTCAGGAAACGTGCAGCTTGATCTCCTTTCCCATATTTGCATAGACGCTGAGAGCCCGGGGCCTGGAGTCACATGGGAATGATGCCAATCCTCCCCGTGCCTTGGGCAGCCCACGTAGCCTCCCTGGGCCTCAGTTTCTCGTTTGTGACATGACATCATTACAGAGACTTGGGGTTCAAGGTCCTCAGATGCATCTGGGTTCTCGTTCCAGTCCTCAGGAACGCCTTTCTTTTTCGATCAATGCCTCATCGATTTCACATACGGGATTCGGCAAGGCTGGGAGCCAAGTCGATTTACGCTGTGATTCTGCCATCCGCAGGGGCTGGACTGCAATGTGTTGGGATTAAATTTTGGGTCTGATTTTCAGCCGTGTCTTCTCTGTGTCTACGGAAGGTAAAACATTTCTTTAGGGCCTCCATAAAATCTCTGCTCCCTGAGGATACTCGGATCTGAGAGTTCAATGTCCTGAGCTTGTCGTTTTCTTCCCACGCTCTCCCCGGAGCAGTTAGAAGTGGGTATCGCACTCCATGCTTCTTGTTGTGGGCGCCAGTACTAACGGTCAAGTGCAGCGGTCACCCGGTCTGAAGCCGTGCAAAGACAAACCCAAAGACCATTTAGGAAAATACAATCTCCAACCCACACACACAGAGGGACGATCCATGGAGACGCTGGTCATACAGGGTTGACGAGGCTGATGGAGCAGGAAGGGAAGGGCACCCGGGGCTTAGTGACCCGGGTTGCTGCCGCCCAGGGCTGAGCAACCTGGGTGGAGCCTCATACCTGCTGTGGCCTCCGGTGGAGCAGGGGCCACTGAGATTCCCAAGTCCCACTGCTGCCGGAGCCACAGGCTGCTGCTGAAGGGAAGAGAGAGGCAGGACCAGNCCCTTGTCTGAAGCTGGAACCAGCCTCAGGGAGGCAGAGAAAGGGGCCTTGCGCAGACAGCGGTCACTGAGCAGAGAGCAAATGACCAGCACATTGGACAAATGACCAGCACATTGGGGCTTGCCTTCTGTCCCAGCCAGATCCCTTCAAACTCAGCTCTGTGGCTTCCTGTAGAATGAATGGGATTTGGACGGAGGCGTGGCTGTGGCTGTGCCATGCCATGCGATGTCCCTTCACTGCAACCGGCACGGTGGAACTGGAAGAAGAGGTCGGGGAGGCTCTGGAATGTTCTGAGCCTTTGTGCTCACTGGAGAACGTGTTCAAACATTAGCTGACTNGGGGGGGCAGGGAGCTTCCATAGGCAGCGTGCTCTGTGCACTGTGGTGGGGGCTGCAAATCAAATCCGTCATGAAGATTACGTTTGTGAGCTCCACGGGCTTCCAGGGGCTCGAGCGTCTGAGCTTTGGGGATTGTCTTCTTTGGGCTGGAATGATGAGTTTAAACCTTTTGGAACTCGGGTTTGGGAGGTGCTGGAGATGTCGGCAAGCCGGGGTCCCTGGGCAGCTCTGTAGCTTAGTGGCGAAGGGAGTTTTGAGTTCCCATTCCGCCAGCTACTGACCCAGTGGAGTCACATGGGCTCTTTAAGACTCAGTTTCCTCCTCCGCGGGGCGCCTGGGTGGCTCAGTCGGTTAAGTGTCTGACTTTCGCTTAGGTCATGATCTCGCGGTTCGTGGGTTCGAGCCCCGCGTCGGGCTCTGTGCTCACTGCCAGCTCAGAGCCTGGAGCCTGTTTCAGAGTCTGTGTCTCCCTCTCTCTCTGACCCTCCCCTGCTCACGCTGTCTCTCTCTCTCCTAGAAATAAATAAAACATTTAAAAAAAATAAAGTCTATTAAAGACTCAGTTTCCTCCTTTGTAAAGTAGCATTAACACTCTCTACTATAATCCACATGTGTTTCTTTGTGCCCTTGTCCCCTCCTTCCCTGTCTGGGCAGGTCACCCTCTCCCCTTCCTTTAGGAAATGAAGCCTCACGCACCTGCCAAGCCACGGGATTCCGACAAGGCTCTTAACGTACCTCCTGTCCATAGAGACAGTTCAAGGTCCATCCAGACCAATCCTAGTATCTCGACCCCTGGAAACAGTAACTGGTCCAAGGAGTGGGCCGTGGACCCAAATTAGGGCAGGCAGAATCCTTGCCTGGGCTTTGATATCTGGGCTGCAGGGAGCAGCAGTGCTTTCTTCCCTAAGAAGTCCCAGACAGGGTGATGCAAGCTTCTGCGGCAGATGGTTGTGACTCCCTCTTCCCCTCCCTCCTTTGCCTGCCCAGTGACGGATTCCAGCAGTGGGAAGAAAGAGGCACCCCAACTCTCATCGCCAACGAAGGGAAGCACTGTAAAGTGATGTTAAGAAAAAACAGAGACCAGGGCGCCTGGGTGGCTTAGTCGGTTAAGCGTCCGACTTTCGCTTAGGTCATGATCTCGCGGTTCGTGGGTTCGAGCCCCCCGTCGGGCTCTGTGCTGACTGCCAGCTCAGAGCCTGGAGCCTATTTCAGAGTCTGTGTCTCCCTCTCTCTCTGACCCTCCCCTGCTCGTGCTGTCTCTCTCTCTCTCCTAGAAATAAATAAAAAAACATTTTAAAAAATTAAAAAAAAAAGAAAAAAGAAAAAACAGAGAGACCCAGTGCTCTAGTTTGAGTTTCTGGATCCAGCTATGCCTGAAGCAGGTATATCTCCACTCATTCCAGTCCTATGGAACACTGAACCTCCTCCTTAGTTTGACCACTTTGGATTTAGTTTCTGACAAAAGAATCCTAACCAACAGACCCACCTACTTCTCTGGGGATGGCGGGGAGGTGATTAAATGGAACACGTCATAAAGGGCTTAGCAGAATACCCAGGCACACGGGCTTTTACAACTGCCTGCCCTTGTTGCAGTCATTTGCGTGTTTGTTTTGAGCACAGGATTGGCTTCCACTCACCTCTGTGGTCCCTGTTCTTCACATCCCTTACCTGGGAAGAAAATAGGAGGCATTCCAGGAGAGAGGAGTGGCGTGAGCAAAGGTGTGGCCGGCCGTGGGCAGGCAGAGGTGACCTGCAGGCATCCGGAGCCACTGTTCCTTTCGCATCCCCTCTCTGGGGTCCCGACCGGCCCGTGCATCCTGACGAAGCTTCTCCTGAGAGAACAGAAAGACCTGTTTCTTCCAGCTGGTTTGCGGGGGGATCATAGCTACGCTGACCCTCTGTCAGCCTGGCCTTACCCGGAGGTCCCGCTGCTCATGGCATGTAGGTGTGCTGGCTCCACACCGTTTCCATCACAGGCTGCAGGCACCTGCACCCCCCCACTCCCCCACCCCGCCCGGTGGAACCAGCTGGGCTGGCCCAGCCCCTCCTCCTGCCTCAAATGCAAGAGGCTCAGTGTGGTGAGTGGCCGTGGACTTTCAGGACTGACTCTTTTGCTCTACAGAAGGGGAAACTAAGGCCCAGAGAGGCCAAGGAGCTTGTCCAAGGTCACATAGTGAGACAGGGGGCACTGCCATGAAGGTTCTTAGCTTTCTTGTGCTCTCTTCCCCTTGGCTCAAGTCAGAATTTATCAGTTTCTCCACTCATTCATTCATTCATCCATTCATTCATTCATTCAGTTATAGCTCAACTTCCACTGAGAAGGTGGGGACTGAAAGGGCCCTGCCCTCCTGAGGCTCCAGACTGGCCCTTTGGGGCCCACGGCCTTCTGTGGGATCATGCCTCCCTGTCTGACCTGGGCTGTGTTGAGGAAAGGCATGTCTCACCCAGCCGGGGGCACCTTGCACTCACCTCCTGTGGCCCCAGAGCCAGCTCAGGAAGAGCTGGTGAATCGGGAACCTACATGGGAACAGATTTTGGAGCAAAGCCATGGAGTTTGGGATCAAAAGGCCTCAATCTCCCCACCTGTCAGACAGAAACTGTAAGCCCACAGCCAGGAATTATATGGAACACCACTTATAAGCCATCAGGGCCCAGCAGGGGTCACTGTGTATCTCACTGCTGTGGCCTGTAGCTCCCTGATCCCAGGCGCCTGGCGGTGTGCTGGTCCCCCTCACTTGGCCCAGAGGTGCCCTTCTCTGCAGGGCCAGGGGTCTAATGGGCCCAGCAGAGTCCTGTCTCAGGGCCTGGTGCACAGGAGGCGCTCAGCAAACATCTGACGAGCACGAAGAATGAGGGAACGGGCCCACGAGCTAGTGCTTGTCCTTCTCTGTGATGCTGCCTCGGCCCGGTCCTCCATGATGCGTCCTCAAACCACCCCTGTAACCACAGGGAGGCATTTGCTGCTCGTGCTTCCCTTACTGCCCCTCACTTGACTGGGAGATCATCACATCCATCCACCATTCATCATCCATCCATCCATCCATCCATCCATCCATCCATCCATCCATCCATCCATCCATCCATCCATCTGTCCATCCATCCATTCACTCCTTCCTATCATGGGGTTTATTGTGTGCCTATGACATCCCAGGTTTGCTTCAAGGCACTATGGATACCAAAGGGAACAAAAACAATATCCAGGAAGTGTCCAGCCTCATGGCACTTTCAGACTAGAGGGTCAGAGCAATGACTAACAAAAGAGATTAGCCCGTAGTGCCAGGGGGTGAGGATGCAAAGCAGAAAGGGAGGGAGGTGGCAGACCAGGGAGGAGCCGGTGGGTGGAAGGAGACACTGTCTTTGTCATCAGCTCTGACCATGACCCCTGCCCCGCCCCTCCTGCACAAGCAAGCAGAGGCCTGGCCTGGGAGGCAGAGCCCCTAGCAGAGGTGAGGTGAGGTGAGGACAGAGGAGACAGCAGCAGCCCCTCTCCTGTGGCCGGGGCCCAGGAAGGCAGGATCAGCGAATGAACATGAGAAGGGGAGGGGGCAGGGCCAGGCCCCCTTGTAGGTGGAGCCCCAGCTGTGGTCAGGCTGGCAGCCAGCTCTGCCCCCACTTCCTGGGGGTGCCTTTTCCAGGAACTGACTGGTCCCTGTCCCTGCCCTTCAAGGTGCAGGGCATTGGCATCTGGGGCCTGCAGAGGACAGGGCCTTGGAAAGTGCACCTGTTCTTTCTTATGCATTTGCGGCAGGTTCTGGTCCAGGCACTGTCAGGAAGCTCGGGATGAGGCCACTGTGACACCCTTTCCTGAAGTCTGAGGGATCCAGGCAGAGGGTGGGGAGCAGGGGAAGTGATGGAGCGAGCAGGGCTCGGCTGGGGGGTCGGTGGGGACTCGGCCTGGCCTTGTAGCAGCTGCCACCAGATCCGGTCCTGCTTGAGCCCTCGGGTGCCTCTACATCCTTCTCACCAGCCTCTGCTGCAGAATATGGGACTCTGGGGACCTGGGTTCAGTCCCCACACACAGGGTATGGCCTGCTGGCCTGCTGCAGGCTAATTAATTATCCAGTTACACTCGGGGTGTGTCGGCACCACTGACCCCTAATCAGGCTCACCTAGAAACACATGGTCTGGTTGCAGATAGGCCTGAGTCGGTCACGTGGACCTGGTAAAGCGCCAGCAGCCTCACTGGTGACAATAGCAGAGGCATATGGGACAAGACAAGGAGCGAGCACAGGCCTGGGGGGCACAGAGATAAGAACCCCTCCCTGAACTCCAGTTTCCCCATTTTCGACAATAAATACACTCACCTCACAGGCTTGTTTTGAGGATGACACCAAATGGTTTTCTCTGAGTTATTTATGCCGAAGTTTGTTGGCTCCTTCCTTTTGCCTGTGATACCCATCCCCTTGGCTATCTAATGAACTCCTATTCATCCTTCAAAACCCAACAAAGCTATCCCCTCATCTCACAGCATCCATTGTTTCAGTTTGGAGCATCCTTTCCTCTTATGGCAGCAGTACCTTGGTTTCTCCCGGGGCGTCACTTCTCACCCCGCAGTGATGGTCCTGAGGAAGCTGATAGTGCCCGTTAGCTCCCCGGGAGACCCAAGTGAGCTCTTCCCCTGGGCTAGGCTCTGTCATGAGTATGTTACATGACATATGCATGTATGTATTAGATGACAAATTTAAATGTCACTAAAAGAGAGAGTGAATGGTAATATTTATTATCATGGAGAAAAGTGCAGCAGGATGTCCTATGGATAAACCACAGGGATGGATGTTTATGTCGAGGGCTGCCATGCGGGTCAGAGCCCTGGCGGGAAGCACATTCGTCCTGGGCGGCTCAACCACAGAGTCTTTAACCACAGCACCTCTGGGGCTGCCGCTGGAGGTGACGTGGGGTTAAGGGACCAAACAGGGAAGGCGGGCACCCCAAGAGTGGCAGCACCCGCGGATGGCGGGGCGAGGATGGGGAGCACTGTTCCAGGAGCCCTGTGAGAGCTGGGGCCATGGAGGGGCCACCCCGGGGGCTGAGGTCCAGGGAGGGCGCGGGCACTCAGAGGCTGCGGCTCGAGGCAGGGACGGAGCAGGGAAGAGAGACCCTGAGCTCCCTCTCCTCGCACCGCCCAGACTCCTGAGGACCCCTTGCTGGTCTGGGACCCAGAGAGCCCATCTGCCAGGGACCCCCCTACAGCGCGTGCAGGTGGACCTCGTCCTGTGCAGAGCAGGACAGAGCCCTGGAGAGGAGTCAGGGGCAGGGCCTGGCGGGGAGTGGAATATTCCTGACCGAGTCAACAGTGTGCTTGGGTGCCCCGTAGGGTGTGAGATTCTGTGCATTTTGGTGCTGTGTTTTGCAGTGAGAATGAACCACTTAAAACAGTGGAGCTTTTTTATTCTAAGTGATGAGAAAGAGGAAGTGGGGCCCATGGAGACACCCTGGGATGCCTCCGCTGGGGGCCAGGGTGCGGGGGGTGGGGGGGTGCATCAGGGGAACCTGCCGTCGGGCCCCCCACTGGGAAATGGAGTCTCAAAGGCTCGTGGAGACTGGACAGGTGCAGTCATGCTGCGGTGACAGGTGGGAGGGATCCCTGTGTGGTCTTGAGCAGGTCCCGCTCCTCTGGACCTGCTCCGTTGTGGTCCAGTGGGGGAAACTGAGGTAGAGAGGGGAAGGGACTTGCTCAAGGTCATATTTTGAACCAGAGGCAGAGCTGGGCCCAGAAGCTGGTTCTGCTTTTCTGTCCCTTTTTCCTTCTTCCCTATGTTGCTGCCAAGGTGATGACCTCTGGCCCTCAAACATTCCATTCATTCCACAAAGTCCCATGGACATGGCCTGCCCTGGACTGGGCGGAGCTTCATAAAGGGGGTGCGAAGAGAGGCCAGATCTAGATTTTTCCCCAAGGACTTTACTATCCCGAGGTGACTACTCAGAGGGTTAGTTAATCCGGCTCCAGGCCCCCCGTGCAATGAGCTCTCACAGAGATGTCCAGCAAGTGGCAGGGAGGTCAGGATGTCATCCGGGGTCCTATTTGAGGGTCTGGGCCCAAGAGTCAAGACCTGGCCAGAAGGAGATGGCAGGGCAGAGACACAGCCGTCCCCAGGACCAGTAAACTCAGGGAACCCCAGACCTGGAAGGCTCACCTTCGGGGGTGAACACCCCGCGTGAAATCCAGGACATCAGTTGGCCCCGGAGTGCAGGGGCTGCAGGAGCGGGCAGCACTCACTCATCGTCTCCCCCCCTGGGAGCCGGGAGCAGCTCCAGGACCCGGAGCCCAGTGCCTGGCGGCTCACCAGATCCCAGGTCTGCCCCTTGGAAGCAGAGCTGTCCTTGTCGCAGTCCGCAGCCTCCACTGGGGCTCAGTGAGGAAGAGCAGCCGAGCTCGCCTCGTGGTGGCCCGGGAGCCCCAGGGGCTGAGCGGCCCAAGGGGCCTGGTGTCCCCTCCACAGACGCACCCAGGCCAGTGGGATGGGTTTTGGAGCTAAACGCACCACACTGAAGTCCCAGTACCTCCTGTCACTGGGAAACGTGCCCGCGCCCAGCTAATCTCACCGACCCGTTTCCTATTTGTCAAATGCACTCAAGACACCTGCCTCCCAGGCTGCCCTGAGGGCGAAACAAGAAGACATCATCTCCTCCATCCAGAACCGTCGTTTCGCAACCCGCTGCTGGTCATCTCCATCCTCCAGACAAGGTAGGCGCTGGGACCTCCAGCCCCTCCTTCCCCCGCCCACGCTTACAGGGAAGTGGGGGCTCTGCCCTGAGGGGCACATCTCAAGTCCACCGCTAGGGGCGGAGAGGCGGAGACACACAGCCAAGCTTCCTGCAGCCCCGCCTGCACACCCCCCACCCCTGCCCTAGGCGTGTCCTGCAAAGACAGAACGCCTGCTGTTAAGGGAGCTTGCTCTCCCAGAGCCACTGCAGACCTTCTGGACACGCACCGAGCCAGGCACAGCTCACTCACATGCAGCCTTTAGGACTGCCTTTGCTGGTCACGGGCACCAGAGACGCCAGTAATCCTGTTACACATGTCGAAATTGTGCTTCATGTCGTTTGATGGTCCCTCTGTGAGGGGACAGATAGTCCTGGCATATTGTCGGTGGGACTGAGAGAGTCAGAGAGACAGAAATAGAGACAGTGAGACAGAAAGAGAAAGAGACAGAGACAGAGAGATAGAGAAAGAGACAGAGACAAAGAGAGACAGAGAGAGACAATGACGGAGAGAGACAGAGAGGCTATGCACAGACTGGCCTGTGAGGACACGGTAAATACTGAAACTAGGTGCTTTTTGCAAGACTAGAATATCCAAGGGATTTTGTAGAAACAAGATCTCCCAGATCCCTCTCCCCACAAGCAGAGACAGGAGGGCACATGAAGGTGTGAGGCCCACAGAGCGCAGTGGCACATGCCAGCCACTCAGTGACTCTTTGTTGAATGAATGAAAGATGCGGGGTCAGGACTCAAACTCACGTCTGTCTTGCCCCAAAGCCCATATTTAATTTTTCCCCCGGCTTTATCAAGATATAATTGACATGTAACATCGTGCAAGTTTAAGGTGCACAACGTAATGGTTTGGTACCTGAATATATTATAAAACGATTCCCACAATAAGCTTAGGTAACACATCTACCACCTCAACTGGCGTCCATTGTTTTGGTATGATGAGAACGCGTAAGATCTGTTCTCCTAAGAACTTTCGAGTATATGATACAGCATTGGTAACTACAGTCATGATGCTCTAACGAGGTCCTCAGAACTTATCCATCTTACAACTGGAAGTTTGCACCCTGTGATCAACCTTTCCTCATTTCCTGGCCCCCCAGCCTTGGCCGCCGCCAGTCTGCTTCCTGCTCCTATGAGTTAAGCTTTTTTAGATTCCACATATAAGTGAGATTATGTGGCCTTAGTCTTTCTCTGTGTGACTTACTTCCTCCAGCATGGTGCCCTCCAGGTTTACCCGTGTTCTCAGAAGTGGCTGAATTCCCTTCTTATTATAGCCGAATAATATTTCACTGTATATCCATTTTCCTCTTCCATTTATCCATGGAGGGACCCCGTGTTTCCCCCATGTCTTGGCTACTGTAAACAATACTGCCGTGAACTTGGGGCTGTAGCTCTCTCTCTGGGAACGTGATTCTGTTTCCTCAAGAGATACACCTAAGGAGGTAGAATTGCTAGATCATATGGTAGTTCTATTTGTATTTTATATTTTTCAGCACACTCCATACCGTTTTCCATGGTGGCTGTATCAATTTATATTCCCACCAACGGTGTGCAAGGGCTCCTTTTTCTCCACACCCTCACCAGCCCTTGTTTTTGTTTGTTTGTTTGTTTTTTCATACTAACCGTTCTGACAGGTGTGAGGCAATCTCTCTTCATGGTTTTGATTTGCATTTTCCTGATGATGAGTGATGTTGAGCATCTTTTCACGTGTCTGTCGGCCATCTGGATGTCTCCTTTGAGAAAAAAATGTCTATTCAGATCCTCTGCCTATTTTTTAATCAGATTATTTGGTCTTTCGCTGTTGAGTTGTATGAATTCCTTATATACTGTGGATGTTAACTCCTTATGGGTATAGGGCGTACAGAGATTTTCTCCCCTTCTTGTAGGTTGCCTTTGCGTTTTGTTCCTTGTTTCTTTGGCTTTAGTTTGATGTAGTCCCACTTTTTGATTTTTGCTTTTGCTGTTTGTGCTTTTGGCGTCATAGCCAAGAAATTATTCACCCCCGCCCCCAAGATCAATGTCAAGGAGCTTTTCCCTTATGTTTTCGATTAGGAGTTTTATGGTTTCAGGTCTTATTGTTAAGTCGTCAGTTGAGTTTTTGTGAGTGGTGTAAGGTCGAGGCTAATTTGATTATTTTGCATGGGAATATCTAGCTTTCCTAACAACATTCATCAAGAGACTGTCCTTTCCCCAGTGGGTATTCTTGGCTCCCCTGTCGACTGTTAGTTTATTTCTGGACTCTCTCTTCTGTTCCATTGGGCTATGTGCCTGTTAGGACAGCATCATCCTGTTTTGATCGTGATAACTTTGTAATGTAGTTTGAAGAGGAAGTGTGACCTCCAGCTTTGTTCTTTCTCAAGATTACTTTGCTATTTGGGGTCTTTTGTAGTTTCAGATAAATGTTAGCATTTTTTTGAAAAATTTCTGTGAAGAAAGCTATTAAAGTTTTGATAGGGCTTGCATCGAGTCTATAGATAGCTTTGGGTAGGTATGGACATTTTACCAATATTAACTATTCCAATCTATGAACATGGAATTATATATGTATAATTTATTTACATATATGTAATTAAATTATATATAATTTATTTATATATGTAAATAAATTATATATAATTTATATATAACTNTTACATATAAATTTATAAATATATTTATAATCTATCTCTGTCTTCAATTAATTTCAGGAATATTTTCTAGTTTTCAGTATATACCTCTTTCACCTCCTTGGTTAAATTTATTCTTAAGTATTTTTTTATGCTATTTTTTCATGTTTATTTACTTTGAAAGAGAGAGAGAGCACGTACACGCCATGCATGGGAGCGTGCATGAGTGGGGGAGGGGCAGAGCCTGATGCGGGGCTCTATCCCATGAACTGAGCCATGAGATCATGACCTGAGCCGAAACCAAGAGTTGGATGCTCAACCCACTAAGCCACCCAAGCTCCCCTTTATTTCTTTTTTAGATAGTTCATCATTAGTATATAGAAATGCAACTGAATTTTGTATGCTGACTTTGCATCCTGAAATTTTACTGAATTTATTAATTAGTTCCAACAGAAGAAGGGGATAAGGAGCCGCTTTAATCAGCCTCCAAAGGACTTCTTCCATAAAAACATTATTTGACCTGATTCTCCTGGGAATCCTTATGAAACTAGCTGGGCAGATCTTATCATTCCAGTGAATAGATGTGGACACCAAGGTCCAGAGAAGGGAACTGACTCACCCAAGTTCACGAGGCAAGTGCAGTGAGGAACTGGTTCAAGAGCCCAGTCTTCTAACTCCCAGCTGGGATTTTCCTACGCCCTTCTCCCCCCACCGTCTCCCTGGACCTAAGGTAGAAGAAGAGATGGGGAGCCAGCAAGAGCCCTCTCCAGATCACTCGTCCGCCATTGGCTGGCATCCTGTTTGTGCCACCTGTGTCCAGCAGAGGACCAGCAGAGGACCGATGTGACCGTTTGCCTTCGCCATTCTGGTCCTGAAATGCGGAGGGGCTAGCTTGGAAATGATCGCGCTGCTATCAAGGAGCAGATGGCGACCTCAGCTGGCATTGACCCTGCTGTGACTTCCTGTAGGTGATGTCCACTGCCTTGCTCCTCAGTGCTGTTTTAGGCCACCACCCTCTTGAAGCCCTCTGCCCAGTCATCGGCCCCCTCATTCTCAGCAGTTGATCAGACATCCTCCCCACATGGAAAATAGGGCCCCGAGGCGTACATGCCCTTCTGTTTACTGATGAATGGTTTCCCATTCTCAGACACTTCTGGACGAGACCTGCTTCCCCAGTGGAAGGGAACCCATCCGCTCCCCCCTCTGTGGGGGCCCATCCCTGTGCCACCATCTCCTCTCTCTCCCGTTCCCTTAGCTTGTCCAGCTCCACCCCCCATGGTTTCTTGCTTGAATTTCCCCCCACGGAATCCTGAAATAAATCCTTCCCTTCAAATCCCCTGACCCCCTGAGCTACTTCCATTTCCTCCCTGCCCACCCACTGGGTGTTCTCTCGAAGTGTAGTTGGGGGTTAATGTCCTGAGAGTCAGCAGATAAGTGCTGTTCCCTCTCCTCCAGGAGGATGGCCCTGAGGTGCTCCCCACAGGGTCCTCGGAACAGCCCCAGCAGGACGGAGTCCCTGGTGCCCATCGCTGTGACTCACTCATTGATCCATGTGTGACTGGCTTTTCTCTCTTCCCTGCTCAGTCCCTCCATGCCCTCAGCTGGGCTTATCTCCCACATAAACTATTGGCACCAGAGCCCTTGTTTTAGGGGCTGCTTTGAGGCACCCACCCTCAGACCCCTGCCTGCCCCAGCTCTGCCCCACTTCTGCTCCCCACCTGTCCCCTCCCCCCCGCCCCACCTGACCTCCAAGGGAGTTCATGCTTCTTCCTACTGCTCCCTGGTGTCTATTATTGTATTTCTTGAGTCAGAGTCTATCTTTTGTGACAGTCCATGAGCCCCTCAAGTGTAAGAGCAGCTCTTACTCACCTCTGTGTCCCCCTTCACCTGGCACATTCCTCGCCCGTCCCTGGCCACAAGTGTTTGTTAAGTGAGTCCCTGAGAAGTGAATGGATGAACGACAGTCTCCAGGGCACCTCTTCGGGGTGACAGACCCTGCAGAGTTAGTCATCCCATCGGCGTGGCCCTTTCAACCAGCCCCTCCTCCCCCGTCAGGCCTATGGCTGCCCGTGCAGTCTCCGCGGCCCCCACTCTGCCGGCAACACGGGTTCTGTCCTCTACAACACAGGCGGCTCCCAGGACCCTCCTGCCAGGAAAAGTCCCAGACAAGGGCATGGGCCTCTCAGGAAATTCCGCTGCCAGTTAAATAAAGGTTACTGGAACTGAGTGAGATGCTATTATAATGTGACATGATTCAATGCCACCTTCCAGCAGATGTCGCTTTGGAGGGATAGATGTGTCCCAGCTGGACTCCGAGGCACATTCAGAAGCACTCATAGCACCCACCTGCTGCTTCGGATGTGAGCAGCCCCAGGAAATGGTAATTTCTACAAATCAACTTATTCAGTCCAAATGCATAGAGCCAGGTTTCCAGCAGGAGGAATTAAAATTGTTGCTGGGGCAGTGGTTGTGCCAAGCCAAGCAGTTGTGTAGACCACGTCGGGCTTTGAGACCCCTGGGGGCACAGGATGCCCAGAGCACATCCAGAAGGCTGGAGCTGCAGACTCAGCTCCTTGGTCCTGGGAGAGGTTTTATAGACAAGAAAAACGAGAGAAAACCGAGACAAAGGAGGGGGCGTCCAAGGTCACACACCCCAAGGCAGTGGCAGACCTGGATCTGAATCCAGGCAGATCTGGCCCCACCCTTCCAGCTTTGCAGGAGATCAGGTGGGCCGGGAACTGTGCTGAAGCTAAAAACAAAACCAAACATAAAACAACTACCATCCGGGACTGACCCGGAGGGTGCCTGCCATTCTGTGTAGGCACCGGCCTGGGACCGAGGGAGCCCGGGCTCTGGGGCCGGCTCTGCCCTGCACTCACCGGTCACTGCTCTCTGGATCTCAGCTTCTTTATCTGTAAATGAGGAGCTGAAGGCTCTCTCGAGTCCTTGGCCTTCAAAAATCACTCTGAGCCTGTTTTCCCCATTCAAGGACCCTAAGGCTCTGCTTCTCGGGATGCTGTGAGGGTCACAGAGGCTCAGAAGAGAGGCTCCTTGGAACAACTCTGTTGAAAGCAACAGCGTGACCGTCACTCGTTGCCCTGGGTGTGCATCTGAGCTGCGAGAGGTGAAGGGAAGACCAGCGTGTCACTCCCAGGCAGGTGGTGTCCAAACTAGAGGTGGACTTCGGATCCCGGGGGCCCGGGCCCTTCCCCCATGGGGACAGGGTGTCTCCTAAGCCAGGTTCTTCTCAGTCTCAGCAAGTGACATGGCATCGCAGACCTCCAGCTGCCCGTGCCGGCGAGGCGGCGGCAAATCCAGAGGGAGGCGCGCGCAGGGAGGGGCTGCGGAGCCGCCCTGTAGACAGGACCGTGGGCACCGGAGACAAAGCGGCTTGTGTGAGGCGGAGTTGCAGAAGGACGGACTCCCAGACCACAAAGGCAAAACAAGCTGCATTTGTCTACTTGTTATGATGTTAGCGAGAGCAGGAATTATCTGTATGTACCGGCCATTGCAGGGGAGAGATCGGTCAGGAGTTCGCTGTCTAATGGTGATGATAATAATTATTGTAACAATAGGGTGAAGGCAAATGTTAGCATCAATAAATCAATCTGGAAGAAATGTTAGTATCACTCATGAGTAAATGACTGTCACGTGTGTAGACAGTGGGTGTAACCATTATTTACATGGGCGAGTGGGGGGCACTGGCCACGTGGGGTCATAAAGGATATTGATCTATAGTTTTCTTCACAGTCCGTCTGCTTTGGGTATCGGTTAATACTAGCCTCCCGGAAAGACCTGGGGAGGGTTTCCCTTTCTATTTCATCAGTGCCGTCTGTCCTGGTTGAGGAAAAGATGGGTGGCTCAGAGCAGTGAGGGCTTTGCTGCCTCCCCTACCCTCCCCTTCTCTGCAGAATAAATACTGGCCCTTCTTCCTGTGATTCTGAACTTGGCTTTCCCTGCCCACAGCTGACTCTTGGGGCTAAACCTCCATGCAGACTGGACTCCTCCCTCTCTGCTACCTATAGTCCTCCCTCCCTAAGTGCACAGGCTCTTCTACAGGGTATCCCTCCCTCCTTCCCTTTCCTCTGTCCCCTCCCACTCCCAGACCCTGCCCCTCCCTCACTCGTGCTATTGCCACGGCTTCCTCTTGGGTCTCTAGCGTCCCCACCTCCAGTCCCTCCTCGGGGACCATTTTCTGAAACTCCACCCATTAGAGCGAATCGCAGCCCTGCTCTTCTCCCCCTCCCCTCCATCCTCCATTTCCTGGAAAGCAGGGACTCCAATATGATTCCCCTGGGGCACCCCTCACGTGGAGGGAGGACTCCTGTGTCCCTAGGGTGACGGAGGCAGTCACTGAAGCCACCAGCCCCTGGCACCCTTGTTCTTCGAACTTCCCAATTGAATTTTATTTCAAAACCCATGCACATTTATCCTCTAGGACTTATCTCCGGTGTGTTTAATATAAAATAATGGGCTCCACAGGTCACTGCTCTGCATTCCCCGGTGAGGCCAGCAGTCAGTGCATAGGACAGACGTCTTCAAGGGTATCCATCCACTTCGCTACAATTTCAGGGAAAAAATGCTCTTTATTTCATACTGCAACAGTCATGAAGGGGAGCCTGGGTGGTGCAGTTGATTGAGCGCCCGACTCTTAGTCTCAGCTCAGGTCTTGATCTCAGGGTTGTGAGTTCAAGCCCCTTGTTGGGCTCCATGCTGGGCGTGGAGCTTACTCAAAAAAATTAAAAAACCATTATAATGTGTTGTGCTGAGGTTCCCCAGGGTTGCCTCAGCCCCGGGACTTCTCTGAGTGTGCTCCTGACTCCCTTCCCCATGTCACCACCTGCCCCTGGCACCCCTTTCCTCTCAGCCTCACCCTCAGATCTCAAACACAACAGAGGTATGCACAGCATATACACCACACACACGCAAACACCCTCCTCACCCTGCGTGCATATACATACCCACACCCACACCACTGCTCCAACAACCGTACCCCACTCACCATTTGTCACTGTTCCCTAGATAGGGCATAAACATCCACACAGTCCCCTTGAGTTGGGGTAAAGGGACTAGCACTGATTGAGCACCTACTGTATGCCCGACACCATATTAAGCCTTTCGCATGTGAGATCTCCCTTAAGCTTTTCACCAACCCTTCTGGATCAGAGCCCTCCCTCGGAGAGGCCTCCTAGCACACAACGTGGGCTGCTTGCATGGGATAGAGCCTCTGTGTTCTAGCTCTACCCTTGACCTTCCCCCCTCCCCATCTTTTTGCTGAAGAGAGATTATCAAAGGAGCAGAACCTTCTAATTATTAGCTTGACTAATGGAGTGAGTGGTGAATGAGGCAGAGATGATCTCACCAGGGGAGCGGGGGCTCAGCCTCAGCTGGATGGAGAAGAGGAAGCAAAAGGTATCTCCTGAGTTTTCCGGCTGGGAGCCCCCTCCCTCCCCAGCAGAGAGGGGAGGAGGGAAGGAAGAAGGGCAGAAGCCTACGACCAGGCTTAGTGTGAGTCCCAGCTCTCCGTCACTAGCTGGGCGACCCAGGCAGGCTCTTCCTTCTTTGATCCTCAGTCTCCTCATCTGGAAAATGGGTTGGCAAGAGTCGCCTTCATTTATGGGTCCCTGTGAGGAGACGAGGCACACAGGAGAACAGGCTATGGTCCTGGCACATATAATATGCAGCTGTTGTTCCCTTCCTCTGTAGTGTCTGACGTCCCAGACTTTCTAAGCGGGACTCTGGCCATGGGCCCCAGATGAGAACTGCTTCAAAATCACCTGTGAGGCTCTCTGACCTGCAGATCCCCAAGCCCCACTGTAGGAGAGTCTGATTCCTCGCTCTGGGAGGGGCCGGAGGGACTCACTGTGCTCCCATGTCTGTTGGGTCCTCCTCTCAGCAGGTGCAGGCTGGTCCCTGACCTGGGCATGCCGGAGGACCAGCTCTGGGAAGGCCTTTTGGGGGGAGGGGCTTTTCCTGCCTCTGGCACTTCTCCAAAGTGTTGTCTTGGCCAGAAGTGGATGCCTCCCATAGCCCATTCAGCCCTGCCCGCGGCTCAGGCTTGGGCCGCTCTCCCCAGTCCCTCGCGTCTGGTGGTAGAGAGGGTGTGAGCCCTGGGGTCAGGCTGACAGCGGTGTGGACTCTGCTCCATCATGTACCAGCTTCTGAGGCAGCTGCTGCTGGCTGGGGCTCAGGCTCTGACATTGGGTGGCCTGGGGCTGACACTTGGCTCTGTCACTACACACTCTGTGATCTTGGTAGGTCACTGAAACTCCCTGTGCTGGCGTTTGCTCATTAATAAAATGGAGATCATGATAGTCCCTCGCTCATTAGGTGGCTGTGTAGACTGAGCTAACACACAAGCCACCCTTGGCAGAGAGCTGGGCCTGAGCTGAGCACCCCAGCTCAGACGTGGAGTCAGTGGGGTGACCTGAGGCACGTCCCACAAGGGTCATGGACCTCAGTTCCCTCATCTGCACAATGGTGAGAGCAAGCCTCGTCTCTGGAGACTGGTGTGAGGAGGGACAAGATGAGGTCTGTGAAGCACTTGAACTCCCGGCTCTGGCCGTGAAGCCGCGAGGTGGGTTGTGAGTTTCATCTCCTCCACCCCTTCTCTGCTAAAGACTTCACATCCACCTGCCACTCACATCTGGCCTCAAACACCCTTTCATTTCCACGCCTCACCTGGTGAGAGTGTACAGTCTTCCTGGAGGGTTGACAGAGGACCCCATGAGCAAATGCCAGCAAAACTCCTAGTGCAGGGCTGGGTTCTTGGAAGCACCCAGAGATGGGAGGTTATCACCAGCTGGGAGGTGGGTCAACCCTTGGGAGGGTACAGTGAGACGTGGGGGGCCCTCAGCTGCTGGTGCCAGTCCTGCCCCAGTGGGGAGCATGGTCCGGGAGAGCCCTGTTCCCTTGCTGAACCTCAGTTCCCCCATCTGTAAGATGGGCTTGAGCTGGTCGATATGAAAGGTTATCCAGCCTTGACTCTGTGGACATAGAACTCAGCTAAACACCTCCAACCTATCCCTTTCTTAATTTTTTTAAAATTTTATTTTTTGAGAGACAGAGAGAAAGAGCACGGGCAGGGGAAGGGCAGGGGCAGGGGGGAAGACACAGAATCTGAAGCAGCCCAGAGCCCAATGTGGGGTTTGAACCCATGAATGTGAGATCATGACCTGAGTTGAAGTCAAACATTCAACTGACTGAGCCACCCAGGCGCCTCCTTTCTTGACTTATCCTTTCCCTATCTCCCCACCCCTGCAATAGCCCAAACTGAGAAGGCCATTTGGGTCCCCCAGCACACACCGGGAATGAGCCTACTGTGCCTCCAGGAGCATGTTCCCAGGACAACCAGTTATGTGTTAATCACCATGGGGACCCTCCCCTCTCTCCATTGAGTTTTATCTCAGTCTGGACTCAGTTCACTGTTTTGGCTTACCATGGGTAGGGGCTTCTAGAATGCCTCAGTAGAGGAGCAGAGATGGGAAAACCAGGCTCCATGGGGTCTAGCTCAAAGTAAAGGGGGAAGGAAACCCATGATGCTATGGCCAACAGCCAGGCTCCATATTTGGTTATGAGTAAGTCTTCACATAGGAGGGAAAAGAGGTTCAGAGAGGTTGGGCCATTTGCTGGAGACCGCACAGTTAGTGAGAGACAGAGGCAGGATACAAACCCAACGACACTTTCTCTTCCTGGAAAGCTCTTCTGGGATTTGGCTACAGAAGGCCGACAATCTGCTCTTTGGAGACTGCGCTCTACGATTTTCCTGCCTCCAGGGGACAGGTCACTGAGTGAGCATAGAACTCCCCACAGCCAGAAAGCAGAGCCCACCCTAACATGCTGACCTTCTCTTGATTCTTTGGGGCTGCCGAGTGGGGACGATTTCTCTAGACACCAAATTCAGCTCCAGACTGGGCCTCATGCAGAAGAACCTCACTCTCAGAACCAAGTCGGTGTCCCCAGGTCCAATACTGTTAAGAGGTACTGCTGACTTCTCCAGCATGGACTTGTCTTCTCCTGGGGAGGGGGTGGGGGCTGGGGTTCAGGAGGGAGGAGCACTCCTGTGTGGTCCTGGGAACACAGGGTATGGGAACAGACCTAGCTTGTCAGGGGTCCCCATATCAGACTCATAAATAAGCTGGGTGGCCTTGGGCAAGTAGCTGAACTTCTGAGCCTCAGCTTCCCATGATAGCCCCTACCTTGCTGGCTTATTGTGAGGATTGAGATACACGTACGATAAATGTCGATTATGTCTGCCTTAACATCTTTGAATTATCTATAATTGCTTTCCATCATGATCTTGATTACAATTGGGCCATTATATGTTTTTGTGGGATTCTCCGTTTATTGTCAACTTCCTCACCAGCAACCGGAAGTTCCCGTGCTGGTCATGCGAGAAAGTGCATAAACGAGGGAATGGGTGATGGAACGTTCTGTGATGACTCTTCTTAACCTTATAACCCTCCAAGCCCACCGTATGCCACTTTGAGCCCTCTCCCTCTGCACTCTGCCTACTTCCTGCTGCCCTTCAGCAAGGAAGCTGGGATGGCCCTGACCGACCGTCTCCTGTCGCCTGCTCTCTCTGCTCCAGCCTCTGCAGGCAGACACGTGTCCCGCACTCCGATGCAGCCAACCAGGCAGGGCAGTGGCTCTGATATTTTACAGGAAGAACTCTGGGTTGGCGTCCACTGATTTATTTCATTCTTTGAGTCTTGTCCCCAGGCACAGGCCCTCATTATGATTTACTCCTCCTCCACCACTGCTAATGAGCGGACTGAGCGGAGAATCCCAGGGTTCAGCTGACCTGGGCAGCTGCAGCTGAAGAGTACATGGTGGAGCTCTGGGGGGATTTTCTCGCCCTGCAGTATAATTGTGGCTCAGTGGACCTTCAAAAGCACTAGAGATTCTGTGTGAGCTGCACCCTTTGCCACGCCCCCTGCCTGCTAATTCTCCTGCTCCAGAGGCTCTTGGGTGGACAGAGGAAGGGCAGGTAGTCCCCGTCAGCATTACACACCGACCTGGTGGTGGGAGGTTAGAGTAGGAAGGTACAGTTCCCGCACCGACTGCTCGACAGCCCCACGGACCCTGCTCTAGGGCTGCAGGGCGGGCTTGGACATTACCCCTTAGGGGAGCTCAGTCTGGGGGCTGGTGGATGGATCACCAATGGAGGTCCAGAGAGGGTGTGTGATTCCACTGGGCCTTGCTGTCAGATAGGGGATGGGTCAGGATGGAACCCAGGACCGCCGCTGCCAGGCTGTCCGACCAGAGCTTGCCATCCGAGTGCCCTGCCCGTGTTAGGGGTCAGGAGACGTTTCCTGGGCAAAGATCTTCACTCATGGTAAGAACTGTACGTGGAGGTGGAATCCAAAGGAAAGGGATGTGGCCAACCCCGCCCCGTCCAGGTCCAGGCACCTGCTGGCCGCTCCTTTTCCAGCCCCCCCAGTGCTGTCCTCCAGAAATGCCCGCACCAGTGAGGAAACTTTCACCTGAAAAGTGAAATAGCAATAAATGGGCCCAGTAAACGGGAATTTGCTGGTTCAGCTGAGAACAGCAGGGGTAGGTCTACCAGACCCCATTTCTCCGACGTTCTTTCCTCTCTGCCTCCTCCCCATGTCTACTTCACCCCTGGCCTCTGACACCCTCCCTCTCTGGAGCCAGAAGGAAAGTGCAGGTGTATCCGGGAGCTCCCATGGAGGAGAGGGGAGGATCCCTTTCCTAAAACCCCTGGCAAACATCTGGCATTTCATTGGTCTGGACTGGATCACGTGGGCTTTCCTGAACCAATTAGCTATCAGCAGGGTGGGCGTGGCCTGACTACTTAAACCAATCAGGATCCACCCCTGGAGCTGAGGGTGGGTCTTTCAGACCACGTGACTGAGAGGGGCACCCAGCAGTTCCCTTAAGGGGAGTGTAGCAGACACGGTGGGAGCAGGTGAGGGGGAAGCTGGGGAGGCAGCAAAGCACTGTGACAGAAGCCACCTCCTGTGATGACAATAGGATCCAATTAATGAGAAGTCCTCCCTATGGCTCTGGTCCCACCTCTCTTGTCCTGCCTAAGTCCAAGCCTGCTGAGTGGCCTGTCGTCCCCAAATGCCACCATCCTGGCTCATGGCTGCACTCACTTGCCCCGACTGTGCCCTCCCACTGGGATTCTCAACCACCCCCACCTGCCCTTCCTCCTTTAGATTACTGCTTAAGTACCAGCTTTTGCAGCTATAAAATGGGTCACCTCTGCCAGGGGCTCCCACAGCGCCTCGCTCCCACCACCATAATTTGCTGCTCCATTATGGTCAGGGTGCCTATTATCCCCCACCCCGCCGGGGGGAGTTTGCGACTTCCTTGAAGGATTGGACTCGGACGAGTCTTAATTAATTTCTCTATTCCCAGCCTGTAGATACTGCTTGGCTTCGACCAAGAAGTCAATACATATTTATTGAATTAATGGAAATAAGTCTGTGGTGAAGACCTGACTTCCGTGCAGTTGTTTGCATTTTAATGAAGGACAAAGCCTCAAGCCATAGGCATGAAGCCTCCAATGGTAGACTTTCAGGCACCAGCAAACTGGGGACAGAAGCTTCCTCTATTCTTTAGTGCCTGGAGGAGGAGCAGCAGGTGGAATTTTCCATTCACAGCTTTCCAGTGCAAAACCAGTCACGTGGTTTCTTAGAAAATGCAAATGTGTCATGGAAACCAAAGTATTTCCCCTTTGACTTTGTGGGGGGAGGGGAGGAAATTTCTCCAGTCCTGTCAGGTTTGCCTGCGTTGGTTCTGGTTGATGGAACGTTCCTTCCTCACATCCTTCCTTCTTCACCTGGTGGCACAGCCCTGGCGGACCTTCCCTTCACCCCAGCTCTTCAGGTCCATGGCCCCTGAGCCCTGCCTACCCGAACAGCTCTATCACTCAGGGAAGAGACTAAAGTCAGTTGGGAGCTTGGAGAGGCCTTATTCTGCAGCTCAGACGTTGCTACGTCAAGCCCACTGACCTGATTGCTGCTCCAGGCTGACCTGGGGCCCATCGTGACCACTGGGCCCCTCCTGGTCCTCTGGCTGAGTCCCCCTGGTGCCCTGGCTCCGTGCATGGACCACCTCTCTGCCTGCAAGCCTGTCCCTTCCAGGCTGCCCTCCGCTCCGCCCCAGAGTGACCCTCTGCAGCACAACACTGACTCTGCCCCCTTCCCCAATGGAAGTCCTTCCCAGGCTCCGTGACATCCTCAGGTCACAGTCTAAACTTCTGAGCCCTGCCTCAGCCACGCAGACACACAGACACGAGCCAGGTACATGCCAGACAAGTGCCTGCCCCTGCTCTCGCATGCCGAGGTGCGTTCGCTCCCTGTCAGTCTGGCACGTTCTTACTCCTTATGACCCAGCCCCAACATCCCCTTCTCTGGGAAGCCCTCATGGCTGAGGCTATTTCTGTCTCTGCCCAGGGCCCCTCATTATCCAGCCCCTGGTCTGTTTCCCCCATGACACCATGAACATGTCCAGGTCAGAAGCCGAGTCTGATTTCTCGTGTCCTCAGCATCTGGGTGCAGAAGAGATGTCAGCGTGTGTTTGTTGAGGGAATGAATGAATGAATGAAAGAACGAATGAACGAACGAACTTACTTCCTGTTAAGATAACAACAGCAGCAATTATGGGCCACTCTTCCTTTTTGCCAGTTTACTTTAAAAAAATTTTTTTTACATTTATTTGTTTTTGAGAGACAGAGAGAGACAGAGCACAGGTGGGGACAGGGCAGAGAGAGAAGGAGACACAGAATCTGAAGCAGGCTCCAGGCTCTGAGCTGTCAGCACAGAGCCCAATGCAGGGCTCAAACTCACAGCACAGAACTCTGGGGCTAGGAATGGGGTCCTTCTATGTATATATATATTTTTTTTTTTCTTTTTTTTTTTGGAGAGAGGGAAATAAAAACTGAAATTCCTTTTCAGATGATTCTTGGCTGCTGGACTGTTTCTTTGAAGTGGGTACGTCACTGAGACTGGACTTGCCCAGCGCCCAATCGTAGGCAGGTTATCCTGTTCTGCCATAGACGCTGTGAGCCCTTAAAGGGCTGGTGTGG
Source organism: Crocuta crocuta (assembly GCF_008692635.1). Classification (NCBI taxonomy): domain Eukaryota; kingdom Metazoa; phylum Chordata; class Mammalia; order Carnivora; family Hyaenidae; genus Crocuta; species Crocuta crocuta. The sequence continues at coordinate 152,817 of NW_027532008.1, forward strand.
GCTTCGCCCCCAGCGCAGGGGAGTGCATGAAAAATATGCACTGCGTTAACGAAGAAACAAAGAACAGCGGCAAAGAATAGTGCTTCCTTTGTAGGCATTCGCTCTGCATCAGAAATATTGTGGACACCCCCAAGTAGTGAAGAAGAAACTGGTCTAAGAGGGATAAGCAAGTTAATATTTATTGAGGGTCCGGCTACCGTCTGGTCTGTGTGTGTCACCCCCTGCACCTCCCAGATGAGACTCAGAGAGGGCCAGAGATTCACCCAAGGTCACATAGCCAGGCAGGGTGGAGCTGGGTGCAGATCTCCTTCCCTGGCTCTACCTCCACATTCTTTCCTCCTACCCCCAGGCACCCGCAGCTTGGGGAATGGTGGGGGAGGGTTCTCCCCCTAGAAGCAAGAGGCCGCTCCAAAGTCATGGCTCTGCACAACTCCTCCAGCTAACTGGAGTCCAATTGGTGGGATTCATTTGTGTATTAAGACTCAGGTCTGTTTTGTATTATCCCACTCCACCCCCTGAGCCCCAGGGAGCCCTCCTCCACCATCAGCAGTCAGCCCCACCCCCCGGCCCAGGCCCTGCCATCTCCGCTGAGCTCTGCTCTGCCCGTCCCCATACCTCAACTCACACCATCCACAGCATGGCCCGGAGCTGGCCAGGGATGACCTCCATAGGGGCTCTATAGACTGGGTGCCGTGCATCCCGTCTTGGCCTGCGTTCAGTCCTGTGATGGTTCATTCTGTGGGGGAGAGGGTGATGGAGCCCAAGGAGTGGGGAAGAGGGTAGGGGTGAGGCATCTGAGCTGAGGTTCGAGGGACAAGTGATGTGCTGACCAAGTCCTCGCGGGTCCTGCCCCCCCACCTCCCTGCCCAGAAGATCCCCAGTACCTAAGTAGAGCCTGGCATGCACGTGATGCTCAAAACATACTTGCTGAATACATAAATAAATGTCATCTGTTTACTAAGCACCTACTATGTACCAGGCTCTGTCCCAGGCACCGGGAATACAGGGCTGAGCAGGACACATTCAGCACCTGGGAAGGGGGTATGGGCTGTAGGCAGTCCAGCCTGGGTGAGCAGGGAATTCCCGGAGGTTGTGGGGCTCAGCCGGGATTGGGAGGATGGATGAGCAGGGCAGCCAGCTCCAGGCAGAGCCACAAGCACAGAGGCGGGAAGAGAGAGCAGGGGTGCAGACTGAGGGGTGGAGGTCCAGCAGAGTCAGGTCCCTGAGAATCCCAGGGATGGAGCCATCCAAGGGCTGTGTGTGGCCAGGGCTGTTTCCCCAGCAGCAAGCCCACCGCCCTGACCCCTGACCGGCCACCAGCTCTATCCCCACCTCCCCACCTCCCTACCACCCCAACCTTCATTACGGAGAGTAACTTACNCTTCTAGGAGAGCAAGAGAAAAGAAGAAGCAAAGTGGGCAGAGGGGACATTCTCCTGGGGACAGAGTGGAGGAAATGGCTGTCGATACGTCCATGATAATAAGCCTGCCCCTGACACAGCAGGTTCTCGGTCAACGCCAAGATCAAGGATCATGATCACACCAAGATGCTGTGATTCTATGGATTTTGAAGTGTAGAACTTGGTATTCTCCAAAGGCCGGAGTTGGGCCCCTTCCTTTCCTGAGAACGCCATCCGTCCTGGGCAATTGGGGGCTGTTGGTCACCTGGCTATGGACAGAGGTGGCCAGGAGAGGGATCTGTGTTTAGACAGATGGGAACTAGGGAGGAGTTCCCTCTATCCGCCTCCCACTCGTGCAGGTGGGAGGTCCAGGGGGGAATTTACCTGAGGACCTTCCAGGGTCAAGTCAGGGCTGACAGACCCAGCCAAACACACCACTTCCTCAAGTGGAACAGCTTGAAACAGAGCTCCAACACCAGTAGGAAGCAGGTACATGCACGCAGACCTACAATTCACTCAAAGCAAAATAATTCCTCCTGCCCCACAATGACCCCATGGTTTATGTACTCACTTATGCTGAATATAAATACATTTTAAAGAGCCATATCTTCCCAAGAGTTCATGGCTTTTCTAGATTCATCTCTCTTAATGAATCTTCCACAAAAATGCACCAGAAATACTCTCACTTGAAAAGAAAAGAAAGAGGAAAAGGTGACCAGCTAGTGGAGAAGAGATGGACTGTAACATAACGTGCTTCAAAGAAAGTGCCATGTTTTGCCCAAGAGCTGGCAGTGAGCCTCTTACCACTAATTGTTCATGAAGGCAAGAACGGGGAAAGTGCTGAGACAGGGGCACCCCACCATTAACCAGGAGAGGAGAAGAAGGCTTTCCGGGAGACCCTCAAGGTAGATGGACAGTGTTCGTGTTCACAGAGGCTCTACTTCCATAGATTGAGTTCAGGCCAGCCCAAACCAGACAGAGGGACACGGGATGGCAGGGGGCCAGGAGAGGGATGGTCGTGGACGCCATGTGGGGGTCTGCAAAAGATCCTGGGGGTAAATGCTAGTTGTGAGAATACAACTCTTTTGTGAGTCCAAGGCTCCACTGTCTAAAAAGGCTCTGGAAGATCGTTTTTCGTGGTGGCTGCACCAAGTTACATTCCCACCAACATTGCTGAGGGCTCCCTCTTCTCCACGTTCTCAGCTATGGTTGTTTGCTCTTATCTTTTTTAGTCTAGCCGTTCGACAGGTGTGAGGTGGTATCTCATTGTGGTTTTGATGCGCATTTCCCTGCCGATAGTGATGTGGAGCTTCTTTTCATGTGTCAGTCGGCCATCTGGATCTCTTCTTGGGAAAAGTGCCTATTCAGGTCTTTTGCCCATTTTTTATTTGGATGGTTTGTTTTACGCTATTGAGTCTTATAAGTTCTTTATATATTTTGGATATTTTGAATATTAACCCCTTATGGAGTATATATCCTTTGTAAGTATTTTCTCCCATTCAGTAGGTTGTGGGTTGTTTTTTCTTCACTTGTTGGTGGTTTGCTTTGCGTTGCAAAAGCTTTTTAGTTTGATGTGGTGCCATTTGTTAATTTTTGCTTCTGTTGTCCTTGTCTGAGGAGACTGGTCCGCATTGATGTCACTCGGATCCACGACAAAGAGCTTACTGCCAGTTTCCTTCTATGAGGAAGGAAGGGGTGGGCCTACTCCCACCCCTGCAGGGCTGCACCACACCCCATCCCCCCTTACCTACTCACCCCTGACTCATCACCCAGTGCTCATCGGCCTCACTGCCGCTTCCCCCTGAAAGTTCAGAGTCTGTGAGCTGTTCTTGGGCTTGTAGCCTCGGTTTCCCTCTTGAGCCTGGGCCTGGCCTGGCCTTCCAGCTCCAGCACGCTGCCTGCGACTCCGGCACTGGCAGTGACTGGCGCTCTCTCCACTCAGCTTGGCAGGCCCAGCCTGGGAGCCTCCAGACTGTGGGGTCTGCCTCCCTCCCCAGCGCACAGGCTCTTCGTTCTGTGAGAAGGGCAGGCCGTTGCCCTGTCACCGCCGGGGCCGCTGCCCTCTTGCCGAAGCCTCCTTTCCTGTTGCTGCAAACCATTTTCAGTCCCGGCAAAGTTGGTCTCCGGTTTTGGAAAAAGTCGAGTCTGTGGCCCCGGAGGAAGAGCTCTCCGCCTTCCTTCCCTCCCGCCCTCCCTCCCAGGCACCGAGCCCTCCTCTGGGCCACAGAGGGAGGTGGAATGGAGCCTCGGATGGGACAGAACGGTCCTATGACCACAGAGGCCACCCCGCTGGTGAATCGGCCCCGAGGGCCCCCTGCCCGCATTCACAGATAAACGCTTGCTCCTCTGTCCCAGGAAGGAGCCATGTGATCCTCACGGTAACGACACTGACAGTAGTTCGTGATCGCGGAGTCCCTCCTGTGGGCCGGCTGCTGCGCTGGGCTCCCTCCACGCCCCCTGTCTCAGTCGTCGCCAGAACTCCATGAAGGGGGGGCCGTTTCTGGCGCCGGTCCGCAGACAAGGACCCTGAGGCTCAGGGTAGAAGGAAAGCCCCCTCGGCTCTCAGGGCTGGTGAGCAGCAGGGCAAGCACACCCCTGTGCACGCTGATGCATCGGCCCCAAAAGAGCTGCCCCCAATCCCCAGCCATGCCCGTGGCTCAGAAGACACACTCCTTGTCTCACCGATGACACAAATCCTTGTGTGCCCGGATGAAAAACCTTCGTGTGCACAGGACGCATGTGTCCCGTGTGTGCTCACAACACAGCTGATGTTTGTGAACCATCGAAAGCCTGATCTCCGCTGCTCCAGACCCAGCCTGGAGGGGCAGCCTTTGGATCTAGCAATGGGCCCTCTTGCAAATACCCCCAATGACACCTTCCACCTGTGCCCCCCTCCAAGCCCCGGGGGCGTCTGGTGAAACAGATCTTGACGGAGATGTTCTCTGAGTACCTCCAGCCCCAACATAGTGACCATGGGCACCAGAGGACCCACAGACCTCTGCTCCTTCCTCCCCTGGATCTCGTTTGCCCTTACGCACCTCTCACACCGCTGCCCAGCCGGGGAAGCCAGCCTGCCCCAGAGACAGAGGAAGGAAGTCGACGGAGATGCTCCTGGCTTAACCAGCTCCGGAGCGAGGCATCCAGATGGGGCACTGGGATGGGAATTTCATGCTCCAGCGCCTCGTCACCCTTCACTATTGTGCTCTCTTTATTCATTCTGGCAAATTAAATTAGCACTGTCTTTCCCACCTTGCTTTGCAAGAAGGATTAAACAATGGTGGCAAGAGAGAGCAGGCCAGGGTGGGAGCGTTTGACATACTTTTGACCTTGGCTCCCTGCATCGGAAAGGCCCGCTGCCTTGGAGAGTGTCTGGCAGACCTCTTGGGGATGCAGTTTGGGGTACTTGGCGTTGGACCTTTGCCACTTCCTTTTTCCCCTTGAACCTCAGAAGAGGAGGGGATCCAGCAACTCTCCTCTGATCCTGCTCACGCAGCTGTAGGAGCACTTGTGAGAGGTAGGCACGATTATCCCCATTTCACGGAGGTGGGCGGTGAGGCTTAGAGAGGTCAGGGGATTCGCCTCAGTCACATACCCAGGAAGGGGCATTTGAGCCGGGGTGCCTGCCTTGCTGGCAGAGGCCACCTGGGGCGGGTGTTTATCTCCTCCGCAGTGGGCGTCTGGCAGAGGCCAGCCTCCGGCCCCCGCGGCTCAGACGTCAGCAGGGAGAACCGAGTGGCTCTGAGACCCAGGTCTGGTAAGCAGAGGAGGGCAGGTCATTCTCCTTCCGTCAGTGCATCGGGTTCAAGGTGAAGATGGAGAAGCAGCCCCTGCTCAGGGCAGAGGACTCCTTAACACTCTCTGTGTCAAGGGCACGCTGGCTTAAGGCAGATGGTAGTCGGGCCGCTGGGCCTGGGAGAATTCACCTGTCACCTGGGGCCCACGTTTTGGGCTCTCGTGAGCCAGGTGAGGAAGCAGGTGTGATGGGGGGTGGTAGGGGGAGAGGGTTGTGAGCTCCAGGCTCTGATGCTGCCCCTCCTGCGCTCTCTCTCTCCTCCTCCCTCTCTCTGCGTATACTAATCTCTCCCTCTCTTTTGCTGTCTTGCTGTTGTGTCCCGTTTTCCTTCTGTGCACCCACCATCCATGTTCCCTTGGCCTGGCTTGTGTCTGTCAGTCTCTAGCTCTGTCTGGATGCGTGCATTGGGACAGCGGGGGCAGGACTGGGGGGGTTATTTCTCTTTCTCTTGACACCTCTGTCAGGCTCTCACATCCATCCCCTCTCCCAAAGGCTCCTTCCTTGTCTGCGTGTGTGGGTATGTCTGCGGGTATATGTTTTTTTGTCTTTCCCTTTTTATTACTTTTCTGCCTTTATCTCCCTCTGTGTGTCCCCTCCACCCCATCCCCCCTTTGCGAATCTCTTTCCTTTTCTCTCTGTGCTCGTTGTCTCTGTCTCTCCCCACTCATCCCTCCTGGTACCCGCCCCCTCTCTCCACGCCCCGACCCCATATTTGCTGCTCATCTCCGCAGAGAGGGCCTCACGTCACCGGAGAGAATCGGTCATGATTTAGGGCAGGTGGGTGGGTCTCCGTAGATGCTCAGGGAAGGAACTCCTGGGACCCATCAGGGGTCGCACAGAGGGGCAGGTGCGGAAGGCCTGGGCTCCTTCCTGCTCTCTCCCTCCTGCTTCTGCCTTTCCTGGGCCTCAGTTTCCCTCCTCTGTATGATGGGGCTGTTTGGACCAGGAGATTGTTGTAATACTGCTAACCGGGGTCAGCGAGTGTCTCCAGCGCTTGCTGGGGCCGCACCTCCCCGAGCTCGCACCCCAGGCATGGTTCTGGCCCTTGCGGAGGAGGTTGGGCCTGCAGAGGTGAGAGGGCTCAGCGAAGGCAGGCTGCGGAGCCCAGCGGCTGACTCTGCAGGCCCCAAAGCCTGCCCGCGTCACCCCAGCCCCTTCCCGTCACATGCGGGGCCCCTCAGCGGCCCGGACAACGGTCATCTGCCCTCATGCTGCCTGTAAGTGGCTGGGACATACGGATGGCAGGGGGAGGGGGAAGGTGCAGGGGTCGGGAACCCACCAACGGGGCGTCCTTAGGTCGGTATCCACGGCACCCCGTCCCACAGCCCGCAGGGCCTCCCCACCCTGTCCAGTCGTCTAAGTGCCGTCAGAGCTCACCTGCCATCGTGGTGGCCCTGTCACCTCTGGGCCCGGTAGCGCCTCTTCCCCGCCCCTCTTCCTCGGGCGCCTTCTGTCCCTCCCCGAGCGCAGGACCCTCTCCTCTGCCTGGGGCCTCGGGGTCTCTGTGACGCTCTTGTCTCTCCATCTCTCTGATCTCCGTGCCTTCTCCCTCTCCCTCCCCGGTCTCTCTCTCTCTTTCCCTTTCCGGGCCTCTCTCGCCATCGCATCCCACCCCGGGTCTCCTGCCATCGTTCTCTTGGGTCTCCTGCTCCAGTCTCGTCTCGGTCTCTAGTCTCTCGCTGTCGATCCGCTTTCTGTGTCCCTCGGAGTCTCTCCTGGAATCTTTCTGGTTCTCTGATGTCTTTGTGGGGCACCTGTGTGTGGGCATGTGTGCGCGTGTGAGTTTCCTTCCCTCCCATGCGAGCACACACACGCGTGCACACACGCGCATCCAGGTGCCCCAGCCCCACCCCAGGCCTCTGGCCCCTGTCCCAGCTCCTTCCTGATGACCCGCAGACATGGCCCAGCTCAGCTCCAGTGCCAGCAGCCTCTCAGGGCTGGACCAGGACCAGAAGACCGGCAGGAGGGGGAGGGGCAGGGAGCCAGCAGCAGCGGGAGGAGCTGCGTGGACCTGGGAGGAAGGCTTGATTTTCAAAGCACAAGCTTGTGAGCGTTTAATCTTGAATGTTCTCTGGCTCCCTCCACGGCCTCATCTCTCCCTCCTCGTTGCCTTTCTCCTCCTCCAGATCTGTTCCCAGCATGACCCCAGCAGGTGCCTGGCCAGACCCTTAACACTGCAGGCAGGGCTGGGCCAGCGGGGGACGGCCTGGCGGGCAGGGGTGCGGGGTGCAGGGGGCTCTTCACCACCTCTCCTCACTTACGGGGCCTCCCTGTCTGTTCTCCAGACTGACACCTTCCCTGGAAAGGAGCCCCCGGCCCCTGAGTCTAAAACTCCTCACTAGAGAACCGGGGTCAAGAGTGGTCCTCACCCCTCAGGCTCTAGCAAACGGACTTGAGCGCCACAGAGCGAGTGCCGGCTGCCCAGGAGTGGTGGCCGCTGCAAAGGAAGGAGGGGGACGTAGCTCCATGCCCGGCGCACCACGGGCACATGACACGCAGCGTGGTGAAGGAATGAATGAATGCGTGGACGGCTGTGTCCATTCCAATATCGTCAGGGCCCCTTAGATGCCATCATGCCTCCACGATGATCTACAGTGCGGTCCAGTAGTGGCTGCGTCTGATCACTTCCGGCCAGGCCGCGCAGGCAGAGGGCAGAGGAGACGGAGGAGGGGCAAGGAAGAGTCTAATCAGCTGTGTCCGGAGTCCCAGGGTGCTCCTGGAGGCCAGGAGGGAGACCAGGCAGGCCTAGGGTTCCCCTGAGAGATGGAGCCTATCTTGGGCCAGGCCCGGGGTACTGAGAGCTCAGTCTGGCTTCTCCCTGGGGCTCCTGGCCAGTGCACCAGCACCTTCCCAGACCCCCCTGCTCCAGGACAGAAGTGCACCCTCTGCGGGGCACCCCCAGCTCCTCCTCCACTGAGCCCTGCTAGCCTTCTCTCCTCTGCCCGTGGCTGCGCCTGCCTCGGAACCTGGCTGGCCCTGCCTGTGCCCTCCTCCTTGGTTGCACCCATCCTTCAGAACGCACCTTGGTCTCCCACCTCCTCCAGGAAGCCGCCCTCCTTGTTGGTCTCCTCCAGCGTGGGCCCTTACCGTCAGAGAGAGTCAGAGATGGCGGTTTCAAGAGGCCAGCTCAGGGACAAGTGGAACCTCCCCAACCAAGCTCACCAGGTTCAAGTGCAGGCTTTCCCCCAGCCCAGCTGTGGGCCCTGCAGCAGGTTCTCTCCTTTCACGTAAGGACGATGATATGCCCTCCCCGAGCTGCAGGAAGGCTCAGCGAGATTCGACAACGCAATCTACCAGCACACAGTAGGCCCTCAACCTGGCTCTTTACCCCACTCCCTCCAGCCCAGTCTGGATGGGGAAACAGAAGTCAGGACAGAGAGAACTTCCCATGAGGGGAAAGAGCCTGTCTTCAGCCATCCTCTAGCCATGACTAGACACTGGGTGGCTTCCGGAACCAGCAGAGCCTCCTGGGTATAGAGCCTGGGCAAAGCCTGACTTGTGTTTTGGAGCACATAGTAGGTGCTCACAAAGGCCTGTTGTGAGCACTGGGCTAACAGGTTCACCAGCTTGCACAGTCATGTAATCTCTCCCAGCCTCAGTTTCCCCACATGTATCTGGGAATCATGGCTGTCATCTGTGGCTGCTCTGAGTGGTGGAGGAGATGGTCTGCCATCCCAGGAGCTGGACCCACATCTCCATCATTCCCGGCTGGGCCTGGCACTGCCAGCCAAGCTCAGAGCAGGGCCCCCCCATGCAGGGCCCCTCTGCCCTCGGTGCTGAGAGTTTGCTCCCTGCCTCGAGGGCTCTGGGGCCTGACTCAGGTGCAGCTCCTTGGGCCCCAAGCAGGCGAGCTCACCTGTCCAGGCCTCCCGCAGCCTGAGCCTGGCTCCAGGAAGGAGCACGATGACAAGAGTGAAAATCATAAGGAACAGAAGGGGTGACCTAGGCAGAGCGGTGCCTCTGCTGGGCTCCGTGGTCAGTGCCCTTCTGACCCATCTTGCTCGGTCCTCGCCTTACACGTCTGTTACTGTCCCTGTTTCAGAGCTGATGTGACCCAGGCTAAGGGACGCTGTTGCTGCCCAGAGCCACACAGCCTGGAGTGGCCGAGCAGGGCCTAGGAGGGGGCCAGGTCTCCTCCCCCGCACCCCTGACCCACGGGTTCCTGGAGAACAGAGCGCATGACCTGTCAGTTCTGGTCAACGCCAGTACCAGCAAGGCCACCGAGGCACAGGACGGGGGCTGGGGGCCAAGGGAGGGCGGCTGCCACACTCTGGACTCTGTGGAGTCAGGACCCCTGGACTGGGCATGAGGAGACCCGATTCTGGCTCAGATTTGGTGCCATTTCTCTGGGTGACTGAGCGGGTCACCCTCCCTTTTCAGGCCTCAGTTTTTCCATCTGTAAAATGGAGGCATCAGCATCCAGGATACATTCCTTGGTTTTCTAGGTTGAATGTCTTGGTGTCTGTGCCTGGTGCTGGCAGGTGACAGCCAGACATCCCCTCCCCCAAACCTAATCCTCCTGAGCCTCCAGCAGCGGGACAATGGTCCTCTCCCTCTGCCCCTGGCTCATTCTGCCCCCTCCCCAGAGGGGGTGGCAGGGTCTGGCACTGTATATGCTTTGGGGGTTCCCAGCCCGGGGCAGGCTTCCCCTTAAGGATCTGCACCATGACAAGGGGACATGAATAAGCAGGTGGAAACCCTACCTTCTCCCTGTGGCAAATATAAAGTACTTTTTATTAAAACCAAGATAGATCCTGGAGCCACATGCATTTTAAAGGTAAACAACTCAGTTCAAAGGACTTTCCACTTGCCCCTGACTCCTTGGCCTCTGCCCCCACCTCCGTCCTCACCTCCTGGGCTTTGCACATGGAAAAGATCTTCGGAACCACGGGGCCGGGGCTCTCCCACCCCACCCTGTCTGTCTCTACCCCTCAGCCCCTGTGCAGCCTTGGACAACCTGTGGCACCTCCCTGAGCGTCAGTTTCTTCATCTGTTAAATGGGCAGAGGTGTTCTGGGCGGATTGGAACTGGGCCCCGGTTCTTTAGTGGGCAGTTAAGTATCGTCCTGAGTATGTGCTGGTCTCAGTTAAATGTGTTAGATTAGGGGTGCCTGGGTGGCTTAGTCGGTTAAGCGTCCGACTTTCGCTTGGGTCATGATCTCGCGGTTCGTGGGTTCGAGCCCCACGTCGGGCTCTGTGCTGACTGCCAGCTCAGAGCCTGGAGCCTGTTTCAGAGTCTGTGATTCCCTCTTTCTCTGACCCTCCCCTGCTCACGCTGTCTCTCTCTCTCTCTCCTAGAAATAAATAAAAACATTTAAAAAAAAATAAATGTGTTAGATTAAAGGAGAGGGGAGTTTATTTCAGGAGGCAGGTGCCTGGGCAGAAAGAGGGAAGGGATGTTGGGGGTGCAGGGGTGCGTATCCTGTTCTTTTCCTTCCCTGCCTCCGGGACAGGGCTCTGACCTCCTGGGCAGAGGGGTGAGGACCGGAGCTCAGCTGTGTCATGAGAGGCCGCTGAGGCCCCAAATACAAGCCCTGCTGTGTAGGGGCCCCGGTCACATCCAGTGTGGGGACGGGTCCTTCTCCCCAGAGCGGGCCACCAACCCAGCACCTCCCGGGGCCTTCTGGGGTCACTGCCTATCCGACAGGGAGAGACCCCAGCTCTCAGCAGGGCACAGGCTCCCGGGGACCCCGGCACCGGTGGCAGGGGTGACGGGCCCCACTGATGGCCCGGAGGGGTCGGCAGTCCACAAAGAGGGCCGTGTGGACGGCTGAGGGTGGACGGAGGCCGAGCGTGAGTCCCCCACCCCTGCACACTCACAGGTAATGGTGGGGAGGAGGCCAGAGCAGGGAGCGGGGTTCTGTGCTCCTAGGGAGGGGGACGGGCTGTCGTCTGATGTGAACCAGGCTCCTTGATTCTTGCTCTGAGCCACTCTGACTGCAGGAGAAGAATCTCCCCTCCCAGAGCAGCAGGTTCGGGCCGGGTGTGCGAGAGCGGCTAGCAGGTGTTTTCAGGACAGGGACTGCGTTGTGACATCGCCTGGGTGACGGCGTTAGTTCCTTTTGTTTTACTCTTTGTTTTTCCTTCATAACAACCTCAAAAATCTCGGGGGGCTTATAGCAGCACACATGGCTCTCTCTCCTGCGTGGGTCTGGGCAGCCCAGGGGGGCGGAGCTGCCCTGGGTTTTGCAAGAGCCCTGGGGCTGCCTTCCGGAAGCACCGTCTTGTCTCCCCATCTTCTCCAGGCCCACGGGCCGAAATGCAGGAACAGCTGGCACGTGAGCGAGGGATGCCTCAGCTCAGAACTGGCACCTGTCACCCCTACGCACGTTGCTTTGGCCACAGCGTGAGTCCCACAGCTGCACCTGACATCAGAAGGTCAGGGAAGTGAGCGCTGGACCCGCTGCAGCATCCTCTGTGGGGCCCGGTGGGGAGGGCGGAGGGCAGGGGTGAAAGGCTGGGAGCAAGTCCCACCTGCTGACCCGGCTCCTCAGGCAGCATCACGGGGCAGCCAGACCCCGCCTGTCTCCCGTGCGTCTCCCGTGCGCCCCCCCTCCTCGTCCTTCATCCCTGGTAGTATGTCACTGCCTTGAGCCCCAGCCCGTGTGCTGTGGGACGCCCTAAGTGCCAGCACTGTCCCGAGCCTGAAGGTCCCTCCAATTTCCTGGTTTCGCTCCGCGCACCCCTCTCCCCCTGGATGCTCCTCTCCATACCCCACCCTACATAAACCTTAGGGCCCAGGCTGGAATTTTCCAGACTCTCCCTCCTGCCCGGCTAAGCAAAGTCCATCTGTTTTGAGTTTCCATCCGTCAGTAATTATAACACACTATTGAAAATTGATCACTATTGTTGTTGTTATTGGTTTGCCTCAAGCATAACGAAATCCTTGCCCCCAGCTGTCTGTAAGCCAAGGAGGACTCTGCGAAGCTTCGTCCCCGGCCAGCGGGCCTGCTGGAGCAGGCATCCAGGCGCTTCGGACCGGGTCCTTCCACCCCGCTCTCTGCAATCGCTCAGGAAGCTGTGCTTGGTGGCCCAGGGAGCCTCGGGGACTAGCGCCAGTCACCTGCCAGTGGGGGTGCCGGAGGAGCCCCACGGGACCCAGGGCGCTAGTGAGGGTGCGGCGGAGGGGGCTGCGTGTGCCTCGGGCCCTGAAGGAGCCCGGTCAGTGCTGGTTCTCACCCCACCTTAGGGTGACCCATGGCTCCTTTCCAAGCCGGGACATTTGAGAGTGCAAGGGGACACTGCTGTTGATCACATCTAGACGACAGGATAAACAGGCTGCTCCACGCCATGTGGGCCTTGTGGCTGCCTTACCCCTCCCTGGACCTTCTTGCAGAATCTGGTTCCCCACTGGGCTCCATGGCCCCGTGCCCACCCCCAGAGCGCATGGCTGCCTCCAGGCCCCGAGTGAGGTGCGGGCTGGGCGGGGGTCTATGCAAGCCCGTCGGGACTCACTCTCACAGGACATCCTGCCTTGGTTTATGCCTCTAAGGTCAGTCTGCACTGGGGGCTGGACCACAGGCATGTCCCCGCTGGACTCCAGCCTTCCCCGGCCCTGCCCTCGGCTGGTCCTGAAAGCTGCCTTCCTGGTCCCTTTCAACAGTACAAGAAAGGCCCCCGGGAGGCTGCGTCCCTGCTGCAGAGCCCCTCCCCCCAACCCTGTGCACAGAAGCCACTTCCCCCCAGGCCTCTGTGGACAGGCGACCCAACCCGGGGAAGTGTGGGCAATGTGACCTCAGTCGGATCCTGGCTGTGGCGCTGAGTAACCGAGTGCGGGTCACCCCACCTCTCTGGGCCTCGGTTCCCTCACCTGTAGTGGGAGAACAATGACACCTTTTCCCAGGACTGTCCTGCGAACTCACGGGTCCCTTAAAATCATAGAATGTCATTTCTGCTCCCTTAAGGCCCATCACACCAGTCTCCAAGCAAACACACACACACACACACACACACACACACACACACACACACACACGCACACACGCATGCTCATATGTGTTCACACACACACACCTGCGCACAATCGCACACATGAGCACAAGTATGCATACACTCGTGCACATGCACACACACATGTGGATACATATGTGCACACACATACATATATGTGCATGCCCACACACCACGCACATGTGAGGTACATCTATGCGTCTAGAATACGTTCCCCTCCCCTCTGGTTCCCAAATCCTCTCAGCCCTTGGGGATCCCAGCTCAGGTCCCCCTCTCCAGGAGGAGCACCCGTTCCCCAGCTCACCCTGGCGTAGGTGACCCCATAGCACAGTGCACTCCCAAGGCCTGGAATGGACTTCCTTNTGCTTAACCATCTAACCACCCAGGCGCCCCTTCACTATATTGTTTTGAGGAACAAAACCAACCCATAGCCTCTCTCCATTGGGTTTTGAGATAATCAGTGGGGTAATGATGGGAGAGCATAGTGCCGGGGCCATGGTTGAGAGGCGGAGCCTGGACTGGCCGCCATGCTGAGGTCCTGCCAGGGCCTTGACTCTGTGCCTATTGCTTTCCCGACTCCAGAAGCCTCCCGGGCAGGGAGCCCCGGGCACTCAGCAGCATTAACACCCCTCAGGTGAGGAGACATGGTGAGTGGGCAATGTCTCCTGGTTTGTTTGCTGTGACATTCAGTGCAAGCTCCAAGCCCAGCCAGTCGGTCACTATCATCGTAAACCCCACCCGGAGCCAGCCGCCCCTCCCCCCATCCCTCCCACTAATGAGACTCTTCTCCGGGACTCCAACCTCGCCCTCATGTTTCTCTCTCCCTTCCTGTCACATCCAGGAGAACAGGGGTGTTCGAGTTGTCCATCAGCCAGAGGGAACACTAAGCCTTGCTGAGGTGAAATTCTCCGAGGGGCTGTCTTTCTGGCTTAGCCCTTTCTGGGCTCTAGAATCTTGACTATAGTCATTACGTGGTACCTTCCCCATCCATATGGATGTTTGGGCCATTGCCTGTAGCAGCTTCCTGACTCCTGCATTTGAGAAATGGCTTGCGGAATCCTTGAAGAAGATGAAGTCAAGTCAGCCCATGGCAAGAAAACTATAGACAGTTCACCATATGGGTACTTTAATGCAACAAACTTGGAACAAGTTGGTGCCCAGAGGATGCAACAAGATACTTGTTTGTCTTCCCAGCATCCCCTGCAGTTAAGCTGTCACCATGTGACTCGTTCTGGCCCATGGACCGAGAGCAGAAGTCATCTGGCTCACTACTAAAAAAAAAAAAATTTTTAAATGTTTATTTTTGAGAGAGAGAGAGACAGACAGAGTGCAAGCAGGGGAGGGGCAGAGAGAGGAGGAGACATGGTTTCTGAAGCAGGCTCCAGGCTCTGAGCTGTCAGCACAGAGCCGGACGTGGGGCTTGAAATTACAAACCGTGAGATCATGACCTGAGCTGAAGTCGGATGCTTAACCCACTGAGCCACCCAGGCCCCCAACCTGGCTCATTTCTGGCTCGAAGCAGGTAAGCCTGCGTGTGATGCCTCCAGGCCTCCCATGCTTACAGTGGTTACATGTCCCAGGCGGGAGAGACAGACCCATCTACCCTGTCCACTTCTGGCCCCAGCACATAGGAACGTAGGAGGCCCACAGCAGGTGTCTGATAAACACATGATGCATGAACAGGTGAATGAATGGTCTACATACATTTCCAATGTTGCTTCACAAAGCAACTGAAACAATAAAAAAACAAATCCCAAAAAATCCTTCATCCAGGTGTGACTTGAAAAGTTTTCTGTCTTCGAAGAGTCTTGCCCGGTTCAAGTTCCACGAACCCTTTCCTGGGCAGTCCCAGCTCCCCACTCTGTGCCCTTGACCTTGCTTCAAAGGCCCTCACCACGCTGTCAGAGAAGCCCTCTCACATGGGCTTTTACAAAAGCAAAGATTTTGCTTCCAGTGAGGTCAACATTTATCCATGTATATATATATTTTTTATGGATCATTCATTTTGGTGTCGATACTACAAACGCCTTGCCCAGCCTCAGATCATGACGATTTTTCTCCCCTATCTTCTTCTTAGAGCTTTCTAGTTTTATGTGTTTCATTTATGTATATGATCCATTTGATCCATTTTATGGATGAAGATGTGTTCAGGCTAATTTTTTTCCCTTTCTTTTGCCTCTGGGTGGGTAATTGCTCCTGTCCCGTTTGTTGAATAGGTAATTCTTCCTCCAGTGAATTGCTTTTGCGCTTTTGTCAGAAATCAATGGAGCATAGCTGTGTGGGTCTATTTCTGGGTTCTCTCTTCTGCTCCATTGATCTATGCATCTGTCCTTCTGCCAACACCTCAGCGCCTTGATTAATGCAGCCACGTAGTAAGACACAATGTCAGGTAGAGTGAGTCTTCCCATTTCCTTTGTCAAGATATGTTCCCTGCTCCAGGGTCGATGTTTTTCCATAGAAATATCAGAATCAGCTTGTCTGTGTTTACAAAAGCTCTGGGTGGGATTTGGTAAGAATCGTGGGAAACCTATATATCGGTTTGGTGAGAATTGACATCTTTACTAACGCCGAGGATCAAATCTATGAACATGGTTTGTCTGTCCATGTATGCAGGTCTTTGAAAATGTCTCATATCGCTAATTTCTAATTTGGAGCCTGCAGATTCCGCACATGTTTTGTTAGGTGTATAGCTCAGTGTTTCGCTTGTGGTGATAGAATCGTAAAGAGAATCATGCTTTTAATTTTGGTTTCTGTATGTTTTGTTAGCTTATGGAAATATGGCTATTGAAACCCATTACGATGGATTTTTGTGCATCGACTTTGTATCCTGAGATCTTGCTGGATACACTTAGGTCTGGGAAATATTTTGCAGATTCCTTGGAATTTTCCTATATAGACACCGTGTTGTCTACAAACGATACTGTTGCTTCTTTTCCAAGCGGCGTGCTTTTTATTTCTTTTTCAGTTGACTTATTGCTATAAATTCCAGTACCACATTGAATAAGAGAGATGAGAATAGGCATCTTAGCCTGTTCCTAATCTTGGGCAGAAGGCATTCAGGGTTTCACCACTAAGCTAACTATAGGTTCCGTGTAGATGTTCCTTCCTTTCTTGAAGAGACTGTGTCATGCTGCTATTAATTCTTGCAATAATGGGTAGAATTCTCTGGTGAAGCCACGTGGGCCTGAAAGTTTCTTTTCCTGGAGGTTTTTTTTTAAATTTTTAATGTTTATTTATTTTAGAGCCAGAGCCAGAGCACAAGCGGGAGAGGGGCCGAGAGAGCCAGAGACAGAATCTGAAACAGGCTGCAGGCTCTGAGCTGTCAGCACAGAGCATGACGTGGGGCTTGAACCCACAAAGCATGAGATCATGACTGGAGCCAAAGTCGGACACTTAACCGAATGAGCCACCCAGGTGCTCCTTTGCAGGAGTTTTTAACGTTATAAATTTAATTTGTTGGATGGCTGTGGAGTTGTTCAGACCATGTATTTCATCTTGGTTTAGCCCTACTCGTTTGGGGGGAATTGGTTTTATTCTTCTAATTTGACTGTGAGGTTGTCCATCTGGTGGCTTTGTGGCTCCCACTGGCCTCTGCGGGGGCTGATGGAAGGTGCATGAGGGGTTCCCGCAGGCTGGGATGCTAGGGGTCTCTTGGTGGGGGGAGGGATGTGGTGGGATTTCCATGCTGGTGCCATCTGTCCACTTGGTGTCTCTGGGCTGGGGACAGGGGTTTCGGGCCCTCAGAGGCGGAAAGGACTGACGTGCGATTTGGATTCGCTGGGATGTTAAGAACCTGCGAAGAGCCCTGGTGTAAGAGGGGCGGCCGCACCGACGCTCCAGAGTGAGCACCGATCCCCTTGTCTTCCCTCTCCTGACGGATGACAGCCACTCGCCTCTGAATGGCTTGATGGGCTCAGCTCTCCTGACCCTCCAATCTGGTCCGCAGAGGGGCTTTCCGCACACTCCTTCTGAACCACATGCTTGACTCTCGTATCCCTCCTACTGAAGAGCAGTGCAGCGGCTACAGCTTTAGCCCCAGAGTCTGTTCACCCAGGTTCAAATACCAGTCCCACCACTTGATGGCTGTGTGGCTTTGGCAATTTACCCAGCCTCGCTCTGCCTCAGTTTCCACATCTGTGAATGGAGAGGAGAGTGACCCCTACCTCCTAGGCTTCTTGTTGCATGGGTTCACGTAGGTCAGGTGTTTGGGGCTGTGCCTGGAGCGTAGCAGATGTTCCACAAATATTGGGGAGAGACTATCCTCTGCTGGCGTCAGGAACGTGTCAGATTCTGGCGTGGCTTTCATGGTTCGTCACCTTCCAGCCCTGCAGACTCTCCACCTGCATTCCTGTTAATTCACGAATTCCACCTGACCCCGCGACTGCCCCCTCTAGTTCCTGAAACACCTGGCCTCACCATCACCTTGGGCTTGACCGGTTTCTCCTGGCTCTCCTTGAAGATTCAGCCCTCCCCAGCTCCACCCTCTCCCTTCATATGACTCGCGTGCCCCTATTCCGTGTTCCCTGAGCCCTTAGTCACAGCCCTGTTGTGGTGGTAAAAGTCACTCGCTCAGCATTATTTACTGAGCACCTACTATGTCCTGGTCTCTAAGCTTGGCTGGACTGGCAGCAGTGAGGATGCACATCGTGGTTCCCGCCTTTGAGGAGTGTATGTTCTAGAAACAGACCCGACGTCAGCTTCCTTGTGCTGTCCGCAGCTCTCAGCCCTTGTGGTAATAATGCTGGTACTTTAGGGGGGCCAGAGCGGCACCTGCTGCCTTGATTCTGAACCAACCAGAGGATCCAGGGCATGGTGGGTAGTAAAAACCATCCCTTTTATCACTGATAAAACTGGCTGGAGGATGGGGCTCACGCCTGTGGGCTTGTGGACCCTCACTGCGGACCCCAGGGTTAGACAGGGCTGACCTTACCAACTGAGGCAGCGCTGGACCTCCACAAGCTCCCCCAGTTTGGGGGTGTGGGTGTATAAGGCTCCGGCAGTGGGAAAGCAGATCAGATGGTGAGCTCCCCTCTGGCAGCCGGGCTCCCAAAGAGAGAGCGAGAAGGGTGATTTGCTCCTCTTCCTCCTCGAATTCGCTCAGCTCTGTGGGTGGGGACCCTGAAGTATCCGGGGGACACTCGGGTGGGAGGGAGCTCCCCCAACTCTGAATAACGAAATCATAGCATGAGCATCGTTCTGTGCGGGGCACGGCTGTCACCATCCCACAGAGGAGGAAACGGGTCAGCCGGGGCTTAGCAAAGTTACCTCACTTTTCCGAAACAACCCCTGGGGAGTACAAGTCAGGAAATGGACCCAGCGATGACCTACAGCTGTCCCCACCGGGACCACACCAGGCTCTCTACCTTGCCAGCCTCACTCTCCCTCTGACATCAGAAAGGGCTTCTTCCTTCTAAATGGCAGCCTGCCTTCTAGAAGATTCTCCCAACGGTCCTTGTTTTGTCCTCTGGAGCAGCACAGTGAGTTTAATCTCCTCAGCAACTGCAAAATAAATTTAATAAAGTCCATTAAAGTGTGTAATCTCATAGACAGGGTGAAAAATTTCTGTGCTTCAGATTTTTTTCATAATTACTAGCACCATGCAAATTGTGGGGATCAGAGACTTGGCTGGAGACAAGAATGGATTGTGTCACCAAGAAAGTACAGATGAGCCAAAACCTGATAAGGTCGGCTGGATTGGCATGAAATTAGGCGGCGTGTCTGCACCCATTAACTCCATGGGGACAGACAGTGACCTTCTGGGGCTTGTTTAGGAAGTGGGCAAGGTGATGGGGGAGGTTTGAGAGTGGCGATTTGGTGGCAGCCCGTCTTAAAAAAAAAAAGACTTGTTAAATGTCTGAAAGGACCATGCGAGATCCAGGCTAACCCATTTTCCAGGTGGGAGGACATTCCTGCTCCACCATTCCCCTCCCCCACTCCCAGCGGGGTAGGGGCCTTGCCCCAGAGCTCGCAGTGGGTCCACCAGAACTCAGAACACAACATGAGCCTCTGACTGTCTGTCAGGGAGCCCCCCCGCCACAGTCTATCCTGGTGCCCTTCGGCTCGGTGAAAAAAGTGGCCGCTGGCTGGTCATCGGGTGATCACGAACCGTCCATGCTGGCTAAAGACCATGCCTGTGGCCGAGCCCTATCTCCCACCTCTGCCTTTCCTTGTCCCACATGCTGGCTCAGCGATCCTCCCACGTAACCCTCTCCACAGTCCTCCGTGGTATGAATCGCTCCATTTTACTCATGAGAAGACCAAGGCTCCGGGTGGCGAAAATGCCCGCCCGAGGACGACTGGAATTTGTTTGTGTAGCTGGTGAGTTTCTAGTTCTGGCGGAGCAAATAGGTTCATCTCCACGATGCCGGTTGGTAGCAGCTCCAGATGCTGCCATGAAAGGGAACTTAGGGCCAAGTTCATGGTCAGATAGCAAGGGTGACGGGACGGATCAATGACGTCCGCCACGGGAATGCAAGGGCAGAATGTGAGCGCCTGCATTTGCTGTTGGTGCTGAAGCCTGGCACTTGCCAAAACCCACCCTAGGTGCCGCGGGGTGCTGCCCCCTGCTGGCCTTGGGGGCTGGTGCTCTGCCCAGGCTCTGGGTCCCTGGGTAGTCCGCTCTGTGGGCACGGCCAGGCCCCTTCGGTGGGTCGGCATTGGCATCTAGGTGAAAGTACGGAGGAGAGCCACTTACACAACTGCCTTCTCTCAGAACGAGTGAAGACAGCACATGTTGGGAAACAGGGAGGGGCACCTGTTTTCATGGTTATTTAGACGGGAAATCGGCTGCAAGGCCAGCCTTGAACGCTGAAGCAGTTCTGCTGGGGCCCCGGAGATCTGAGCGAGAGGAAACAGAAGCCACAGAAACTTCNGGCCTGAAGTTCTGAGATCCAGAAAGAGCCCCAGGGTGGTGGGGGGGGTGTGTCCTGTGTCTTGACTGCAGACTGCTCCGGGGTCACCAGCACCCGGGGGTGGGAGGCGCCACTGCTCCCGGCTGAACCAGTCAGCTCGCCCCGTGACAGCGCGTGCCAAGGGGATGCGGGCGAGGCGCTGGCGACGTGGGTGCAAGCTGTGGATGGCTGAGGAGGGGGGATGATCCCAGTCCAGATCCTCTCTCCCCCACCTTCCTNCAGGGTCTGAGATGCTCACTGGGCACAGTCACTGGCAGTGGGCTTGCGCCCCTCCCCCACAACCTTCTCTTCAACTTCTCGTCACTGCCCAGGGCATATCCTGAGTGCAGGAGGGGCCCAGTCCGGGCAGGACGAGGGGCCCTCAAGTCAAGGCACAGAGAAGAGGGCCACACGCCGATGAGGAAGGGGTCTCTTTGGTGGATGTGGCAGAACACCGTGGTCCTGTCAACGAGATGTCACCATGATGGCCTCTGTCGTGGGAAAGACTTGGCGGCTTTTGAGGCTTTGGACACCTTCAGGTGGGCTGCTAAAAATTCCACAGAGCCACAAACCCCAATACTCGGACAGGAAGTGCTCAGAGCCATGACCTTGGCAGGGTCGGCAGATGCCCCTTTGCTCCTCGCCTCCGGGCTGTTCCGCTGCAGGCGGTCTGGGGGGGAGGGTTCCCCAGAGCAAGGTGACCCTGCGAGGACCCCTCTGTTCTCCATTCGCAGGCTGGGCTCTGGCCCCGCAGAGGTTAACAGAGGCCTGGAGGGAAGGGCCCGGAGGGGAGATCGCCGAGGCTTTTCTTCTCTTCCTCCTGCTGCCTCGTGCTGTCCTCACCGGGACGTCAGGCCAGGGCTCGGGGCTCATAATTTCAAAGTCCTGTTCACTTTTCTAGGTCAGAATTTTATTGCTTTTGGCCAAAGGCTGTGCCAACATTCACAAAGCACAGCGCAGGCCCCACGTGATCTCAGGAGTAAGTCACGGGGTGCGAGCGGAGCTCCTGGGTCCGAGCCAGTGGCTCTGTCGACATGACTCTCACCCGAGCTTTTCTGGCGCCAGGTCCCCAGGTGCGGACGCGTCCACGTGGGGCGGGTGCACGTGACCGCTCGTCCCCAAGGGCGAGTAACAGTATCCCGGGTGGGTCTTTGATGGTTGAGTGGGGTGAAGCAGGTGAGGTCTGTGTGCCTGGCACGAAGCCAGCATTCAAGGACCTTAAACTGAGGACTTCCAGAACTTTCCATCAGATCCCAGTCTCCTGGTAATGGGCAGTGTGGAGGCAAATGGAGGTGGTTAACTTCACCTCTCCATGAACTGCAAACCTGGAGCCTGGTGAGACCTGGGAGCGATCATGGAAGGAAGAGGCTCCGGCTCAGGCTCCGACTGTCAGGGCCCCTGCAGGTGCCCGGGGTGCGGTTCCTGTGGCTGGATCGGAGAGGGGCTCCGCACGAACTGGAGAATCACTGCGGGGGGTCAGCTGAGTTACGGACCCACGGAGGGCTTCTGGGTTTCTCCCTGTTGCTGCAGGACTGAAGGTCTGGGCCTGGGGGCTCGAAGCCCAGCCCCCCAGTCCCTCCTGGGGACCCGAGGTGAGAGTTGGCAGGGCTCTCCACCCAAGGCCCCCAGAGGCTATACCCGTCTATGCCCTCGGGCCTGAGGGTTGGGGTCCAGGGGGAGGGACAGGAGATGGGGTTGAAACCAAGGACAGGGACTGGACAGTGGCAGGGAGGTGGTGGTTTGGGCCAGAGCTGCTGGGGGGAGGAGGTGGGGCAGCGGGGAGGGGGGGCAGAGTCAGCCCCTGCCGGACCGGCACCAACGGGGAGGATCCAGGGGGAAGGAGGCAAGGAGGCTACAAACTCAGACAATGTGCTCTCTCAGATGTTAGAGAGCCTCAGACTCGCTCAGGGAGGAGGGTAAATACGGATCCCCCGCCCCATTCCACCCCAGGGGTCCCGTTCTGGCGTCTGGGGAGGGTCCTGGGATCAGCATGTTAACAAGCCCCTCCCCCATCTAGGAGGCGGTCAACCACACTTTGGGGGCCCTGAGGTGTCCTCTCAGGTGTAGGGTCAGACTGGGAGTGGCCAAGGGTCAAGGCCAATGATGGGTGAAGGTGGCAGGGGCGGCAGAGGCCTGGAGCAAATCACTGTCCTTCTGAACCCCACTTTCCAGACCTGACAAATCACGCTGAGGGGCACGTGAGAATTAAATGCGGGCCAGTCTCCCTCACATCCAGTCCAGGGCCAGAACTCAATAAAGTCAGTTCTTCCAGCTCTTTCTAAATGCCCTCCATCTGTCCAAGATCGGCCCCAGGGACCGCGTGGTTGGCGCCTGACCCTGACACTCTCCAAGTCCCTCCAAGATGGGAGTAAGTCGGGGCAAGTGGCCGGCCAGCCCACCCCGGGCAGTGTCCTTGAAGATAAATCATTTTCCTGGTGAGTCAGACGAAAAGCATATTGCTCGGAAAGGGCTGTTCAAACAGAATTACCTGAATCTTTTATCGTCAGAGCAGGCAACACACGGTAGACATCTGGTGAAGGTGTCAATTAGCATAATTAATTAGACGTCCCCAGGTTCCTGACGGGATGGTCTGACAGCAGGGGCTGGTCTGCTGGGATGGGGACAGGGGACAGGCTGACCCCACGCATCTGGGTGCACCCCTGCCAGTGGGTGCTCAGGGCTCAGTCTCCCTGACAGCCCCGGTGGGGGGGCTCTGTCCGGGGGAAGCGGTGCTCAACCCAAGTCCCCCTCGTTGCCGCTATCTGAGACTTCCAAACGGCAGGTGACCGGGCAGCACCTGTGTCCAGAGAGAAGTAACCAAAGTGCAGCGGGGACAGCAGTGAGGATGTCACAGCTTTCGTGTCCTGAGTGCCACCCAGGGTTCACACCTACTCACATGAGCTCATTTAACCCTATTGGCAAAGGCGACCTCCTGACTTAGGTCACCGCTGGGACACTTGGGAGAGAGGGACTCTGTTAATAACGACCCCCCTCTGGCCCCCGGGCTCCTCCACTTCACATGCCAGATCGTGTGTCCTCCCCGCACCCCCACCGCCCTTCCTGACCTCTCTGCGAGGTCCTCGCCCCCTCTGGTCACGCAGTGTCCCCACGCTGTTCCGTGTCCCCAACCTGTCCCCGGGGCCCTTCCTTCTCCTGTCAGAGGTAGAGTCCTCCTCACACACTGCTCACCAGCTGGCCTGTCCCAGAGTTGGTCAGTCGTTGGCGTGTCTGTCACCTCTCCCTGTTACCATGTGAGCCGCGAGGAGGGGCTGGTCTCTTCTGTCCATGGCCTCCCGGTCCCGTGCCTGGAGCAGTGCCGGCCGGAGAGGCTGCTCATCAGTGATGGGAGGGCGGGTGGAGGTGAGGAGGGAAGGGGGGTGGATGGAGACACTGTGTCTCAAGTGAATGTTCACAAAGGGATCCACTGTGCATGAGATCCCAAGGAATCAGGGGGGCCAGATGGCACTGCCACACAGCCCTTTGCCCCCCAGCCACCCCAGTGCTTGCTCCGGGGCCACATGAACAGGGCGGTCACGGTGGGGGAGCTAGAGGTTCTGTTTGGGCTCTGCAGCCTGTGTTGACCGTCACCAGGGCTATGGCCCCTGAGAAGAGCATGATCCGCCACCAGCAGAGACCCACATGGGAGCTGGGGCCTGGCACTGTCTCCCACCTGGCAGCAGGTGATGCCATGAGACCTGTTTCTCATGGAGGCGGAGAGCTCACCCTCAGCGGAAGAGACTTCCAGCATGTTCTGGACTGAGATTTGCCTCCCCCACCCCCAATTCTTCCAGCACCACCACCTGTCTGTCAGCTCCCAGAATGCCTTGGCCACCAGCATGGCGCTCTTCAAGGCTGTTGCTGCTGATCAGGGAGGGAGCTCATGTCTCTGCAAGGGAAGTGCAGGTCACTGGCTTGTGCTCATGGAATTGACTGCTCCTAGCAGGTACCCAGAGCGGCCAGCCTACCTGGAAGCTGGAATGGCTGGTAGAGACCCAGTCGTGTTCTCTCTTACGGGATGCAGAATGTTGTGAATCTGAGACCTTATCTGGGGCTGTGTCCCCGTTACCTGGACCCCTGGGTTCAGGAGATGAGGGAGAGTCAGTGTCACTGTCACACCTAATCACTCACAGAGTCTCTTTTCATTATGCCAGCTTCCTACGCTGCTGGCTCGGAGGGCTTGGCTCCCAAGGGAATAAGGCTTCCACCAGGGGCCACATCAAGATCAAAACTGTCCCTTGGCCTGAGGTGCCTGGGTGGCTCAGTCGGTTAAGCATCTGGCCTCGGCTCAGGTCATGATCTCATGGTTCGTGGGTTCTAGCCCCGCGTCAGGCTCTGTGCTGACAGCTCCGAGCCTGGAGCCTGTTTCAGATTCTGTGTCTCCCTCTCTCTCTGCCCCTCCCCCACTTGCGCTCTGCCTCCCTCTCTCTCAAAAATAAATAAACAGTAAAAGAAAACAAACTGTCCCTTGGCCATCCTGTACTGAACTCTATTGAACCAACAGTCAAGAAAGAGTCTCGTCTACTCTCTGCAGTGATGGATCTCATTGCCAAATGGAACTGAGCTGCTGCTACAAAATGNAAGGAAAACTCTGTCTGGGTCGGGGGACTCCTTGAGTTGACCCTTACCGACCCCATAGCGATGGTTAACGGGAAACGACGGCAAACCCTCCCTGCAAATAAAGGCAGCCCGATGGAGGGCTCAGACTCTTTAGGACCAAAGCCATGGGTCACCCCACTGGGTGTAGATCTCTGAGCCCTGGAGCACTTGGCTGAGAGGGGGCGGGGGGTGGCATATGGAACGGGGGACGCAAGAAGGAAACCAGAGATCTCAATCGTGGCCTCATGCCAATTGGAAAAACAAGGATTGTAGAATCTTTGCATATTTTCAATTTGCCTCCTACTCGATCGTGTTGACTTATGTGTGCGAGCCACTCACTTCTCTCTCCTTTTCTGTGCTTCATTTTACATGCCAGAGGTTGCAAGTTAACTCGGCAGTGAACTGTGATGAATTTGAGGAGTGAGTTAAGTTACAGCCAGCAGTGGATGTGAGGGATCGTGGGACTGCGGGTGTCCTCATTTTAGAGGCAGATCTGGTCACTTGTAAGGCACGGCCGCCTCCGGTTAGATGCAGAGAGAGCGCCCTGTCTGCTGTTGCGCGTTAATTCGGAGCTGGGCTCCGGGCTGCTCGTAGAAGAGGAGTAACCAAAGGAGGGACCTTGCCGCTTACAGAGTTACTGCCTCTCAGGGCCAGGCTGCCCTTTGCCGCCTGATTGGTGGAAATAGAAAAAGGGGCACCATGCTCGGGATTTCCCTTCTCAGTCGGCGTGATGTTAAACGTAGCCAATAGGGGGCAGTGGAGAGACGCCGCGTCCCGGATCCTGCGTTCCCCCAGCCCGGGCAGGCTATTGCTACAGCACTGGCCTCTTCAGCGCCCAGGTCCCACGGGGCACAGGGGTGCGCTGGCCACTGCCAGCCTCTGTGACACGTGTGGCTTCTCTGGCACTCACCTGCTGTGGCATAAGGATCACTGGGAACCCGCTCCTGCATACAGTCATCTTCCCGGGGTCATGAGCGCAGGGGCTTCTCCAGGACCCGACCCCCGCAGTGTGCAGCCAGCAGCCCCCTAAGGTGGTTTCATAACAGGGACACCCAGGTCACCTCCCTGTCAACAGCTCTTATGAGCATCCACTACAGGGTGGATTTCTGGCAAGATCTGGAGGGCAGACTTTCCAGCACATTCCATGTGAATGGCATCGCATGACTTATTTGCCACTCCGAGAGCCACACTGTGGCCTCTGGGTCCAGGTCTGGATCTCAGCCTCAGTGGGAGGTGGGGGGGGGGGCTCTTCCTCGGGTCCCCTCCCTCAGCCTGAGCTAGCGGCTGCCCCTTAGGGTTGCATTTCTGGATGCTGTAGTGTTCACTTCTTACTAGCTAATCACTTGTTACTCTGATCCACTGTTGCAGTTACATTTCTTTGTGTTCAACTTTCCCCGTGCCTATTCCTATGTGGTTTCTGTCTCCTGGTGGGACTTCCACTTAGCAGTGGACGGGGTGACAGGCAGAGGGCTCTGCAGGGTGGCCGGGAGGGTGGGGAAAGCGCTCAGGGTCATGTTCAACCACCCTCAGGGCTGGTGGCGGTGGGGATGACGGATGCAGCAGGACTCAGAGAAGGCGACCCCTGTCCCGGCTCTACCCGGGGCCTGGGACCTCCCCTCCCCGGGGCTGCTCGTGTGCAAACACAGCCTGATGCAGAGAGGCAGGGGCCAGGCTGGGGCTCCCGGAGGGGAGGGGGCTCCCCTTGGCTCTCCCCGTGCAGAGCTTGATTTCAGAGCTCAGCCCACCAGGCAGGCCGTTAACTCCTGTGTCAGCCGGTCACTCGGCAGCGCCAGGGGTGCGCAGATGGGGTGGTAGCTTCCGGGGAGACCAGGATGAGGAGGGGGGCATGATTCCTCTGGGGGACTCGGTTTCCCTAAGGGGTCTCATCCCACCCCGCTCTCACAAATTTTATTGAGCCTGTTACACGCTGGACGTGGTGTTGGGCGCTGGGGTGTCGTGGGGCACAAAGCAGACTCGGCCAGCAGCCCCCTGGAGGTTGGAAGCCCGTGGGAAGGGCAGGGTAAGACATTCCCCCGCAGTGTAGAGGTGCCCCTGGGAGATTAAAGGGCCGTAATGGGGGTGCCCCTGGACAGGCCCTTCCTCTCTCTTCTCATCTGTGACACAGGCTGGTGTGTACTCTCCCAAGGAGCACCAAGAGGTGGGCAGGGGAGGAGGGGCGGGGTGGGGAACCTGCCTGGTCTTCTCTGGAAACTCTCACTTGTCTGGGGGTGAACTCGCTTGGAAACCACCTGCTCCCCTCTCCGATTGGTCTTCCGTGGCCTCTTTTCAAACCACTTCCCAGATATCTGTCAGGTCTTGGCCGAGCCCTTAGCCTGGCCTCAGGGAGTCGTTCTAGATGGAAGGTTCGGGGCTGGCTGGTGATGCCATCCAAGTGATGCCCCATTTCACAGAGGAGGATGCTGAGGGCCCAGGTCTGGCTTTGCTCACCATGCGTCATGCGTCATGATGCAGGCCACAGTGCAGGTGCTTACTAAAGATGTGTAAAACGGGTTGGTGAGTTAATGACTGACTGAGAGGAGCCCTGACCCAGCAGCTGAGTGACAGAGCCGGGCCTGGAGCTTGGTCTCTCAGCTCCCACCCCTCAGACGTCACCAGTACTCTCCCGTGGGCACAGCACCCTGCAGTTTGCAAATCCTTTGCGTCTACTGTGTCGTTTTGTTATTCTTCGTTTTGTCTCAACTCTCAGAATGAGCGTCA
Source organism: Crocuta crocuta (assembly GCF_008692635.1). Classification (NCBI taxonomy): domain Eukaryota; kingdom Metazoa; phylum Chordata; class Mammalia; order Carnivora; family Hyaenidae; genus Crocuta; species Crocuta crocuta. The sequence continues at coordinate 180,162 of NW_027532008.1, forward strand.
CTGAGCCCATTTTACAGATGAGGAAAGGGCGGCTCCGGTATGGAGCCTTACCTCCCTCCCTCCCCACTCCCTCCCTCCCCACTCCCTCCCTCCCTCCCTCCTTCCTTCCTTCCTTCCTTCCTTCCTTCCTTCCTTCCTTCCTTCCTTCCAAGTCTGCACTGAGTACCCACTATGTTCAAGTCCACGTTCTAGGACCTGAAGCACTGAGCTAATCGAATGAAACCCTTCTCCCTGAGGAGTCTATTAAGCAAACTCACAAATTTGTGTGTAATTACACTTGTGTTAAGTGCTCTGAAGGAGAGGAAATGGATTTGAGAGAGAATCTGAGGAGGGAGAAACTAATTTAGGATGGGGGTGGTGGTCAGAGAGGGTTCTCTGAGGAGGGAGCTTTAAACGGAAATAACCTGAAGCGTGGGGAGGCGTTAGCCCAGCGAGGGGGGTGGGGGGGGTCAGAGCGCCGGTCACCCTCGTCCTTTTGGCCGTGCAGGGCGGGACGTGACCTGAGAGCAGAGGGAAGCGCTGAGAGGTTCTGAGTCAGGAGGTGACGGGGCAACATTGGCACTTTGAGACCATGACTCTGCCGATGGATGGGGAATAACTGGGGGGGCAGGCGTGGAAGTGGGGAGGCCGGTGAGGAGGCCAAGGTCAGGTCCGGGAGATGGAGGACGGCAGGGTGGGGGGAGCAGACAGATGTCAAATGCGGCTGTTGGCTGCTCTGATACCAGTGGCCACGACAGGGGGGTGATGGCGAAGCTCGTGGGCGAGGGGACCACAAGCTGCCCCACTCCCATCCCTCCCTGACCCCTGTCGGCCCAGATTCTGCCATCATCTGGGGTCCCTGGGGACCTGGGGTCCCCGCCCTCCTGCCTGCGGGAGCCCCAGCCCCACAGGTGGCCTGGATGATCCCAAACCTGGGATACTCCCCACATCGCACCCTCTCTCAGCCACATACCCCCCTCCTGGTCCAGCTGGAGGAGGGTCAGGGAGGAGCCTCGGGGACAGGGGTGGGTGTGCCCTGACTCTGCCCTGATGGGGAAGGTGACCTTGGACAAGACTCTTCTCCTAGACTCCCCACAGGAGAGTGGCTGCAAGGGGACAGGGGTCTGGGTCAGGTGGTCCCGGTGAGGGCCCCAGGGGCGGCCTCTAGGGAGAACCCCCCGAGGGCCTCGGTGAGGACACAGGGGTTAATGTGTGAGATGCTCTGATGGCCGCTGAGCCTGTCCGCCCCTCCTCACCCGTGATTAATTCAGTTTGGTAAAGCGGTATTTATGCTGGAAATTTAATCGTCATTTCTGATGGTAAAGGAATTGAAAAATAAATTGAAAGTGTCAGACGATGCATTAGGGTGGGTGATGGAGTGAAGCGGGGCCGCCCACCTGGCCTCCCCATTGGGTGATTTACGGGCCCAAGAAATTAGCCAAATTGTGATCACCCCCAGTTGTAGGATGAGGAACCAGGGGGGACGGGGCGAGAGGGGTGGCGACGAGGGGACCTGAGACAAAGGGAGGAGAGTCCAGCGTGGAGGTGGGGACAACATCAGGTGGCACCTGGCCCAGCCCCAAGTCACAGATGAGGGGAGGGGTCTGGAGAGTAAGGGGCAGGGGCCTGTCCATGATGACACAGAGTGCTGGGGCGCCAGTGGGGCTGGGGTCCAGGCCCCCTCCTCCCTCCACCTGGCCAGGGGAGACTTCTGTGGCCTGCGGCCCTGGAGAGGGTTCTGTTTTGGGTCCAGTTGTCTCTCTACCTGCACTGTGCCCTTGTGCTTCAAGGCCAGAGCCAGAGGGGGGTGTCCACCTTAAGAAGGGCCACCTCCCCGATGGTCAATTGTACGGACAATGTGAGCTCATGCCTCTGCGAGTCCGCAGCGACCCTGGGTGCCCTCAGGAGTTCCTGGTCCCTCTCGGAGGCCTGGTGACCCCGGAGAGGACGAGGACTCCGCCAGTAGACCACAGCTTCGTAAAGGCAGGACCGTCTCCTGCAGCATTGAGTGTCTCTGCTGAGATGGACCCTGAGGCCCCCACGAGACGGGGGCCTCCTCAGTGTGGGCCACGGGCGAGCCTCCGCCTCGGAGTGTCCTCTCCTGCCCTCCCACCATGCTCGCTGGAATCCCGGGTGGGCCGTCTGTGGGGGTCCCAAGGGCCAGGTCAGCCGTGGCCAGGCCTGCGACACCTCTGGGGGGAGGGGCGGTTCCCAGAAGCCAGGTCCCCATGGTGTCCTCCCTGACCCTGTTAAACCCACAGCAACCGAAAACAGGGAGGGCCCAGGCTGGAGGCGGGGATTCTGGGCTCTAGCCTACCCCAGCTCATTCACTCATTCATTCACTCATTCATTCACTCATTCATTCATTCATCAGGTGTCTGGTGAGCACCGACTGAGCGCCGGGCCCCATGCAGGGCACGGGGGAGGCAGGAGGCACAGCACAAAGTCCCCTGTCCCGTGGGGCTTGCAGCCTGTGGGGGAGACGGATCGTAACACCAATGAGTGAATCGTTTCGGAAAGTGTTAGATGCCGTGCTGGAGATAAAGCAGGGTGAGGGGTGACGGTCCTGGTTTTGGCATCAGGCCGGGGTCTGTGGACGAGATGGTCGTCCCAGGCATCACGACTGTGAATAGGAAGACATGGTATCTTCTAGGAGTGTCCCAAAGTGCGGGTGTGGGGGCGAGCCGTGGTACCCGAGGGACCGTGGGACGGGGGAGGCTGCGGAAGTGGCTGGAGTGAATCCACACACAACCTTGTGGCCACGGTGAGGACTCTGCACTTTATTCTGGGAGCAGCAGGAGCCCCTAAAGAGTTTTGAGCAGGAAAGCGACACAGTTTTGTATGTTTTTAAAGGTCACTCTCGCCGCTGTGGGTAATGGAGTGTGGAGGGGCCAGAAGGGGCAGGTGTGCGGGGAGAGCTGGGGGTCTGGGCCAGGGTGCGGGCGGTGCCAGCGGAACACAGAGACATCTGCAGCTCCCAGTTACCTTCAGGATGACATCCAGATGCGTGAATCTGGCCTTCAGGGTCCTTCAAGTTACAGCTACCACTGCCCTCTCCCTCCCTCTCTCATGTGGCAGGAAACTCCTCAGTGTGGCTTTTAAACACAAACTTTCATTTTCCTGCTCAGCTCAGGGTGGATTGAGTGCAGAAGAG
>NW_027532008.1:183343-215699 GCF_008692635.1 Crocuta crocuta
GGCAGTCAGCACAGAGCCCGACGCGGGGCTCGAACCCACAAACCGCGAGATCATGACCTAAGCGAAAGTCGGACGCTTAACCGACTAAGCCACCCAGGTGCCCCTGCACGCTGCCTTCTTATGCAAACCCCTGCATTCTTGCTCTTGCTCCCTTTGCTAGGCCCCCGTCCACCTCGTCCCCACCCGGGAGCAGCAGTGGGGGTGGGGAAGCTGCCACCTCCCAGCTCGGGACTGGTGAGCTCAGGGGTGCTGCAGGTGCCAGTGAGAGCTAATTAGCACAGGGCAGGGGTGGGGGAGAGGGAGCTCAGACCCAGAGCTGTCCCTTGTTTCTAGAATTTAGGGTACAGGGCTAAGGGAAGGGAGGGCTCCGAGCCCTGGGCAGAGGGGAACGGGTGTTGGGAGGGAAGTGAGAGCAGCAGGCAGTGCTCATGCCCGGGGAAAGCCACTTCTGGTAAGCAGGGAGGAGCGGGGACAGGGCAGGGAGGAGCGGGGACAGGGCAGGGAGGAGCAACACAGGGCAGGGAGGAGCAGACACAGGACAGGGAGGAGCGGGGACCGGGCAGGGAGGAGCGGGGACCGGGCAGGGAGGAGCAACACAGGGCAGGGAGGAGCGGGGACAGTGGCACTCCTCGGCCGCGTCCCCAGTAGGCTCACACATATTCCATCTCCTTTCAAGTGCTGTAGAAGGAACACGTCCAAGCCCCGTTAGCAGGGTACTTTCCATTAGAACCCCATCATCGTAAGAAACAGGGCTGTTCATTCTCGCTCCAAGCCTTGCTCCGTGTGGCTCACAGCTGAACCTGCACACCTCCGTGTCAGGGACTTGATCACGCTCCTCCCGGTTTGACAGCTGGGAACTAGCTCAAGGCCACCGTGTGCTGAGGGCCGGGCCTGAACCCAGGCCATCAGGCTCTGTGTCCCAGGTGTAAACACTGCACTGCATGGTCTCTGTGTAGACCCCACTGCGCCCCCAGGAGGGGGTCCTCGTCCTCATGGGACAGGCGAGAAGACCGAAGCTAAGGGGGGGAGGGACCCACCCAAGGTCATACTGGCCAGTCCCACGATGGAATTTGCACCCTGATGGTGTATCCAACCTCCTCTCTATCTCTCCACCATCCTGACCCATTAGTGAAAGAGGGGGCTCCCCCAGGACCCCGAGAGTGTTCAGTGGAGGAGCCCCGGAAGAGAAGCAGGCCCCTGTTCTCCAACAGACCCAGGCTTCTGTTTCTGTCCTTCCCCTCAGTGGCTTGTGGGCCTGGGCCCGTCACTCATCTGCTCTGAGCCTCAGTTTCCTCCTCTGTAAAATGGGGCAGCAGGAGCCTGTTGGGAGGATGCGAGCCGAGGCAGGCACAGGTATTTAGCGCATAGTAGGTCCACCTTGGAAGTGGGAGTCTGGGCTCTGGACCTGGGGCCTGATGGTCCCTTTCGTGGGGTCCTAAGTTCCTGTAGATGCTGAAGGTGGGCGAGGAGGCTAGGCCGGGGCTGGCACAGAGCATCCATGTGGCCTCAGGAGAGCTCCGCTGCTGCCCATCTGCTGCTGCACAAGAGGGGGGCCCTGTGGCCGGCTCAGACCTGACTCAGGACTGGGCTGCAGGCAGCCGTGTGGGTGCTTCCCAGTGAATTCCTACACGACGCGGTTGAGCCCATGATGGCAACGCTGGGGCAGGGTCGGGACTTCCTGTGGGTTTATGCAGAGGCCAGCCCGTCCCCAGTCAAGCCAAGAGGCCTAAGGGCTGGGCCCCGCCACCCGGACCTCAGGCCCCACGCCCTCATCACCCACAGTCCATGCCCTGTCACCTGTGCGGTCACCACACTGCCCCTCCATCCTGCCTAAAATACTAATAACTAACCCTCCCTGAATGCTCACCCTGTGCACAGAGTTCATGGCCATGGCACTTAATTCTGACAGCTGATAGTTCTACGCGGGAAGGAGCATTAGTGTGCCCCGTTTGCAGGGGAGAGGGGAAACTGACAACCAGGACGTGGGGGACCTGCCGGCCTCCAGGGACAGACCTGGGCCTCCACCCCTCCACCTTACACCGTCATCTGGCATTGAACCCAGGTCCTAGGCCCTGCCCAGCCAGCCCCCTGCTGCCCCTCCTCCGTCACAGCACACACACACGTGCCTGCTCCCAGACACACCCACACTCTCATGCACAAGCTCGTGAACCCCCACATGCGCACACACGTGTGCCCCTCACCCTCCGGTGCATGTCTGCACCCACGTTCACCGCACCGCCTCCCTCCTGCAAGGATGTCCCCCTTCATAACCCTCACTTCCAGGTGTGCTGCTAACTTCGCCATCAGGTTTGAAGCGAGAGGAGAGAGGCGCAAGGAGGAGCCAAACCTCATTTTAATTCTCCGTGGCAGGGCCCAATTTTTCAGGTGATAATTATATTAATTAAAAATTCTGTTATCAGCTCCGGGGGGTGGGGGTGGGCACTGGCAGCGCGGCCCGCTCGGGATGGACACTGAGCAGGTGTTACGCTGATGTGACTCAGCTCCTGACCTCCCTGATCCAGCCGAGTCCCAAGGGGATTCTGCTGGGGTTCCAGAACAGCAGGCGAAGGACGTTGAGCTCAGAAAGAGGAAGCGGAGGACTATTCTTCCAGGGGGATGCACATGACCTGGTGTCCGTCACCTGTGCAGCCTGAGAGCCTGTGTCTGGGCCCGAGGAGAGCAGAAGCCCTCGGACCTGGATGTCCCCGCATTAGGGGGCGTCCTCACTGGCTGTGGGGCTGAAAATCTGCCCAGTGGGTCTCATAGCAGGGGAGAGTCACGTGCCTGGCCTGGGCTCTGCCGAGGGCCCACCCTGTGACTTTGGGTGTGTCGCCCACCCACTCTGCATTGTCCCGCCTCTTGGCCAGCGACTCCCCGTGGACACCTCCAACCCACCACGATGGAAGCTTCGAGAAAGAGGAGAACCCCNTGTGAGGCCCCAGGAGGGGCGGCCTTGGGGGAGAGGGGGGAGCAGGGAGGGAGCTGCCTCATCTGCATAGAGGCCCCGCCTCCCCCAATCAGCTGGGCTCTCGGGGGCGGGGACGCCAGGGCCTGGCCAATCACCAGGAGGCTGGGAGCCGAGGCAGGTGGGGCGGGGCCAGGCCTGGCCCGTGTGGCCCTGAGGGACCTTCCCGACTGGCTTTTCCCTCCTGGACCCCCTTCAGTCCTCCCAACAGCCCCCCATCCAGGGAGGAATACTCATCTCCACTGTGCAGAGGAGGCAGCCAGGAGAGACCAGAGAGGCCCTGTGACTTCCCCAAGGTCACACAGCCGGTGAGCTGCAGCCAGAACGGACCCAGGCTCTGACTCCCAGCCCAGGGTAGGGTCCTGCCCTTCTGGCTTCGTTCCTGCTGCCCTGGTCCAGGACCCCTGCCGGGCACCCCCACCCCGGGCCTGTCCTCTGTGGCCCCCAGCCCCCTCTTCCCCACCGATCGCCCCCACCCAGGGCTTAGCTCAGAGATGCTGCTGACCCCAAGCTCCCTGCCCAGCCTCCTCCCTGAGCCCAGACCCTCTGCTCCGGCAGCCCCGACATGGGGTCAGAGACCCGCAGAATGTCGGGACTGACAGAGGCCCCAGGAAGCTTCTGGTCCATTCCCCTGGGGTCAGGCGGGGGCAATAGTCCCTCACCGGCCACCCTGTGCCCCTCCATCCCAGAAGCCCCCAGGGCCTGACTAGGGGCTCTGCCCTTCTCTCTGCGTTTCCCCCCTGCTTCCTGCCTCACTTCCCACAGCAGATGCTGCAGATCCAGGTCTGAGGTGTGATTTACAAACTTCCTGGGGAGGGAGGGTGGCTGCAGTGCCCGGGGATTTACTCTGCCGGGAAAGGTTTGCCTCTCATGAGGGATCTTCTCGGCTCCTCCTCACTGAGGGCTGGGATTTACTGAGGCTGCCCTCTCCCGGGGGGGGCCCCGTGGCTTTGGTGAGGCCACAGAGGGAGGGGGGTCAAGGGGAGGCCCATGAAGTGAAGAGCAGACCTAGATTGTGGTTGGGGGAAGCAGATGGACTTGGGGGTCACCAGGGGCCTGTCTCTCCATGGTCAAGCTGTATGCCTTGGGCCTTGATTTTCTACCTGCAAAATGGGCATAATCACACAGTAGGGTTGGTGACAACATCTGCTACCCAAAGTGAGGAGGCTTGGATGAGATGGTATGTACAAATGCCTGGCACATAGTGAGTGCTCAGGAAAGTTGAATTCTCCCCTGTAGTCCATTTGGGGTCTCCCTTTCCCTGCTCACATCTCCTCCTCCAGGTCTCCCACCTAGATTTCCTCTGAGGGTGCCCCTGCACCTGACTTCTGCCCTCAGAAAGAGCAGACTCCATTGGTCTTACAGATTCTACATCTTTGTAGCTCAGGAAGGAGAGCGAGGAGGCCCCGCTAGCAGGACCGGGCTGTGTGCCAGGGGGCCCGGCGCAGATGGTTCAGATGCCGAGGGATTGTTAGCAGTGCGGTTGCTTCCCTGCTAATGAGTTCACAAATCTCGCCTCTAGAAAAGGCCCTTGGCAGAGAGTGGAGCCACTGGGGCCCAGGGTTCTGCCGTGATCCAGGGGTCAGCAGAATCCTTTTGTGCATCTAATTTCTGATAAAGCAATGAGGGTCTGGGGAGGCGCTGGCCTAGTTAGTGGGGGCTACCGGGCCTGATGGGCCTGGGCAGGGATTGGGGCCTGACCACCAGGCTGGGAATGAGCCGGGGCAGGGGGCCGGTATCGTGACAGGGCCCAGGGACTCCAGGCAGCTCCAGTCTCTCCTGAAGCCGCCTCCTGCATCCCCAAATCTGATCAGAAATGAAAACAACTCCATTTTCTGGGTACAGCACAGGGAGGAGGGGGCTCTGCGATCAGACCCCAGACCTCCACCAGAGACCTAGGCTGATGCCTGAGCAGCCCCGGCAACTTCTCTGTCTCCTGAGCCTCTGTCTTCTCACCCATAAGGTGGGCGTGGTGGCCCTTCCCTCCCTTGGTTGTTGTGAGGGTCCAGAGAGGGGAGGAAAGTGATCACACAGTGCCTGACTTATAGTGGGCCCTCCATAGAGGACGTCTGTCACCACATTCAGGCAGGCAGAATCATGACCCTTGGGGATGTCTGTGTCTTAGTCCCTGGTATTTGTGGGGACAATACCATACATTCCGCATAGCGAAGGGGGATTAAGGTTGTAGACAGAGTTAAGGATGCTAATTACCTGAACTTAGAATAGTGGGATTAGCCTGGTGGAGCCAGCACAGTCACAAAGTTCCTTAAAGTGGACAGAGGAGGCAAAGAAGGGTCAGAGCTGTGCAACATGGGGAGGAGGGAGGCTTCTCGTTGGCTTCGAGGCTGGAGGGAGGGAGCTCAAGCCGAGGAGCACAGGTAGTCTCTAGAAGCTGGAAAATGCGGGAAACAGATTCCCCTGGGAACCTCCCAAAGGGCGCATGGCCCTGTGGATTTTCTCTTCAGCCCACTGAGATCCAGTTTGGACTCTGATCCCCAGAACGGCAAGATAACACATGGGTGTTGTGTGGACCGCTAAGTTTGCGGTGACTTTGTTACAGGAGCCAGAGGGGAGGAGCCCATAACTGAAACCGTGTCCCAGGCGCAGAGCTGGTCAGGTGTGGTCCTGGAAGGCCAACTGCCAGGTTCCATCCCTGCTTGGCCAGTGCCAGGGTTGTGCATTGAGGAAGTGCCCTGGCATTTCCGTGCCTCGATTTTCTCATCCGTCAGATGGGGTAATACTAATACTTTCCATATAGGGTTAGTGTAAAGATTAAATGAGATAATGTGTGTAAAGATCTAGACTAGAACTGGACACACAGAAATTCCTTACTGAGTCTCAGACTGTTTGCAACGTGAAGACAGATTTTTAAAAATATTAACACAAGTATTGGGACCCTTGTGTGCTGTGAGCTGTCCGTTTCTGGGGGAGGCGGCAGAGCACACCTGCGAGGCTGAGGAGTTGGCAGACTCGCAACCACGTCCTCACTGCCCCGCATTCTGGCTGGGTGTCTTTGGACATGGACCCCAATTCTCTGAGCCACCCCAGAAAATGGGGTGATAACCATACCTACTCCCCCAGGGGTGTTGTGAGGATTGAGGGAGATGACCCAGGTCAACCAGTGAGCCCGGTGCCCGGCGCGAAGCAGGTGCTCAGGGAGCGTGGCTGCGGTTACTCCATTGCTGCCCCGACCACCACTGAGATCCCAGTGACGGAGGAGATGCACGATGGTCCGAGGCCACCGGGAACGCAGAGACGCTTCTCAATGACTTTCTCTGTGGCTGGAATCACGGTAGTGCACGCACGTAATAAAACGGAGCTCTGTTACGTGCCTGTTGTCCCGTCTCCCGGCAGCGCTTGGCACACGGGTAAGCTCAGCAGCTCCTTAGGGTAAGCGCCGTGCAGATTAGGAACCTTGGCCTTGGCTCTAGTCAAAGATTAGAAACAGGGATTTCTGCCATTGGAAGTTACGGTGGCAGCACAGTAATGGCCCCATCTCCCCTCCACCCTCCTGCCCCAGCGGGGGCAGCCTAGGACCTTCCCCAAGCAGGGCCCTCCTCTTTTCGCTCACCCCTGCACCCCAGGCACCAGGCTTGCGGGTTTTCTTTCTTCCCGTTGACTACATAATCGCCTCCCAGGATGGGCCGAGATGACGGTTGTAATAAAACCGGTTCATTACATCCCTCTACACGGCGCTGTTTAATGAACACGCACTGCTGCTCTGTGGCCCTTTTGAACCAAATGCAAATGAAATACATTCCGTGGCATCATTTAATTAGCATCTGAAGGGAGGTGGAGAGGGATGGGTGGGGGGTGATATTATGGGATAGAGGCAGAGAAAGAGGAGAGGGTGAGGGAGAGGAGAGAAGGGGTGAACAAAGAAGGCAGAAGAGGAGACACAGGGTTGTTTTTGGTCTTTGACTCTCCCAGAAGGGAGGGCAGGTCGGGCACTGGAAAAGTGAGGACCCCAGGACCTACTCTGTGCATTGTGATGGGGGCTGGGGACCCTGCGGCGGGCGGCACGGGCAGGATTCTGCCTCCAGGGGCTCGCAGTAGCCGCAGAAAGCAGGCATTGGCAACTTCCCACTCACATATGGCATGTGAGCGCTCGTGTGTGCACATGTGTGACTCTGTGTATGTGTTTGTGCATGGGTGTGTGTGGTGTGGGATAGGAGGATGTTCATAAGAGTGCATGCGTGTGCAGGTATGTGAATGCAGGTGAGAGCCTCTATGTTTATGTGGGAGTACGTATGTGCACACACATGTGCACTGGCTATGTAGGAGTCCATGTGCACGTGTGAATGTGTGAGCATATGTGTTTAGGTGAGAGTGCTTACGTATACACGTGTGTGCTTCTGCTGTGTGTGAGTACATGTGTACGCGCATCTGTGAGTCTAGGAGAATACTTGTGTGAGTGCATGTGTGTGTAAGGGTATGCATGTGAATGCAGAGGTGGGTGTTTTCGAAGGAGTATGAGAGTTGGCGTGCATGTGTGTCCAGACGTGTGAGGAATGTGAACGTGTATGATTGCATGTGTTTTTCTGTGTGCAAATGTGTGTGTATCTATGAGTGCGCATCCACGCGAAGTGTGACAGTGAGCGTGTGCAAGTGAATGCACATATGAGTGTGTGCACGTAGCCGTGTTTGTGTGCGTGTGAGACTGAATACACCGATAGGCATGTGTTGGTTTGTGTCTATATCAGTGTGCATATGTGTGCAAGTCACGATTACCCGTGTGATGATGTTTAGATAAAAGGAGAAGGGTGGTTTGGACAGAAGTGTGGGCAGCAAAGCGGCCACCTGGTGCGAGTGCCCTGTGTCCTGGCTGTGTGTCCTTAGGGCTCTTGCCCACTCTGGACCTCAAGTTCCTCATCTAAGAAGTCAAGATTAAAAAACACCTTCCTTCTGGGAATGTTAGAAAAATCACATTCACTAGCGTCTCTAAAGCACTTAGTAGGTCCTTAGTGCTCTGTTAGGACACATGGAGCGCTGCATTGTCAGCCATGGGAATAATAAGAGGTTAAAAGCACAGGGAAGGGAGAGGTGGGCCGTGCCTAACCAGGGGCAGGGAAGCTTCTCTGGAGAGGTGCCACTCGTGCTGAGACCAGGTAGCTTCTACCTCCCCCTCCCCCACATCCTTCCCTCTGCTTCCGGTAAGACCACCCCCAGTTTTCCTTTGCACACCGCTTCCTGCCCACCGTCAGTCCGTCCAGGTGGGCTGGCCCATCCTGGCGCCTGCCCCGATGACTCAATTCCAGCCAGGGAGCATCCTGTCCGGCTTTGCTGAAAGCGTCAGGAAAGGGGAATGTAGCCAGGAGGACAGGAGCCTGATACGACCAGTATCCATTTCCCATCCAAAGGGGAGAGAGTGATGATGAGTTGTGCCCGTACGGAAGAGATGGCAAGACCATGTTCTGAAACGGTGTCATTTGAATCCCGGATCCAGCCATGCCTGAAGCTCTCAACTCCTCAGTTTGTCAGGTGAATGAACCAACGAATCCCCCATTTCATTTATTTTGTTTAAACTGGTTTCAGCTGGTTTTTGACCAAATGATGGGACTCTAAGGGGTATTGCACAGTCCTGGCGAAGAGCGCAACATGTGAGAAGGCAGGGGAGAGGGACTGCGGGCAAATCAAGAGGCTGAAACAATGCCAGCCTGGCCGAAGCCCCATGTAAGGGAGGTGAGAGCCTGTGTGTCGGGGCTCAGAGGGGCCGAAGCTTGACCACAGCCGGGCAAGTGTGTGTCTGGAGTGCATCCTTAAGAGCTAGAAGTTTCTGCATGCCCAGTTCATTCTTTTTGATCATTCTTTAGAGCTGGGCTCCTTCCGGGCCTGCCCCTCCCCCACCGTGTTGTCCTCACTTCTGACACTGTCCAGAAGTCCTGAATCCAAGACCCAGAACAGGTAGGACTTACAGGGACCCCAAAAGCCCCCTGGTCTAATATTTTTCACGTTTTATTTTATTGTTTTGTTGACTTTGCCAAATGATATATGAGTATGTTCTCTTGGGGAAAAGATAAAATCGAACAACGTGGAAAAAGTGAATAACTTCATTTTACAAAATGGGAATGGGGGCCGGTAGGTTACACGGCCCATCTAAAGTCACGTAAGTGTCTCAGATGGCTGAGTCATGGAAGTCTCCTTGACCCTTTCCATCTTGTGTGAAAAAAACCTCCTGGGGACAATAATACGAATGAGAACGATGAAAAGAGCCAACGTGTTAGCACTTCCCAGGTGCCAAGTTACTATGTTACACGTTTTCCCTTCCTTATTCCAAGCGCTCACCTGCCCAGTGGGGCTTTTCCTCTCTTCTTGCACTTGGACGCAGGGGAATGAACTTCAGCTAGCCTGCTGGAGGTGAGAGCCCAGACGGGGGACATTGGAGGTGCCCCAGCGGATGGCTGCTGTCCACGGATGTGTGAGTGAGGCCAGCCTAGATCATTTGGCTGCCGTCCACAGACCCGTGAGAGAAAAAAAAAAGAGAGAAGCCCGGCTAGCCTAGACCTGATCGATTGCACAGACAACCAATGGAATTGTGAGATAGATAAATGGTTGCTTTTTATCGCCAAATTAGTGGCTTGCTGACAGCAAATGCTGGTAGACACACCTCTGGGTGAGTCAAGAAGTCAAGTCACAAGGCTGAAACAAAGCCAGCCTGGCCAGAGCAATGAGGGGTGGTGAGCACCTGGGTGCGGGGACCTCCCAGGTCGACATGCAGAAAGTTCTTTCGTCCCCTTTCTACTTGATGCCCCCCAGAGAGGTATCTGTGATTCTGGCTTCTATCCTATGGATGAGTTCATATTAATGGAATCATAAAGGTTTTTTTGGTCTGATTTCTGTTTTATATATATATATATTTATTTCTAGGAGAGAGAGAGAGAGAGAGAGACAGCGTGAGCAGGGGAGGGTCAGAGAGAGAGGGAGTCACAGACTGAAACAGGCTCCAGGCTCTGAGCCGGCAGTCAGCACAGAGCCCGATGCGGGGCTCGAACCCACGAACCGCGAGATCATGACCCAAGCGAAAGTAGGACGCTTAACCGACTAAGCCACCCAGGCGCCCCTGATTTCTGTTTTTGCTGACCATGTCTGTGACATCCATACCTGGTGCATGTGAACGAGTAACTTATTCACTTTTTGAAAATGCCGCATAGCTCCATTTTGATTAGCTTACCGCCACTTATCATTCTCTCATAGAGGGACGTGCGGGTTGTTTTCCTTTTGGACTAGTATCAGTAAAGCTTTTCTGGACACCTAAGGGATTTGTGGATGAATGCGCTCACTTCTCGTGGATACATACTGCTGTGGGTGGAGTTTCCCTCTCTTTCCAAATTCCCGTTAAAATTCTAGCCCCCGGGACCTCAGAGTGTGACTGCATTTGGAGACAAGAACTTTCAGGGGATGGTTACATTAAAATGAGGTCCTCTGGGTGAGCCCTACTCTGCTGTGACTGGCGTCCTCATAAGAGATGAGGGCAGACAGACGCGGAGAGAGGACCACATGAGTACACCAGGAGAAGACGTGCACTTACAAGTCAAGGAGACAGAAGAATCCGCTCTACTGAATCTTTTTTTAAATGTTTACTTATTTTGGGGGCACCTGGGCGGCTCAGTCGGTTAAGCGTCCGGCTTCGACTCAGGTCATGATCTCACGATTCATGGGTTTGAGCCCTGCGTTGGACTCTGTACTGAAGCTCAGAGCCTGGAGCCTGCTTCAGATTCTGTGTCTGTCTTTCTCTGCTCCTTCCCTGCTTGCGCTGTCTCTCAAAAATAAATTAAAAACATAAAAAAGAATTAACTGTTTATTTACTTATTTAAAAAGTTGTTTTAATGTTTTTTATTTATTTTTGAGAGAGAGAGACAGTGTGAGCAGGGGAGGGTCAGAGAGAGAGGGAGACACAGAATCTGAAGCAGGCTCCAGGCTCTGAGCTGTCAGCACAGAGCCTGACGCAGGGCTCAAACCCACCCACTGTGAGATCACGATCTGAGCCGAAGTCAGATGCTTAACCGACTGACCCACCCAGGTGCCCCAAACCTTGATCTTGGACTTCTAGCCTTGAGACTAAGAGAGAATAAGTTTCTATTGTTGAAGCCTCCAGGCTGCAGTAGTTTGTTAAGGCCGCTTGCAAAGGACACTAAACACCCACTGAGTGGTAGGTGCCAGGCTGGCGGCTTCACGCATCTCACCGGATCCTCACAACGCCCCGTGAGAAAGAGGCCAGCAGGATCTCCATTGTGTGCTTGGGGAAACTGAGGCTACAGGAGGTTTCCCTAGTTGCCATGGCTGTGCAGTGAGTATCCGTGGATGTCTGCATGGTTGACGTGTTAGAGCGCAACTCTCAGCACACAGGACTTGCATGGTTTGGCTTAACGTTGGTCTCCTCGTGTCATGGTCCCGGAGGCTGGAGACTGCGCACCCCAGTGCCCAGCACATGCCTGGCGCTGCCTGCAATTCCTGAGGTCTCAACCCCCTACCTCCTGCCCTCTCTTGTGATCCCCGGCTCTGCTCGAGAGGGAGGCAGGGAGGGGGCCTGACGGGGAGGCCGTGCGCCTCTCTGCAGACAATTTGGGGAAGATGGTTTCCAGAAAGAGCCGCTGAAATTAACTCAAATGAACTGTAAAATTGTTTTTGGTTTAAAGGCTTTGCTTACTGAGGTATTGGGTGGTGGGGGGGCCAGAAGGGGGGAGAGAGGGGGACACAGGAGGAGGGGGGCCCAGCAGTCAGCAGGGGTGCTGCCCGCACACCTTGGCCACTATTTCCTGGCCAAGCGTCCACCACAGACCTGGCCCTTATGTAGGGCCTGGGGATCAGAGGCAGGTGTGACCCGGGGGGACTGTGGGGAGCCACAGCCCAGAGCCGATAGAGACCATGAAACAGCCAGGCAGATGCTTGTATGGGACACGTGGGAGTGCGCAGGAGGGGCCCCTAACCTGGGAGGGCGTGGTTGAGGACAGGGAGAACTGACATCATGCAAATGACCTGGGTTCAAATCCCAGCTCCACTACTTCCTAGCCTGGTGGCCTCAGCCAGGTGCTTCATGTTTCTGAACCTCAGTTTCCTCTTCTGTAAAATGGGGATAATAATTATCCCCCAGGGTTGTTGGAGCATTAAGTGCCATAATCATACAACACCCACAGCCTGGAGCGTAGTAACTGCTCAATATACACGAGCCGTTAGTATCGGGCACTGAGCGAGCCTGTGAAGAAAGCTGGTGTCAGGCAGGGGGGGCCTGGAGAGGGTTTCCAGGAAGGAGGACCGGCACCTGCATGCAGCTGGGGCTGAGGGTTCACAGTGTGAGCGGGGGTGGGGAGAGGTGGGGCTGGGAGGGGTTGTCTAGGAGGCCCTGTAGTCCACGTGAACTGTTGAGACGTTGGTCGTCAGAGCAGGGGAGCCATAGCAGGTGTTTGAGAGGGGGCCTGGCGTGTTCATAGGAGCTGTGGACTGTGCACTGGAAATGGGTCAGCACCCCAGGGGCTGTGCGGGGCCTGAGGAGGGAAGAGGAGGCCCTGGACTGGGTGGGGACCGTGTGGACAGGGGCAGAGCTGGGGGAGAGACAGCAAGGAGGCAGGGCTGGGGTCCCCTGACCGGGGGGCTGCAGGGAGGCACACTGAGGACCCCCAGCTGTCTGGCGGGGGTGACGGGAGGGAAGGAGGTGCTGAGCTCAGGCCGGGACCTGGGGAGGAGCAGGGTCTGGGGCCAGGGAGGCTCTGCCACAGGCCCGCGTGGGTGGAGGTGCCCAGCGGGGGCCATGGGACAATGGGGGCAGCCGGACCCTTCGGTCACCTTCCGCCCCAGCACTGCCAGCCCCGCTCCACCCCTGGAGAAGCCCATGCCCCTGTTCTCACAGCGAGAACCTCCCTGAGCCCAGCAGCGGGGGCGGCCCAGCCTGGCCATGTGGGTCCCCCCTCTGGGGGCGCTCAGGCTGACTGTGGGTCCAGTGACCCCTGGACCTCAGACCCCGGCCGCCAGGGACGGTGACCTTGAGCAAGTCCCCCTGTGGATCTTCCCTCCTATTCGTGTGGTGTGAGCATCACTGTTGGGAATGTGGGGGAGCCCCCAGCGCAGGTCCCGGCAGAGAGAAGGGCGCGGGGAGGGGGGCGCCTGCACAATCAGGACTCA
Source organism: Crocuta crocuta (assembly GCF_008692635.1). Taxonomy (NCBI): domain Eukaryota; kingdom Metazoa; phylum Chordata; class Mammalia; order Carnivora; family Hyaenidae; genus Crocuta; species Crocuta crocuta. The sequence goes on from NW_027532008.1 coordinate 196,425, forward strand.
CACCTGGAAGCCCAGATCAGGTGGGAGTTGGGGACAGGGGCAGACAGAGACATTGAGAGGGACTCGGTGACAGNGGTGACAAGGTCCCTCCTAACCTTGAGGGGTGACCTAAGACGCTGCGTGTCACTGAGGAGTCACCTAAGGGAGCTGCCTGTCACTGAGGGGTGACCTAAGGCCCCTGGGTATCACTGAGGTATGACCTAAGGGCCTTGGGTGTCACTGAGGGGAGAGTTAAGGACCCCCCATAACTAAGGGCCTGGCTGCTCCCTGCCCTGCTCCTGTCTCTGCATAGCTGTGGCCACCAGAGTCCCCCGTGTATGACCAGACATCTCTAGGGTCAGTCTGGCCCTGCCCAGGGAGCTGAAGAATTCTGGGGGCAGTAACGGGGTGGGGTTGGGACTCAGAGTCTGGCCTGGGTTCGGATCCCAGCCACCGACTCACTGTGAGACCTGAGCAGCCTCCTCCTGTCTCTGGGCCTCGGGTCCTCACCCTCCCAGCAGGGCGAGGAGCCTCCTGGACCCCACGTGGGCTGACCCGCACAGGGGCATCCGCAGGTGCTCGGGGATGATTATTCTCATCCCTTCTGTCGCCCCCATGTGCCTTGTCTCTCCTGAAGTTCTTGTGTCTGCTTCCCAGTGTTTGCCAGTCTCCTGGCTGCCAGATGTGTCCCCCTACTGGTGTCAGTGTCTCTGCTCCCAGCAGGGCAGAGACCCCCCAGCGTCCTGGCTCTGACCCACTGTGCGTGGGTCTGGGCCTCAGGGCACAAAACCTAAACCTGAGTTGGGCAATGAAACAACCAGAGGGTCGGCTGGGTGGAGACATGAGGGGTTTGGCTGTGAGACATCAGGGAAGACTTCCTGGAGGAGGCAGGCCTTGGGCTGTGGATGTGGATGAAGGAGGGGAAGGCAGGCTAGGAGGGGAGACTGCATGTGCACCAGCAGGGAGGTAGGAGGCAAGGGGTCAAGGTGAGACCACCCTGTCTTGTGAGGGGTGTCCCAGCGCAGTGCTGGGCTCCCAGGGGACTCTGGGTAACAGGGCTCCCTCCCCTCTGTCATCTCTCCCAGGTCACCTGCTCTCCTCTGTCCCCAGGGCTGGCCTCCCCACCTGTCACCTGTGGCCCCAGCGGGGAGCAGGCTTCGGCAGGGACCTGGGGGACAAGGACACGTCAGGCCCCTCGGGGAAGACCACCAGGCTCTACTTACTGTGGAACACGGGCCCTGGATCTTCAGAGCTGGGAGCCCCCCAGCCCCTCCACCCTGTAGGTAGGACGCCAGCACAGAGAGGTTAAGGGAGTGGCTCCAAATTGCCCAGCCCCCGCGGTGGGTCCCCAGTGCCCTGCTCTCTAACCAGCCTCAGCCTACAAACCCCTGAGCCCAGAGCCTCAAAGACTCCTCTTCTCCCTTTGTCCTCCCTCTGCCCCCGCAGCCACCCGCTCACTTCCGGGCCAGGAAGAGTGGGGAGAGGCTCCCGAGAGTCCAGGCCAGTGAGCTGTGGCCCCATCGGCCAAGGCCTGGGCTGGGAAGGGGAGGGTTAAGCCCCGAGCAGCCCGTCCTGGTTGGTGTTTAACTTGCAGTTTCTAAAGGCCATCAGGAGCTTCACAGAGCAAACGTTTTCCCTCTTAATGACACTGCAGCAGATGAGGGAGGGGCCCGTCGCTCAGAGAGCATTAAAGAGACACCATCCATTACCCAGAGTGGTCTGTCCTGGCACCTGGGATAACTTTCCCAGCGAGCTGGGCTCTGAAGGGTGAGGGGTGGACACCCAGTTACGAGGCTGAGACGACACTGACACAGGCCGGGGTTTAGCTCAATGTGAGAAAGACATCTTGCTCCCACCCCTCACCCCTACAAGCTTTACTATTCTTAAAGTTTGCTCACCTGAGGCCCTGTCTCCTTTAGATTCACATCAGCACAGGTTTCTGGGGACCCAACAATGGTAACCCCATGTGGAGACAACTCTAAAATCATCCCTCCTGAGTCCAGCATGTGGTTCAAAGGCAGGTGGTACCCAGAATATGCACTTGACTTGTGGTTTGGAGAGTGGGTTCAATTCTGCCTCTGTGACCTTGACAAATGACTTTCTTAACCAGGACCCAAAATACCACTGCCTGAACACCTACTGTGCGTCTGGCTTCTGCCAGCCTCTTTCCATCTGCTGTCTCATTACATCCTGCCCTCTGAGACAGGTGCCTCTGTCTTTATTTTATACACAAGAGGGCTGAGGCTTGAGAGATCAGCGTGGTCAAGCCTACCCAGCAGCAGAGCTGGGATTTGAACCCAGGGATGTCTGCCTATGTTCCTTTTTACTGTACTATACGTGCCCTCTGAGCCTCAGTTTCTTCATCTGTAGAATGGGAGGGACAACACACGCCTTGCATGGCTCACAGGGTAGTTGAATAGCACCAGTGAAATGGGGAACGGGAAATGTGTGGGGTACATGGGAGAAGGTGCCGGACACCTGTGCACCCCCCCATCCCCCCCCCACAAGATTGTCTACCCAGGAGACACCAGTCAGTTACTACCCACGGATGAGAAGTTACACAAAGAACTTCTCTAAAGTGAGCTTCCATTCTTTAAACTACTGCATGATCGATAACCTCCAAGAGGGAAATAGTTTTGTGAAACAGCGTATGACCTTGTGATGGACTATTACCGTGACCTTGTGATGGACTATTAGGCAGCCAGCAAAGGTCGTGGTTGTGAAGCACATTTTGTGACGCAGGGTACCGTCTCGCAGAACAGACACCTGTATGTGCCTCACGATCCCCAGAGAGGCCTCTCTCTGAGTCAGAGCACGGGTGGTTTTGGTTTCTTCTGCTTACTTTTCTGCGCGGAATCAATCTATTTTGAAACTAAATGAATAAAATATAGCTCGCATTCTCCCGTGTCTAGGATGGGGACTGTGGAGCAGAATTTAAGCTCTGCTCTGCCTCTTGAATCTTTGCCNACTCAAAGCCCTGCCTGGTCTCTGCTGAAGTTCTTGCGTCTGCTTCCCAGCGTTTGCCAGTCTCCGGGCTGCCAGATGTGTCTCCCACTGATGTCAGGTCTCTGCTCCCAGCAGGGCAGAGACCCCCCCAGGGTCCTGCCCCTGACCCACTGTGCGTGGGAAGCCACGCCACCAGGATGTCAGAACCATATCCGGGATATGAGTCCCTGATCCCTGAGTGAGGATGCAAAGGGAGCACCTTTTCAAAGACAAAACACTTGTGCTTTCGGACGTGGCCCATGTAACTTGCATTTTGGTCCTTCCAGGGCTTTTTGAATTTTCTTGCTGCGTTCCGGATAGCCGAAGCTGCTAGCCGCGTGGCTCTGGGTGAGTCGCAGCCAAGTGTAAATACGCAGGTGTAGCAATCCTTGCACATTTACTTATTCAATCAACTAACATGTATTTGGAGCCCTACTGGGTGCCAGGAACCGTCCTAGATCCTGGAGATGCAGCAGAAAAGGAAGGCCAAGGGTCCCATGTTGGAAGGCAATAATGGGTAAATAGACGAAATAAAGGGATGTTTCAGAGAGCGATCATGACTACAAAGAACGAAAACGGTGATGAATGACGTAGCGGAGAAGGACCAGCATGGGTTGGGGGCAGCCAGGCTCCAGAAGGCCAGTCCTGATGTACGGGCATTGGTAGCCCGCCCTGTCTGTGGCAGGTTCGACGCCAGGGCAGGCCGCTGGGTGCAGCCGCACCCACACAGGCTGGGGGCGCAGGCACTGCGGGGCCGGCAATCTAACAGTCAGGCCCCCCGCGTGGCGAGAAGGCCAGAGATTCGCAGGTGTCCCCGCAGAAGTCCCAGGGCAGAAGCTCTCCACCCTGATTGGTCCAGATTTGGTCACGTGACCCCCTCCTTAACCAATCACTGGGCTGAGGCTGCAGCGTTCCCATGGGTCAGGCTTGCTCCAATGTTCACTGCTAAGCCTGGTGCGGGGTAGCCTAGTTCCGGGTCCTTTGAGCTAAGGGGGTGTGCTGTGACAGAACAAGGGACCCTCAGGAGTACAGCCCGTCCAGTTCCCTCTCTGCATCGTCCGATGGTCCCCCTTTTTTATTGCGTCATTCCGCGGGCATACAGAATACGTTTCTCTCCTTTAAAAGAGAAATGAGCCCTTCTTGACCGCAGGCCCTGCATTCTTTTCCATTCATTCCAGTTGTGCTCCTCTCCGCCTCTCTTGGCCTTGAACTGGGTTTGCGTCCACACCTGTTCACTTAAACAGGTCTTGTCAAGGTGGCGGGTGTCCTCCTCACCAAGTGCAGCAGGCGAGCCCCACCCCTCACCTGGAACACACCCCAGGGCTCCTGCGTCCTTCCCGCTCCCTCTCGGTGTCCCTCCTCCCTCACTGGCCTCTGCTCTGCCTCTCCTGCTCATCCCGCCTCTTTTCGCTGTCTGCAGATGCTGGGAGCGGGCGAGGGTGGGTCTCAGAAAGATGCACGAAGCTCTAAGCAGTCTGAACCGTCACTAACCATCTGTTCCTACTCTCAGCCTGATACATCTGCTCCAGCCACACTCCCACCCCAGGGCCTTTGCGTTTGCTGGTCTGTCTGAGATATTCTTCCCCAAAATATCGGTGTGGCTCACTCTTTTCTGTCTGTGTTCACAGCGCCCCCTTTCCTGACCTCTCTATTTAAAACTATGGCCTCTTTATTTTTGCACTCCATCTCCTCCCTCCTCTCCTTGCTTCTTACCCTCAGCTGCTCGTATCATCACCTTGCATTCTATGTATTTGATCTATTGGTACCGTGTCTGCCCCTTCCACTGAATATAAGAGCAGTGAATATAAGAGAATATAATATATTCCCTTTGTTCACTGCTGACTCCCAGCACTTAGGAAAGTGTTCAGAACATAGTAGGTGTTCAATGGTTGAGTGCATGTTATGAATACCTAAACTAGTTACCTTCCCTTTCAAGGAGCTAGAAGCACAAAGCTGAGGAGATCAAGCAGGACTGATCCTAAGAGGGGTGGCCTGGGGTTGGGACAGGCCTGGAGTAGAGATCAGGAGCCAGTAAGAGCCAGGCATTGCTGGGAGAGGCAGGCAGGGGAGAGGTCGGAGGAGCACCAAGCTTGCTGTGCAGGTAGTGGGATCTGGGTGGCCCTACTGAGGGGGAAAGGAAAGGAGTCACATTTGGTGAGCATCTACTGTGTGCCATGTTCCCTAGCCTTCACCCTAAACTCTTAGGTGGAAATTATTAGTCGTTCTGCAGCTGAGCAAATGGAGGCTCAGAGAGAGAAAGCAACCGAATGGCCAGACCACCTCTTGGCTTATACACACCACCACGTTGATTTATTTCTACCTTGTCTTGATTGAGATGGGTTTAAGGTGACTATCAAAATGATACATTAAGCTTATGAATGTTGATACTGGCAGAGTAGCTTGCGTGGGACCACTTATAAACTCTAGACAAAATATTTTTAAAAATGCAAAGACTAGTGTTTGAAGGAAATGAAGAGCAACCAACACTTGGCAGAAACTGAGACATTATGAGCGTTAGTGGAAGGGAACCGTGCTGGAAGACTCCGGCCTTCGATGCTTTCCCTCCTGAGGGCGCCCACTGTCCATGAACAAGAGCTATAGTCCTAGTGATTGAAGAAGTGAGAAGACACAGTATGGGCCTTCTAAGTGGCTGGAAACTGAAGGGAAAATCCCAGAAAGGATGGACCACAGAGGAAAATTTCCCAATTCTGTGTGTAAACTCCCTTCAAATCCTTGAATGTGAACGTGAAGGCAAGATTTCCAAAAATCCAAAGGAAAAAAAATAGCTGGAAAGATGGAACTGCTGAGCAGAGATGTCAGAATCTTCCCGGTTCAGGGGAAACACAGTTCGGAGTGTGACTTCTGCTATGAGTAACAGCATCCCAATATATCCCTGGAAAGGCCATGCATTAGGAATAAAGACCACATCTCCTGATAGAGGGATTTGTCTTTAGATCAACACATGAAACAATAACAAATAATTAGACCTGTGAGAAAAGAGGAAAATGGAACCCAAAGTCAAGGGAAAAATCAGCCAGTGAAAAAGACCCACAAATGACTCAGATGTTGGAATTAGCAGACAAGGACTTTGCAGTAACTATAATGAATGTGCTAGCCTATGCAGATGACTAGTTTGGAAAAAAAAAAAAAAGGCCAATCTTAAAAAGTTTCAGCAACCAAAAGAAGTCATATGGGGTTATCACCCAAAGGATAAGATAAATATCCATGAGTTTATGCTTACATAAACAAATGGCTGGATGAAATAATAAATTGTGGAGAAAAGGAAAATCTCTGGGCAGGAGGGTTCCACGAAATATGTGTAGGTACTCTCTCACCTCAATGAGGTGGAGCATAGCTCTCCACCCCTTAAGTGTGGGCTGCCCATAGTGAAGTCCTTCCAAAGAGTACAGTATGGAAAGAGTGGGGGAAAGAATAACATAACAATGGAGAAACCTGACAAACACTACCTCAGCCAGGCGATGAAGGTCAACAACACTAGTTATAGGTAATGTTGGTGATTGTGCTCTCATGTGATATGAGTAGCATTTACCTTTTGATCTTCCTCCCTCAAGCCCATGCCTCCCAGTCTAATCATTAGAAAAACATTAGGCAAGTTCCAATAGAAGGCCATCTAACAATACACTTGACCAGTACTCTTCAAAATTGTCAAAGTCACCAAAATCGAAGAAAGTCTAAGAACTGTCATAGCCAGGAGGAGCCCAAGGGGACATGCCAGTTAAATGTCCTGTGGTATTCCGGATGAGATCCTGCAATAAAAAAGGAACATTAGGCAAAATTAAGGACCTCCGAATAATCTGGGATTGTAGTTAATAATTATGTGTAACTATTAGTTCATTAATAATAACAAATGTACCATATGAATGTAAGAGGTTAATAATAGGGGAAGCTGTGTGTATAAAAACTATTGAGGGAAAAGAGAGCCTCTGTGACCTTTGAGAGGAGAAAAGGCAAATATTGGGACTGAAAGGCAAATGTTTGAGTAAATATTAGAAAAATAATTTCAAAAGTTGATAGAAGACAGTGACCATTTAGATCAGGAAGCTCAGTAAATCCCAAGCAGGATACTTACAAAGAAAATGATGTCTGACCCAGCATAGTCAAACTACAGCAATCCAGAGATTAAGAAGAGATTGTAGAGGTACTCAGAGGTGTGGGGGAGATACATATTAATATAAAGGAACAAGAATAATAATGAAAGCTGCTTTGATATCAGATCAATGAAAGCCTCAAGACAATATATCTTTAAAGCTTCGGTAGGAAAAAATGACTTTTAACCTAGAATATTTATTATCCAGCAGAAAAGAATTTTTAATTAAGGTGAATTAAAAACATAGTAAGATAAATGAAAGATGATAATATTGTTGCCAGCAGATCCACACGACAAAATATTTTAAATGAAGTTCTTCAGTTTGAAAGGAAATAATATCTGATAAAATTTCAGGTCTACAGAAAATAAAGAGAAGTACCAGAAATGATAAATATAAAAAAGATATGTCTCTTCAGTTCTGTACAAGTTAGCTAATGGTTTAGAGAACAAATAAGGATCATGTACTGTGGAGTTTACATCATGGGCGGAAATAAAATATATGACAATAACTGCCAATGAATGAGAGTGAGTGTAAACAGAATTGTGTTGTTATAAGGTTTTGGTGTCAATAAAACAGCATATTAATTTGAGTTAGGCTGAGATAAATTTATGATACATAGTGACCCCTGAATGGGCAGGTGCAAGCAGACTTCAGTGAGCCCAAGGGGAAAAGAGCATATTGTAATCTGTAGCAGAAATACAAAGAATACACAAAGAAGTTTAATTAGAACATCAGTAAAAGAATTAGACTGGAATACTAAAAACACATTCCCAGTTCACCCAAAGGAACACCACAAAGGAACCAACAACAAATGGGGCCAATAGAAAACAAATGGAAAGATGATAAAGTCAAGGGACTATATTTGAAATAAAAGTTGGGGATTTTTACATTATTATAAAGAGCAAGACCCGATTAGGCGATGATTACAAAATACATACTTGAAATATAAAGATACAGACAGGCTGGTGGCAAAAATGGAAAAAGATATGCTAAGCCTAAGAAAGTTGGGGTGGCTATAATGTCGAAGAAACATATTCAAAGGGTCAATTGATCAATTCTGTGAAGTGAATTGTGCCCTCCCACATACATATGTTCATATGCCCTGATTCCCAATATGACTGTCCTAGAGACTGGGCTTATTAGGAGGGAGGTGAGGTTAAATGACATCCTAAAGGTGGGGCCCTGGTTCAACAGGACTAACATACTTATGAGAAGAGACACTAAAGATCTCACTGTCTCTCTTCCATGTGAAGACAGTAAGATGAAGGCTGCAAGAAAACCCCCTTTCACCAGGTGCCAAATTGTCCAGCACTTTGACCTTGGACTTCCCAGTCCCTAGAACTGTAACAAATAAATTTTTGTGGTTTAAACCATCTATTTTATGATGTTTTGCCATGTCAACCTGTGCTAAGACAACATAAGAAAAATAACAGGAAACATAAATTACCAGTATCAAGAATGGCAGCAGAGATGTCACTATAGATAGTACAAATATTAAAATGGTAATAAGGGAGTGTTATGAACTTTATGCCAATAAATTCAATAACTTAGACAAACTCAAAACACGGTTTGAAATATATACTTTGCCAAAACTTACAGGAGAAGAAATAGAAACTCTGAATAGCCCTATATCTAAGTGCTGTTTACTAACGTCAATTATGCATCCGTAAAGCTCTCTTTTTTTAAGCTACTTGAGCAACAAAAGCATGGGAAAATAACACCAAATATAGAATGGTTTACCAGAGGTCAAAAGGAGCTCACCTCTACTTGGAAAAACCCAATAAAATATTTTGGTGACAGAAAAAAAAAAAAAATTGAATTCATAACTCAAAATCTTTTCCAGAAAAACTTCCAAGGCCAAATGGTGCATTTAATCCAATATTTATGAAATAAATAATATTCATCTTCATTCTTTCAGGTAATAGAAGAGGAGGGGACAATTCATAACTTCACAATTCATTTTGAGTCAGCATAACCCTGACATCAAAGCCTGATGAGGACATTACAAGAAAGAAAATTAACTCAAGATAGACAAAAAGCCACTAAAAAATATTAACATAAAATCCAGAAGTACCTATAAAGGATACTACAGTATGGCAAAGTACAAGCTATTCTGAGAAGTAGGCATGGTTCAACATCTGAAAATCCATCCAAGTGACTCACCACATTAACATAACAAAAGACAAAGCCATATGATCATGTGGATAAATGCCAAGAAAGTATCTAAAGAAATCAACACCAATTCGTGCCAAAAACTCAGCAAACTAGAAATTGAAGGAAATTTTTTTAGTCTTATAGAGGGCTTCTATGTGAGACATGAAGGTAGCATCAGGTACTGTAGTAAAAAACGGAAGGTATTCCCCCACGAGGAACAAGTCAAGATGGACATTATCATCACTTCTGTTCAAAAGTGTATTGGAAGTTCTAGTTTGTTCAATAAGGCAAAAGGCCTTGGGATTTGGAAAGGATGAATTAAAACTCTGATTAGTCACAGATGACATGAGCATTTGATAGAAAATCCTAAGAAGCCTACAAAATACTTCTAATGAACTTAACAGATTGCAGGATATAACTACAAGCAAAATGAGAAAACTAAAACGGAATTTAATGAGTTGTTGCTATGAGTCAAAGTAGAAAAATCAACTGATTTTTGTATGCTGGGATTTGGCAAACTATAGCCTATGAGCCAAATCTGGCTGGTCACCTGTTCATTATGGTCCTTGAGCTAAGAATGCCTCTTAAAATGTTTAAACAGTTCAAAAACAATTTAAAAAATTGTAATGTGTAAAATTATACAAAAATCAAATTTCAGCATCCATAAATAAACTTTTGTTGGAACACAGCCAAAGCCCACTTGTTTACACATCGTCCATGGCACCTTCCATTCTGCCATGGCAGAGTTCAGTTGTGATACAAAGCAGACCGTCTGCAAAGCTTACAGTGTTTGCTCTCTGGCTCTTTACAGAAAAAGTTTGCTGACTCCTATTCTATACTAAAAACAAACACTTGTTGAAAAATATTAAAACACAGGGGCGCCTGGGTTTTGGTTAGGCCTCCGACTTCCACTCAGGTCATGATCTCATGGTTTGTGAGGTCAAGTCCCGCATCAAGCTCTGTGCTGACAGCTCGGAGCCTGGAGCCTGCTTTGGATTCTGTGTCTCCCTCTCTCTCTGCCCCTCCCTTGCTCTCACTCTTTCCTTCTCCCCCTCCCTCAAGGAAAATTAAAACACAATACAATTTCAATTGCATCAAAAAGATAATATTTAAGGATTTTTTTGTATGTGCAATACCTCTATATTGAAGACTATATATTATTTCATAGGAAAATTAAGGAAGGCTTAGAAAGATAAATCATGGTCATGGGTTAGAAGACTGAAATGTCAACCCCCTCTAAACTGATCCTTAGATTTCACACACACACACACACACACACACACACGCACACACTGGGTTTTTTTTTTTTGTAGAAATCAATGAACTGTCTTTATAATTATACACAAATGCAATAAAACTGATTTCAAGACTATGAAGCTACAATAATCAAGACCAAGCAAGAACAGACAGATGGATTCATGAAATCAATAGAGACCCAAGATAAAGCCATACATATATATGTTGTCAAAGACGGAGAGATATTTCAGTGAAAGAAAGGACCATCTTTTCAACAGATGGTGCTGTAACACCTCTATCCCTATGGAAACCTAGACTCCTACCTCACATGCTATATAGAAATGAATATGAGATGAAACTGATGTAAACATAAAAACTAGAAAACAAGATAAGAGAAAAATCTTAGGAAAACGTCTTTGTGATCTTGGTGGTAGACCAGGATTCTAAAGACAGACACACAAAAGCACTATCTATAATAGCCATTAAAATTGACAAATTGGAGGTCAGTTTAAGAACCTTTTATTCTTCAAAAGATATCATTCATAATAAGAAAATGCAAACCACAGATTAGGAAAAATAATCACAATACATATACCTGATGAAGGACTTATACTCAGCATATATAAAGAACTCCTACAAATCAATCATGAAAAGAAATACTCCAGATAAAAATGGGCAAAAGACTTAAAATAACTTCATTAGAAGAGATGCAAATGGCCAATGTATACCTGAAAAAAAAATGCTCAACATTATTAGTTTCCAGGGATCTGCATTATCAGTAAAATTAAACAGACTAAGAATACCAAGTATTGGTAAGGAATGTGGAATGAATGGAAACTGTATACATTTCTGGAGGAAGGCAGATTAATAAGGTGATTCTGGAAAACAACTTGTCAGTTTGTTATCTTGTAAAATATACACCCACTCTATGACCTAGGAATTCCACTTTTAAGTACCAGAAAGTAAGGAAATCTTTGGTCTATAGATAGACTGTATAAGTATTTTAATAGCAACTTTATTCATCATAGTCCCCAAATAGGTTTAACTCAATTGTCCATCGACAGGTTAGTGGATAAACAGGCTATGGTATATTGGACAAACACTAAACAATAAACAAGGATAAACTGCTAATCGATACACACATAGATTAATCTCAAAAACATTTTTGTGAGCAAAAGAGTCTATATCTAGCATGGGATTCCATTCGTGTGAAATTCTAGGGCATGCAAAATTGGTCTATATGAAGCTGGGGGCCTTGACTGTGACTGAGCAGAGATGTTATTGGGGTAATGGGGTGCTGTGTTGGTTAGATGGATGTATGCAATTTTTCTGAGTGGACACACACACACACACACACACACACATGCACACACACAATACGGGAAAAGGACCTCCATTCACTTGCTCGTTAATCTTGCTCATGCTGACCTCTCCCCCTTCCTCCCCCTGCATTCTGCCCATCACTGTCCTGCCCTCCCGTCCTGAATATCTCTCCAACATTCCACTCTGCTGTCCAGCTGCTGCTGCTCTGGGGTGGTCTAGCTGTCTGGGTTTGGGTTCCTCCAAAAGTACAGGTGGCTTATGTACCCTGGGTGGGTCACTCATCCCAGAAGCCATGTGAGGAGGAGAAAAGCCCCAAAGACTGAATCAGAGAGCAGGTCACATGGTAGGCTCAGTCTTGCTTGGGACCCTCTAAAGAAGCGTGTAGAACGTGCCTCAGCCCTGTCCCTCAGAGGGAAGCTGGGTATTTATCTATGTATCCAACCCCTCCCATACCTTACTGGTTGAGGGGGGGCCCTGGGGTATGAATCCTTGGCACTTCCAGGCTGTCCTGCCCATGGCTGGTTAAGCCCCCAGGGCACTGGGAATAGGCACCGAGGGGACAGTGGTCAGTGCTCTGGGAACCACCCACTACAGGTGCAGGTGAACTCAGAGCTGGCCCAGGGACACAAGATGGGGTATCCAGAGCTGCTGCCACAACCATCGTCTCTCACTTGGGGGGGACTATGTCAGCCCCCTCCCCTCATTTTCCTTCTGTCCTGCCTAATGCTCCCTTCCATCCCCCAGAGCAGATAAAGGCTGCCCAGCAGATGACTGGACAGTTCCTCTCTGCTTTTGGGAGAAGAACCAAAATCCTTGTCCCCACCTGAGGGACTGGACCTGGTGTGACTTATGTCCCAAGCCCCTCTGCATAGCCCACCTGTATAGCAGCCACATGGGAGAGTTTTGGCTCCACAGACACCCCAGCATATCCAGGGAGCCAGACAATCACTGCCCTCCTCTCTCCCTCTCCCAGCCCCCTGGACACCCGGCCAGGACACAGGTGCAATTCTGGACCTCCGGTGCGCTGTGAGTCCCCCGCTGGGAGTAACGCCTTTCCAAGAAAGGAGCCCAGGCTGCCCACCCAGCCTGTGCTGGCATCGCGGCTCCCGCTGCAAACAGCCAAACTCCAGCTCCACTGTAACCAGCAAAGCAACCCCAACTTCATGCTAAATACATAATTTACAGCAAATTAAACTTAATGGGGCTGGAGTAATTATGTTGACTTCTTTAAGTACTTAGAGATAAATACCTGATTAGATATTTCAGAATATAAACTTTTCCATTGTTTTCCAAAGGAGACGGGAGAGAGAGGAGGCTGAGGCGGGAGTCAGGGGGAGATGAGCAGGAGACACTAGCACCCCCTCCAGAACGCTCCGGAGCGGAGCCCAGGCCAGCCCTCCAGGACGTCAGTTTCACATCTATCAGAAGCCTTAAAAATGTCCATACCTTTTGACCCAGGAAGACCGGAAACCCACTGTAAGGACATGATCAGAGATGGAGACCAAGCCTTACACATGGGATTAGTTATCCAGCATCATTTACCGCAGCCAGATTCAGATGGGAGTCATCTAACCACCTATGGGGGGCAGAAGACCTGCACAGTTGTGAGATTGAGCCCTGCATTGGGCTCTGCACTGACAGTGGAGCCTGCTTGGGATTCTCTCTGTCTCCCGCCCTCTCTTTCTCCCCCTTCCCCACTCACTCTCTTCCTCTTTCTCTCTCAATCCCTACCTCTCAAAATAAATCAGCATTAAAATAAACTGAGACTGGGGCGCCTGGGTGGCTCAGTTGGTTAAGTGGTTACGCTTCTGACTTCAGCCCAGGTCATGATCTCACGGTTTGTGGGTTCGAGCCCCGCGTCGGACTCTGTGCTGACAGCTCATAGCCTGGAGCCTGTTTCAGCTTCTGAGTCTCCCTCTCTCTCTGACCCCCCCCTGCTCATGCTCTCTCTCTCTCTGTCTCAGAAATAAATAAAAAACATTAAAAAATGTAAAAAAAATAATAAACTGAGACTTTGAAATGTAATGCATGATGGGAAGGTGCTTATGAACATAAAGGCAGGAAATAAAAGTAGCACATAAAACTGGACAGCAAGTAATTTTGCTAATATGAGCAAAGGAAAAATAAAACCCAGAAGGAGGGATGCACAAATACCAACAGATGTTATCTCTGCATGGGGGATTACACAGGATTTTTCTTTTCTTTTTTTTTTTTTTTTGTAATGGTTAAAATTTTTCTNACCCCCCCCCCCCCTTTACTCTAGAAGAATTCCTGGCTTCAGCCCTGGGGCCATAGCCCTGATCTTGGAATCTCTAGGTCCTTATTCAAATCTTCTAGTTGCTGGGTGGGGTCCAGGTGGCAGGTTGCCACTCAGAACCCTGTCTCCTCTTCTTTGGTAGCAAGAATGCTACCAATGCTGTTGGGGGTGGATGGGAGTCCTGCTTAAAAGTTATATTTACTAGTCCCCACTCTTTTCCCTTCTGATAGGCTGGCCAGCGGAATGCGAATAGAATTAAGTGTGGCTTCCAGAAAAGCTTTCTGACGGGAGGTTAGCAGAGGGCAAACCCCTCTCTGCTCCTTTATCCTCTGCCTTGCATTCCCTTCCTGTCTGGAACGCTACAGCGATTTCTGGGGATCCAGCCACCATCGCATGGCCGATAGGCGACCTTAAGGCTGAGGTCGTGCACCGTGGAAGGTAAAGCAAAAACAAAGGAGACTGGGACATTCACAAAATATGTGGAGTAACGGGAACTTCTATACCCCCAATTCTCTGAAACGAGAGAAAAAGATAATAGTAATCTTCAATTTGTTTTCAGCCACTATTGTTCAGATCCGCTGCCAGCAGCTGAAGTGCAGTTCCTAAAAGATACACGAGGGGGCAGGCAAGGATGGCGGAGATAAAGTAAGACGGGCTAAGCCAGACCGCTCAAGAAATCGGTAAGGAAATAGCTGCTTTTATCGGAGTGAAAGACCGTGGGCCTGGGCTAAGATGAACTGGAGCAGAGAAGCCTCTAAATATATGATCCATATTGTAAAGTGATACTTAGTGGGATCACGCGGGCCTAGGTGGCCAGGCTGGGCCCTTGGAAATGTTGGGTCAGCCTCATGCGGCAAGGAGGGGTTTTATGGTCAGGGCAACGGGGCCGAGAGGGTTGGTGTTGATTCCTTCCGAGAACATAAAGTCCGTAGGTCAAGGATGGTGAGGTAGAGAGTTCATCTGGAGATCAGGAGGCGCGGACTTTGCTCATAACTTCACGAAAGTCAGTCTCCATTTCTAGACTATATCTCGCTCGTCTGTTAATGGGAGGGATGGTCGCGCCCCAGAAGCTAAGGCGTTTCCATGACTCCCAGGATCTCCGGCCATGACCTGGGGGTGGGCGTCTTTGCCCCTCCCCCCGCACTCACACGTATGCAGCCCCCTCTCTGGTTTCCAGAACTGTCTAGGGTGTGGCAGGCGCAGGGTTGAGCGCAAATTGGCTCAGGGGCTCGCGGGTCCGAAGCTAAGCCTGGGGGTGCCGCTAGGGGCTGGTGGATTCCCAGGGTGGGAGTCAATAAAGGGAGTGATGATGTCGAGAGACAGAATGAGCTCAGCCTGACAGCAATGGGCCACCCTAGAGTGTTTTCTCATCACATTTTGTTTTTTTGTTTTTAAAATTTTTTTCATGTTTTATTTATTTATTTATTTATTTATTTATTTATTTATTTATTTGAGGGAGAGAGAGACAGAATGAGGAGGGGAGGGTCGGAGAGAGAGATGCAGAATCTGAAGACAGGCTCCAGGCTCTGAGCTGTCAGCACAGAGCCCGCTGGGGGCTCGAACCCACTAACCGTGAGATCACGACCTGAGCCTCAGTGGGACACTTAACCAACTGAGCCACCCAGGTGCCCCTCTCATCACATTTTGGAACTGGAAAATGCCTTAGTGGTCTTCTAGTCCATTCCTTTCCCTGATGCTTGAATTCTTTCTTCAACCACCACCACCACCCCCACAATAACCAGTGATCACTGATGACATCATCACCACTGCCATTGTCACTGTCATTGTCATCATTATGCACAGCATCACCACCATCCTTATGTCCCCATGATCACGGCCGCCGCCACCACCACCATCGTCATCGGCATCGCCATCGTCTTCATCACTGACATTTATCGAGCACCTCCTTCGTACCAGGTGCAGTGCTGAGAGCTTTACGTCCCTGATGGCACTAAACCCTCAGAATATTGCGATTAGGTAGGAATTTAGAGGTGAAAAGCACGCTCAGGAAAACAAAGTGGCCCAAGGCAGCACAGATACTAAGCAGGGAGGGAGGGTTCAGGTCCGGCTCAATCTGATCACAAAGGCTAATCTCCATCCACCGCACGTCGGGACCCCGAGAGCTGCCCTCTGCTATGCGCCCCCAATGGTAGAGAGGTCGCCGTCTCCGCGAGGAATTTGGTAAGGGCTCCAGCTGCCCGTACCAAAAAGGACAATCAGCTTTCCCGTGGCTGCACCCACTGGTCCTGGTTCTGATCTTTGGTGCCGCGCAGAAGGCCTCTGACCTCTGGTCCATGTCACAGCCTTTCTGATGTTTGAGGACAGCATTCCTGCTCACTTCCTCCTCTTCTTCTAGGGGGTAATATGTATTTGTTTATCGTCTGTCTTCACTACTCAAATGCGAATTCCATGAGAGCAAGGATCTTGTCAACCTTCTTCAGTTCTCTATCTCCAGGGCCTAGAAGGGAGCCTAGAATGGGATAGAATTCTAATAAAACTGTTAAATTAATGTATGGATTAATTAATCCATGGGACCTAGTTCTCATGCCCTTCTCAAGGCTCTGCTTTTCAACAAGCCTATCCATGACCTTCTATGTTTGTTCCTCAGAATGACAGAAGAGTCTGAACGGGGCTGAAAGTCCACTCTAATAGGACTTTCACCTCCCTTTTGCTATGCTCCATACCTCTACTAATATGGTCTAAAAGACAGCAAGATTTACACAGGAGAGTGTTTGCTCTGGAGTCAGATAGACTGAAGTTCAAGTCTCAGCGCTGCCACTTACTGGTTCTGTGTTATTTAGCTTTTCTAAGCTGCAACCTACTCTTGTATAAAATTATGCTTATCATACCAACCTTGCAAGCTTGTTATGAAGATAGAGATTACGTGAGTACATAGTGCAGAGTAAGCGTTCAGTAAAAGATGTTCAGAAGCAAAGGTAATTTTATCTATTGATGACATTATTTCCATGGTTGCTGATATTATTGTTGTTGTTTTTATTAAGCTGGCCAGGCCCGGGGACTCTGTCTCCTCAGAAGGGCTTTGGTTGGGAAGTGACTGAAATGGGGTGCGGGGAAGGAAGGGAGAAGTGACATGAGAGGCGTGTCACCTCATGGGCTCATCCTGAGCTCCCTGTCATGTCAGGCCTGTCTCTCGCCTCTGTACCTGACGGTTGATTTATTTGGCTCAGCCCAGCTCAGATTTGCGCTGCGTGCGAAATTCACATTTACATATGAGATCCCATCCTGTGAGCCGCGCACTGTGACTCCCGCCTGTGGGGATTTTCTTCTTGCCCTGCTTCTGCCACCCAGAGCCTTTGCTCCCCCCTAAGCACCTGTCATCCGGAATCTGAAGGGCCCCCCTCCCCAGCACAGTTAACGCTGATCACGCCGTGGGTCTCTCTCCTCCCAGAGGAGGGAAGTTTCCGGGGCGGCAGGAATTGCAGCTGATGCTTTGCAGACACCCTCCCGAGCGTGGAAAGAGCCTGGCGCAGAGGAGGGCGGGCCAGGACTGTGGGGCCGGTGGGAAGTGATGGCATCCGTGGATGGGGCTGGGGGTTGATAGGGCAGGGAGCGGCAGGGAGAGCAGAGAATGAGCCCCTGTCGCCGCAGCCTGTACTGGGTCCACATCCCAGCTCTGTCGTTTATAGGCCGCTGATGACTCCCGGCGGGTCCCCTCACCTCTCTGAGCCTTGGTCCCCTTATCTATCAGATGGAGATGCGACTTCCCACCCAGGTGAGGCTGCGGGCAATGACGCAGCCAGTATGGACGGATGTGCTGCAGGAGGCTGGCAGAACTCGCCAGCTGCAAGGCGGGTGATGTCACAAGGGAGGCCCGGGTGGCCCTGAGGTCACCTGGTGGCGTGCGGTGGTAGGTGACGTAGGCTCTGGAGTAGACCTGGGCTTGAATCCTAGCTCTGCTACCTATGGCTGGGTGGCGGAGGCAAACCACTCACCCTCTCTGAGACTCTCTGAGTCTGTTTCCCCCTCTGTGTCACTAGCTTCCTCCCGGAGGTGGGACTGAGAGCATCGCTTTGCAGTGACAACGCACCTGCCCTGGTACAGGCTTCGTCATCATCAGCTGCCCCCTCCTGCTGGCTTCCCAGCGAGGCTCCCACCGGGGACCACATTCCCCACAGGGCAGCCTGGATAGACAGGTACAGGAGTGCCCCCCACTGTGACTGGCAGCAGGAGCCCCTGGCCCGGCACAGACCTCACACCCCGCGGTGCTGTCTGAACAGGAAAGACTGAGTTGGTGGACTCGGTGGAATACGTCCTGGATGAGTCAGGCAGCTCTGCCCGTTCCTATCTCTGCTCAGTTCTCCCGACCCATGGGAGATCTAGGCAAAGGTCATGGCCTCCATCGCCCTACCTGTGGGGACGACCGTGGTCCTGGGGCACCCAGGACGCAGGCCCAGGAGTCGCCCAGCACAGCCCAGCCCACACGACCTGCATGCTCAGTGGTTTCCCACAGAGGGCACAGAAGCGCAGCTGGCCCTCCCCACACTGGCCAGGCCTGTGACTGTGACATGCGCGTGAACCAGCAAAGGAAGGCTCCGACTCAGCCAGATGGGGGAGGGGTCAGCCTGCGGCCTGGCTGGTGGGTTCACGCTCTTGAATCAATTCTTAATTCAGGGTAAGGGGTGGAGGCTCATGAGACAGTTGAGAGCGGGTCGTAGCCTCTGGCCAGGGGAGAAACTGAGGCACAGAGAGTCAGCCACCGTGTGAGTATCATCAGCCCGTCATAGAGCTGGAAGACGCTTTTGCCACACGGATTTTGTGTGATGCTCACAAAGCAGAAAGTTTACCCTGATGCTCAGAAGTGGGGAAAGTCACCCAGGGCCACAGAGCAGGTTGTGGCTGAGCCACTCCTCCTTGCCCCCCCTCCTGAGGAAGCCTGGGCTGGGGAGGGGGCTGAACGCGACCCCCTGATCCTACCCTGGCCATCATCTAAGGGCTCATTCAGAAGCCCCTCTCATGTCCCCAGCTCAGGAGGCTTTGCCTCCTTTACTGGGTTTTGCAAGCAATGCAGAAGCCAAAAAGCCCTCTGGAGGTGCAAGTGGTCCCCCAAAGAAAAGACACTTCAACTGCTATTACCCGACGGCTTCCTGATATGAGCTGGAGGTTGGTGGGGTGGGGGGAGCAGCTCCAGCCACTGATGAGAGAGGGGGAGAGGAGGATGGGAGGGAGGTGGGAGGGGCCCTCCGTCACTGTAACTCCGTCTGGTGGGGAATG
>NW_027532008.1:215753-225813 GCF_008692635.1 Crocuta crocuta
CCCCCTGATCCTACCCTGGCCATCATCTAAGGGCTCATTCAGAAGCCCCTCTCATGTCCCCAGCTCAGGAGGCTTTGCCTCCTTTACTGGGTTTTGCAAGCAATGCAGAAGCCAAAAAGCCCTCTGGAGGTGCAAGTGGTCCCCCAAAGAAAAGACACTTCAACTGCTATTACCCGACGGCTTCCTGATATGAGCTGGAGGTTGGTGGGGTGGGGGGAGCAGCTCCAGCCACTGATGAGAGAGGGGGAGAGGAGGATGGGAGGGAGGTGGGAGGGGCCCTCCGTCACTGTAACTCCGTCTGGTGGGGAATGNCAGGGGGTGCTGACCAGAGACTATGGGACTGGAGCTTAGAAATCTGTGACCATGTCGGCTTCAGTGTGCCCATCTGCACGTGGGAGCCGGGGCGGAGGCTCTCGGGGGTCCCCTGGGTCTCTGAGCTGAGGAGGGTCACCCTGGACCCCCTGGCCCTGGGGATGGGGGGAATGGGCCTGGCGGGTGGAGAAGCTGTTGGGGCCCCTCCTGAGGTCCTTGATACCTGATCCCAGCCACACGGGTCCTGTTGGCCCAGGAGCTGGGAGGTGCCGACTGACGCTCAGACTGAACAATTCAGTGAGGGGCCGCCTGGGTCTGCTGTGAGTGAGGGCGTCCGCAGGGAGCGCCGTCCATCGCCTGGCGCCACTGGCCAGGAGGACTAGTAACGAGGCCTGACACTTATAGCCTGGAGTCAGAAGGGGCTCTAGGGATTCATTCACTTACTGGAACATATCGATTGCATAGTTTCTAGGTTTTTGTTACTGCAAACGAGGCTGCTGTGGACATTCTTGTACAAGGCTCCGGCGCACACGTACGGGAGGCTCTCTGGGGCCCTTTCTCCGGGTGGAGCTGCTGCTTTGGAAGGCGTGTGCGTGTCTGACTTTATAAGACACACCACACCGACTTTCAGAGCGCCCGAATCTTTTCTGCTTCCAGCAGAGTGTGGGAGAGCATCTGTTGTTCCCCACCTAGACGGCAACCTCACTTCTGCCCACCTAACAGGTGTAAGATGGAGGTTCTCAGTGTTCCAGAATGAGCAGTTCTCCGATTACTAATCAAATGGCACATATTCTCAAACGATCATTAGCCACTCAGTTTTCTTCTGAAAATACCTATGCATGTCTTTTCCCTAATTTTCTGTTGGATTTTTCTTTATTAGTTTCTTAGTCTCTTTAGGAAGTCTGTATGTACTTAGGATAGAATCATATATTGCTCATGTGTTCTAATGTCCAGGTCCACGTGTGGCTTATCTGTCCAATTTGTTTATTTATAAGGATATCGGATGCAAAATGCCTTATTGAAATCAGTCAGTTTCACCAATTGTTTCTTAATGGTTGGCAATTTTGTATTTTGGGAAATACTTTCTTTTCTGCCCAAAGTCATAAAAAATGCAAAATGGGGGGTAGTGACTACCTCTGGGGAGGTGAGGGAGGCAGTGGGGGAGGGGACCCAGGGTGCCCCTGCTCTTGGTCGTGTTTCCGATCACCAGCCGTGACTCCCTGGTGTTTGCCGGCATGGACGGTTCATAGCGTGTATAGACAGAGGGATAGACAGACAGACAGGTGTGTGCTGCAGACTCTGTTGCGCGCATGGAAAACTATGTACTGAAAAGAAGAGGTTGAATGAAACTTCTGGCCCAGGCCCAGGGTTCCCAAATAACGCCAGCTGGGAAGGCCCGCACGCTTTCTGGACTCAAGCATGGCCCCACTCGGGTTGTGTGCACCGGCTCATTTAATCCTCACAGCAGCGCTATGATCTTTGCCCCTTTTATAGATGAGGATTCAGACACTAGAGAGGCCAAGTGCCCTGTCCTGGATCACACAGCCCAGGGAGTCTGAGAAGCAAGCCCGGGTCTAGACTCCAGGTCGGTCCCTTGCAGCTGTCGACTGCCCATCACTCATGCAGCAGGTGCTTAGTCAATGGTGAGGCTGCTCTGAGGCCCTGTTCACACAGCAGCACACCTCACCCCCTGCCTGACCCGCAGGCTCTGGGCACCGCCCTCACCATGGCCCAGGCCACAGCGGGGAGCCCCTTGTGGGCAGGTGAAAAACCTCTGTGTCTGTGACCTTGACCATGGACATAAGAGAGAAGGTGGAGGAAGAAGAGGGAAGGAGGGGGAGGTGGGGAGGGGGCAAGGGAAACGGAGGGTAAGAGAAGGACGAGGGGGAGGAGAGAGAGTAAAGGGACAATGACAAAGAGAGATGGGGAAGGACAGGCAGACGCCAGCACACCGCAGGGAGGGCAGACAGAGGCCACGGACGGGGGACGGCGGTCAAGCTGTGCCTAGCAGCCAGTCTCCAGGGAGGTGCCCCAGGGCTCTGTCCCCGCCCGGGCCTCTAGCCACAGCCACCGGCCAAGCAGCTCCCCAGACGACAGAAGCCGGAGGGACCCGGGGCACCGCCGGCCCCCAGCTGATCTCAGGGGAGACTCCCTCAGCAGGGGGCATGGACTACGGACACGGGGAGAGGTTCCGCATTCGGGCCCCAACACTGACCGCAGAGCGGAGACGGAGGGAGACCCGTCCTGTCAGCGACTCCTGGAAAAGCCCGGCTGGAGCCTCCCCTGACGTGACAGCGGCTTAGGTGCTGGACAAGCCGCTGTGACACCAGACGATGTCCACGCCAGGAGAGGGCGCAGGGAGGAGGAGGTGAGGGCCCACCACCCTCTGGGCTGCCCTGGGGCTTCCTGAGCCTGCTCTGCAAGGAGGGGAGGACAAGCACGGGAGCAGGGAATATTCTGGAAGGCTCCCAGAGTAGAAGACAGAGGCAGAAAACGGCAGCAGCAGGGGGCCCGGGAGGCAGGGCCTGGGTGGTAACCCCAGCTCTGGCTCTTCCTGTCCCCTCTGACCAGTCCCTTAACCTCTCTGAGCCTGGTCTCCTCCTCAGTGACACGGGGGTGATCCCAGTGCCGCTTCTGTCGGTGGCTGTGAGGACCTGTGCACAGGGAGGGCCCAGAGGAAGAGCCCAGAAACGGTGGGTCCAAAGAGCCTGTTAGCAGTCTTCATTGAAGGAATGGTCTTCCCAGTGACAGTTCATTAATGGACTTACTGGAGAGGGAAGATGGGGCTCCCGGTGAGAGGACAGTTTGGTATTTTTCCTCTTTTAATTACGTGCATTCCTCCTGCCTGGCCCAAGCCTCTGTGAGAAATGAGGATAAAGAGACCCAACTGGCCCATCTGTTCGAGATGCAAAGACAGGTGATGTGGGAGAAGGCAGGCGTGAGGAGCGGGCGTCAGTGCACGGGGGACCCTCCTCTGCGGAGCCACTCCTGGCTGGGAGCGTTGGCCACCAGAGCCCGGGGGGCATTAGGTGTGCTGGCCTGGAGGGGCCACTCTGCTCATGGGGGGCGGCGGCACCTGAGGATTTGGGTCGGGACAGCCTTGCTTCGCTGGGGAGCTACCGTTTTCTTGGGCACCTACTACGTGCCGACGGCATTGCATGTGTTTTCTAACTTCACAAAGATCATTTGACAGACGGAGGGCGGGAGGGAGGCAGACGGATGGGTGCAGGGCTCTGGGCTGGGTGCAGAGGGGGCGGGGACGTCCATGTCGTGGGTCTTAGGGAGGCTCGGGGACAGCAGGAGGAGCCTGCGCACCGGAGCTGGGAATGGGAGGCCAGGCCTGTTGTCTCAAATGTGTCTGCTCTTCTCCCTCCTTGCTGCCATCTGGTGAACCGTAGACTTAGTTTCCCCATCTATGAAATAGGCCCTAGAGGCGGCTAAGATGGGCTTGAGGGCTGTCTTGGGCTTTGGGACGCTGTGTTCTAAGGCAGGGGAGGGAGGGACGGTCCCCAGTTCCTGGCAGCAGGAGGAGGGTGTGGGCGTGATGGGGGAGGTCAGCCCTCATCCCTGTCACTTGAGGGACATGCGTAGACAGAATCTGTCCCTTTGGACCCTCTCTCCCTAAGGGTCTGGAGGGGGTGGCAAGTCCCGCCTCCAGCTGAGCTGCTGTCTGGCCCCCTTACTCGGGATGTGTGTGCACAAGTCCCCAGGGGCCGTCTCTGTGCTCGCTGGCCTCCAGCTGTTCCCTAGACTTTGTCACACTCGGTGGGGGGGGTGGCCCAGACCTGACTGCAAAGGAACTGGGGGGGGGGCTGAGCATGAGCACCCCAGTAGTGGCTTCTATTTCCCAACTCCCTTGACTTCTTATTTACAAATGGCCAAGTTCTGACCCCAAGTCAGGTAGTAAATGTCTCCAAGCCAAATTGTCGGGGAATTTGACCCTGTCCAAGCTCACAGGGTCAGGAGGGAGCAACCGACTCCCCCGTGAGCTGGCTGCAATTCCAACGGAGCTGAGGGGGAGGCCTGAGGGTCTAGGGCAGCCGGGGCGGTGACCCGCAGCACGGCTCAGGGCCCAAGTGACGCGGGACAGGCGGCCAGACCACAGGGCACTGCACACCGGCTGGGCGCTCTGTAGCCGAGGAGCGCAGGACCAAGGCTCAGATGCTTCCGGGGCAAACATTGAGGTGGCCAGGTGCCCCCCCCACCCCACAGATCAGCCTCAGCTGGGCCGGGTAGGGCGGTGCTGGGAAGCCCAAGCAGAGGGGGCTGAGGGCCCCCAAAACGGGTACCATGAAGAGAACTTGGAGTCCACAGTCCAAAGAGCTGGGGGTGAGTCCCAGGACCCCCCCCCCCGATCTGCTGTGTGACTTGGGGCACCTGACTGGCCCTCTGGGTCTCAGTTTGCTCACCTGGGAAGTGGGAGAATGATTCCCACCTCTCAGGGGCGTGCAGCCTGAAACGAGGTCCCAGGGGCAGGACGAGGTGTTGTTGGGGCTCAGGACAGAGACCCCATCTTTGCCAGGGCTTGGATCCAGGGGATCCCCGGCCACAGGTCTCCCACCAGGGCTTCGAGGAGGGGACGGCACCTTCTCCAGATCAAGAATGTCCTCTCCTCCCTCATGGGAAACCTCCCAACAGGTCAGAGTGTGTCCCCTCCTGTGGTCCCATCGGGTTAGCAGGGCCTGAAGTGGCTCCTTCCTGCCTGTCCCCTCCTGTAAAGTGCCACTGGCTGCCCTACTCAGTGACGGAGCTGGGGAGCGTGGGGTGTGCAGGGGGACGGTGTAGAGGGCATCTGAGGCGGGGCCGGGGCAGGTGGCTGGGAGGATGTGCCAGCACCGCAGACGGCGTGGGAGAACAGCGTGGGGATGGCATGCGGGAGAGTGCCAACTGTCCCTGAGCCCTTGTGGCCGGTCCTCGGCGCTGGGCCTGGGTCCCGGCTCCACGCAGGTGAGGGATTTCAGACTCAGGAAGGTGAAGGTTGGAGAAGAGCCTGGTGGTGCCCCAGCTGCTCCCTCTTTGGGGGCTCCCTCGCGTGGGCTCTGCTGTCCCCCAGCCACCTGGGATTCCCAGACCCTGGCGCAGGGACCTGAAGTCTGCACATGGGTTGGAACCTGCATTTTAAGGAGACCCCGGGGGGTTCCGAGAGGCCACCCTGAGCCTGGGTGCGAGACCTGCCCGAGCACCCAGCACGGGACACGCTGGACCCGCCCCTCCCCTTCTCGGAGGCTCCTGTCTGTCCGTGGGGTGGGGGTTAGCCTCCAGCTTCCTAGGTTTCCACTGACGGCTCCGTGACCGGCTGCCGCTGGATGAGTCTCGGCCTGATCTAGACACACAGGGGACACATCCTCGGTGTGAGCACTCCAGTGCCAGGATGTGTTAAGTAACACAAAACCTGTGATCGCTCACACGTGGTATTCCTTGCCTTCGGGACACAGGCACTGTTTATCGCCCACTTTACAGAAGGGAACAGCGAGGCTCAGACAACAGGGGGCGGGGACATGCAGGCAGGGGAAGAGCTGGGCCTCCAAACAGGCCTGTTTGTCTCACAGGGCCATCCTCCTCTTCCCCTTTAGGTGGCAAAACGTGTCCCAGAGCCGCCGTGTCCCCGTGGCCGCCTGTGTGTTGCTATAGCAGCCTCCTCAGCTCCCGGGGAGGGGGGAGTGGAAATAGGCCAGAGCGATAATGAGGCTGAGTTCCAGTCCGTGTCCTGATGGCATCTGGTTTAGAGGCACCGCCCTGTGGCAGAGGCGGCTGGGGTCTGGGGCCCCAGATCAAAGGCCAGCCGCTCTGAGCCCAGTGAGCCGGGCTGCGTCCTCAGAAGGTCCCCCTTGATCTCACAGTGAGTCATGCTGTCGCTGGCACAGCCCCCCTGCTGTTCCTTGGGGGGATCGCTTGCTGGATGGGTTGGCAGTGAGCAGAGGTCCCTGAGATGGGCCCCCACCAGGCTGCCCGAGACCCCCTCCTCGGGGCTTCCTTTCAAGTGGCAGCTCAAAGGCCAGGGGTCTTTTCATTTTGGCAAACGGGGTTCCATCCTGGCTCTGTTGCTCTGAGCGGCACCCTGGCCCCTGGCTCCGCCCCCTCCCCAGTCAGGTGGGGGTCACAGTGTCCTCCTCTCAAGTTTTGGCCTCCTGGTGGCACCTGTGAGACCTCAGAGAGCGGCAGAACAGACAGAAGTCCTGCCTCCGCCTCTTGCTGTGTGACCACGGGTGCCTACTCAGCCTCTCTGAGCCCCCCGTTTCCCCCTCCTGCTGTGACATCAAAATGGGAAGGCAAGTCTTTGCATAAAGCTCGCTTTTTCAAGGAGGCTTCTCAGACACCTGAGTTCATCCCGAACCCCGCCTGGTGGCCCCCTCCCCCACATTCTGGGTAATTTATGTGTTTACTGTGTGTCATCTGATGGCCCCGCTGGAATGACCGCTCCTCTGGCGTGAAGATGGGGTCTTTGTTTTCTCTTCCAGGGCATCCCAATCACTTGCCCTGCACGCGGCAGGCAGTGCATGATGAATGCGGTTGTGCCCTGGGATGGGGCCTGGCCCTCACCCTGGGGCTCCATCGGTGCCCTCTCCCTTCCTTTGCACACCTGGCCATGTCCTTCCACCCAGCAGCAGGAGTGGGAGGCAGGAGGGCCTGCCCGGCACGGACGGGGTGCTGTGGCCCGGTTTCCACACGATGCTCGCACGGCACCTGACATGATTGCTCACGGCCTTTCTCCCTCTACCCACGGCTCCACCTTCACACACTATGTGCCTGCCGCGTCTATCGCAAGGCCCTGTCTGGGCAGCTCAGAGGGAGGAGGGTTGAAGAAAGGCCATTCGGGCTAAAGAGCCATTGTTCACGGATGCTGGGGTACGGGGCCCCAGGAGGCTGGCCCTGCTGAGAGGAGCTCACTGTCTAAGTGGGGTGGTTGGGGGGGTATCATGTAAACAGGCAGGTGAGAGGTGCGAGCACAACCCAGGGGACAGGCACTGTCGGGATATGGGGTGTGGGTGCATCAGGGAGGGCTTCCTGGAGGAGGAGACACCTACTCTGGGTGCAGAGGCTGGGGGATGGGAGGAGGAAGTGTGTGTATGTGTGTGTAGGGCCTGGCTGGTGGGCAGATCACAGAATCCCTCCCCAGGCCTTCTTCTCATTCCCGCATCCCCATATTCCCACCATGTCAAGTATCTGAGGTGGGAAGCAGGGCAGAGA
The DNA here is from genome assembly GCF_008692635.1 of Crocuta crocuta. NCBI lineage: Eukaryota > Metazoa > Chordata > Mammalia > Carnivora > Hyaenidae > Crocuta > Crocuta crocuta. The sequence continues at coordinate 223,254 of NW_027532008.1, forward strand.
AGAGGCATTTAGGTCCGTGAGGAGAAGGTGGGGTCAGCGGCCCACGGGTCCTTGACGGGGAGCCATGCACAGGCCTGCCAGGCCCCTGAGCCTCAGACTGGAAAAGCTTGGAATACTTGAGCTGAGGGTCCATGGAAGCCTCTGCCCCCGCTACCCCCCTGAGGTCAGAGCCCCCCACCCCCTGCCAGCTCACAGGGGCTCAGTCCTCTGGGGTGGGGGGTGGTATTTCCCAGGGAGGCTCCTGGGGCTCAGGGAGGGAGTGACTTGTCCCAGTCCCCACGGCCAAGCCTGCTGGGCCCTGAGCTCTGGGTTCCCCCTGTTGCGGGTGCCGGAGACCCCAGCCTTCCTGGTGGGTGAGGAGGGGTCCCTGGGCCAACTCAGATGACCGACCGTGACCCGGCTCCTCCAGAGCTCCAGCCCCACCTGCCTCGTCTCCATTTCTCCCATCCCGGGATCTGGTTCCTTCCAGAGAAACCCACTGACCCCGCAGGACAGGGTCAGAGCCCACCGAGAGCGCCTGGATGAACGGGGAGCAGGGAGGGACGTCCACGAGGAGCAGGGTGAGTGCATCAGGGAAAAACAAACAGAACTGAAACGTAAGCGGCCTCCTGCCTTCTATCCCCAAGCGGCTTGGACTGAGGGAGACCCACCAGAAAATTCCACTTAATAAGGACTACGTCCCCACCACTCGCCTCATAATTAACACAGCAGGAAAACAACACCAGAGAAGCACGTGTGCCGAGGAGTTGGCCCCACGGCTCTGTCACCTGGGGCTTCAGGACCCATCGCACCCTCTCACCATGAGGGGACCTGGGGGGTGGAGAGCCAGGTGAGGAGATGGGGCTCGTGGGGTCAGGGACCCCCGGAGACCCACGCTGAGTGCTGAGAGGACCGTGCAGGTCAGGGGCCCAGGGTCCTGCCTCTGCAGACGCTGATGTGGGCGGGCGGAGGGTCACGAACCTTCCTCCATCTTCAGATCTGCCTGTCCTTGCACCTGTGATGCTCGGGAGCTGGGAATCAGAGTCTTTCATGGACTCGAAGATGCTTTCATCTTCGAAGATGCTTTGAATCACAGAATGTGAGCATCTGGTCCCTTTCACAGAATCCCAGAATTCTAGAATCACAGGCTCAGCTGTGGACTCACAAGCCTGATGGTCTGAGAATTGAGGAATCTTGAGATTTGGAGCCTCCCCCACAGCTTACTGGACCCCTGGAATCACAGAGTCAGTCCAGAGACACGTGGGGTAGAAACAGACATCCTGAGATCAGAATTTTAGCCCAGACAGTGATGTTGGTTTAATCCCCCTCTTCCTTTTACGGGACGCTCTCCCTTCACTTCTCTGCAATAATTTGAACTCTTGTAGGGACGGGGAGCTCACCACCTGGCAGAGGAATCTGCCGGGAGATTGTCAAGCACATCTGCTGATACTGAGCCCAAATGTACCCCCATGTGACCCACCCACCACCCTGAGTGCTTCTTGCTTCCGCTCTGCTTCCTGGTATCCCGCCCCCATGAAGAGCTAAATACAGAAACTAGTGAACTTGACACCATCCTGTGAGCTATTTCTCTTGGCCCCAGGGATGGGATTGGCACTAGGGCTGAGGGCTGTCTTCCCGTAGGGCAGAGCCTGGCACCGGGCTGTGGGGACGCTCAACCCACCCCAGCCCACCAAGGCAGAGAGAGAAAGAGCCTGAGAACAACGGAGACGAAAGGAGAATGTAGGTGCTCGATGATGCCCGGTGCTGGAGGGAAGGAGGGGTGGAGCCCCTTCTCAGGGAGCCCAGAGCCGGGGGGAGGGGGTGGACGGGGCTGGTGTGTGGGTAGGCCAACTTGGTCCCAGTTATCCCAGCCCTGCCACTGACCACTGGCTGACTTTGAGTAAGTAACTCAATGTTTCTCCATCTGTAAAATGGGCTACTGAGGCCCACTCAGTGACTGGTGCCTGGGCTGCAGGGGGACTCACTGAGAGTAGTCCTCCCTCCCTCCCCCAGCATGGCCCTGGGCACGTGGCAGGAGGGCAGAGGGAGTTAGCTTCCCCCCTCACCCCTGTGCCTTGACCTTGGGGGATGAACAGGATTTCTCCAGGTGGAGAAGACGTGGAAAGGATTCCCAGTAAAGGAAGCAGCTCATGCAAAATCTGGAGCCTTGAGTATGTCCGGAGGATTCGGGGAGCAGCACGCAGTGTTCTTGAGCTGTTGGGATGTGGGGGTGAAGCTGCAGGCCTGGTGTTGTGGCAGGGGGGCCCTGGATGCCCCCGTCTAGCAATGCGCCCCAGGAGCCAAGGCAGGAGCCAAGGCAGGTGCCTCCCATGAGGACGCCCCGCCCCCGCAGTGCCCCGCCCCCTNGCCAACACCCGCCCTCACCTCCCGGAAGGAGCTGGTGATGAAACCCGGCACCAGAACATTGGAGCACTTCAGAAGGCTCTGGAAAGGTTTTGTTCTGACATGAAGAGCTGGGTTTGATTAAGTCAGATGTCGGCTGGGGAATCAAGGAGGCCAAGTCTCCCGAGGAGCTGGGCCAAGGCGCCGGCCCAGGGCAGGTTCCGGAAAGCACCCCGTG
>NW_027532008.1:225865-227468 GCF_008692635.1 Crocuta crocuta
GGGGGGGCGCGGGGGTCTGGCGTCTGGGCTGGGGTCTCAGTTCCGCCGCAGAAGCCGTGTGACACGGGGCAAGTTCCCCCACCTCCTGGGCCCCACAGCCTCCCGCGAGGTGAAGTAGAGCATGGAGCTGTCTCTCAGGGCAGTCGCAGGGACGGAGGGGGCCGCGGGGACGCCCTCTGGTTGTCACCTTTCCTCGGTCATTCAGCGGTGGCTTCTCTCCCTCCACCCTCCGACCCGGACCCCTGAGCTCGCCCTGGATCTACCGTCTGGTCAGTTCTCCCGCGTCCCGCCCCGGGGTGTGGCGGCCGCCCCCAGCCCTGGGGGCGTGACTCGGCCTCCGCTGGGACACGCTGAAGGGGCAAGCCTTCTAGACAGCTGGGACGTGACTTCATTTGGGTCCCAGGCCCCGGCTCCCGCCTGCCTCTCCACCCTGGTCACCCAGGGACCGGGCACTAATGGGGGCCCCTGGAGGGCAGGTCAGAGCAGCCCATCTGGAGGGGCGCCCGCTGCTCTCGGGCGTCGCTGTGAGCTGGGCCAGAGCTGCTGCGCCTGCTGGGCCCCGGGAAGGCCTTTCACCCCCGGCGGATGGGTGCTGAGCGCCACCCGCTCTGGGCTGGGAGAAGGTTCCGGCCCCTGGTGCCTTTGCAGAGAGCGGAGCCCACCGTCCCTCCTGCTGCTCAGGCCTCCGGCTTTATGGTGTCAGAACATGGAGCACAGACCACGGCAAAGAGGTGCGGAGGGCGAGGCGAACATGGACCCACGGCCGTGCCCTGGAGTCCGGGGCCCAGCCAGGACAGAGCAGCAGCAGAGGGTCCTGGGGCTGCTCTCGGGCGCTGGGGGCTGCTGGGGGCAACGACAAGGCCCATTTCAGAATCCCTTCCTGTCACCGCGCTCCCGGGGCTCCTGCGTCTAAACACCCCCCGGCCACCTCCTTAGTCAGTGGGTTTGGTTTTGGTTTTGGTTTATGGACGGTACTTAAGGCTCTGGGGCCAAGGCCGAACCCAAACCCCATAGGTGTCCGCCTGGATCAGGCTGATTTCTGGGTTCACCTTTCCTGTTGTAACTACCACCACTTCCACCCGCGCCCCCCACCCCCCGCTTTCCCAGGGGCAGGGGAGTGGGGACGGNCAGGAACAGCGCCCTGGCAGGGCGGGGGTGGGCGAGGGCACTGGGAGCCCAGCGAAGACCCGCTTTGCCTGGAGTTTCCCGGAGGTGGAGACGGGAGAGGTGGTGGGTGGTAACGCTGCCGAGTGGGGAGTCACGAGCAGGCAGCCATCAGCGGGAGCCACAGCAGGCCCTAGAGCAGGGATGCCTGTGATGTGGGGACAGCCGTTCTGCCCGGCGCCCCGATGTTGTGTGGGGGAGGGGAGGGGGCAGAGGGCTGTGCTTTGGGACTCACGAGGGAGTGTCAGCAATCCTGGTGCCTGGGGCTTCAGGGAGGGGACAGGAGGTCAGGGCCCAGCACACAGTAGGCTCCTCGGGTGTGGCCCTCTTCCTTGTCCAGGCTCCTCATTTCATTGATGGGGAAACTGAGGCTTTGAGAGGGTAAGTGACTTACACAGGGACACATGACAGGCCTTGCTCTGGGACCCAGGGGGCTGCT
>NW_027532008.1:227527-265796 GCF_008692635.1 Crocuta crocuta
TCCTCCCCCTCCTCCCCCTCCTTCCCCTTCTCAGGGCAGGTTTATCTGCTGCTCACCCCCAGGCCCCAGTGCAGACAGGCTGGGTGAGGACCCCCCTCTGGCTCCCGCACGGCCTGTGCTCCCCCATCAGGTCCCACTGCGTGGTCATCGTCTGTCCCTCACGGGACTGGGGGCCTGGAGGGCCATGGCAGTGGTGTCTCAGTCCCTGTGGGTGGCAAGGGCCCCCTACGTCCTCTCGTGGAGAGATGGCTCCGCCCCTCACTAGCCGGGGGGGTTCGGGTGTCTCCTGACCACTCAGAGCCTCAGAGTCCTCATCTCTGGACAGGGTGACAAGCCTCGTCTCCCAGGATTGCTGTGGTATTAAATGACCCGCCGCAGGGCCCGCCAGAGATCAGCAGACCCAGGGTGAAATGAAAATATGGGGCCTCTTGCTGAAAAACCATTATGACTTTCAGGACAGCAACAGCAGAGCATTGAACTCTGAGTCAGGCCCTCTGCGAGTGAGTGCCTGTGTGCCCGCATGAGGCCACCCCGCAGGACCTCCTGGGTCCCCACCCACAGTCCCCTAAAGGGCTTTGTACCACCTCACCTCCTGCCAACCTTCAGACAAATGTTAATGGAAACCATCCCCCGGCCTGACATTTGCTGAGCTCTTTGGTTGGTGGCCGATGAGTCGTGAGAGGTGACCACAGGCATCCCGCCCTGATGAGTCGTGCAGCGCCATGACAGCTGACTTCTTCCAGGCTGTCCTCCATTCCTGCCTCCGCTCTCCTGAATCCGGGCTGTGGTACTGTGGCGTTTCACAGGGGTCCACAAACAGCTCTCTGCCCTGGAGGTTCTGAGGGGTGGCCACACAGCTGTTCGGTGTCAGAACCAGAATTCAAATCTATTAACTCATTAGTTAGTCCCTACGGCAAATAGTCCTTGAGGTCTCACTCCATACCAGCTCCCAGGACCCCCCTGATGCCTCTATGCGGGGCCACCCCTGGATTCCTTTGCTGCAGCTCCAACAGTGTGGGAGGAGGGGGGCATGAACCTACTTGGTGGAGGAGGAAACTGAGTCTCAGAGACGAGGCCACCAGCCAGGGAGGGGCCGAGGGTCCCAGCCCTGGACGGCAGGTCAGCTGTTAGGAGACAGACGACATCTCTGCTTTCACTCCCTGCCCCACCTAGGCCATTGCTAAGGGGACTGTCACCTCTGCCTCAGAAATGGCTCTTGACCTACTCTGGGTTTGGACAGGGCTCTGCCTCACGGGATCTGGTGAGCTTGAAATGTCTGTGTGTCCATCAGATGATCTGAGAAGGCCCAACTGGCTGCTCGAGGGGGCTGGGACACTCTGCTGAGGAGCAGGTGCTCAGTTCAGTCCCCCCCCTCCTCCTCCTGCTGCCTTCTACCTGCTGCCCCAGGATAGCGCCTGTCCCTTCTGCAGCCCTGGACATCTACAGCTCTAGGCCACCTCCCACTCGACCACAGCAACATCCTTACCTCCAGTCCCCTGCCCCCAGGCTCCCTTCCCATCCTTCCCTACCCAGCAGCCTCCGACAGCAGGCCCCCACCTGCCCTCCCCTGAGGGAAATGTACGCCCCCAAAACCCCGCCCCCGGGGCTTCTCTGGCTTTCAAGTTAAAACCTGAGCTCCTAGGCTCGGCATTCAATGTCCTCCCAAGTCAACCTAACTGCTCCTCCACCCACATTTCCTGCTGCTGCTCCCACTTGACCCACTGGGCTCCTCCCTCATCACAGCTGGGCTGGAAGAGATCACCCAATGGAAGTAGGGTTGGGTAGAGGATGTGGTCGGGACTGTCGACTCCCTGTGAGGCCCAGAGCATTCTGTGGTCCTGGTAGTCGGGGGGGCTCCCCAACCCCGCTGTAGGCTCACCCTCTGGTCTCTCGGATTGGCGGCCCTCCCTTCCTCTGAATTCTTGCTTTGCCTTGCGGGGTGCCTGGCTCTCAGCACCTCGCATGCTGAGGCTCCCTAAAAAGAAATGCACGCCCTGGGGGCACTGCAGAGAGCAGGGAAAGGTGAATCACCGCAGCGCCTGCCCTGTCTTCTTGTCACCCTCTGTCTCGGAGCTCCGCGATACAGAAGTCAGGTCCTGGGTGAAGGAAGGCCACTCTGTCCTGAGATGCCTTTCCCTGTCCTCAGAGGTGACAAGAAGGGGGAGGGGGAGGAAAAATAGAGAGAGAAGTTTGCTTGCTGGCAGGGGAGGTGGTGGTAAGGGGGAGATGGGGAGGCTGGCAAGGGGGAGGCACAGGGGGCAAGCTGGGGGAGCAAGAGAGACAGAGGAAAGTCTGGGCCTCAGGGGACCCCAGGAGGGACAGCAGGTTAGTGCAGGTGGGACCATAAAACCTGCAGAAGTNTAAGAAGGGGGAGGGGGAGGAAAAATAGAGAAGTTTGCTTGCTGGCAGGGGAGGTGGTGGTAAGGGGGAGATGGGGAGGCTGGCAAGGGGGAGGCACAGGGGGCAAGCTGGGGGAGCAAGAGAGACAGAGGAAAGTCTGGGCCTCAGGGGACCCCAGGAGGGACAGCAGGTTAGTGCAGGTGGGACCATAAAACCTGCAGAAGTGAATGTTCGTGTTTCTACCGCTGACGCCCCGGCACCGAGATCTCCCAGCTGCTTGGCTGGGAACAAGCTGATTTGATCAAAGAAAATAGAATGTGCCGTCACGCTCTCCTCTGTGTCCTGGGTACAGATGTGGGTGAGTGGAGCGAGGGGTCACGCAGCTGCTGTCAGGTGACTGTAGGCTCTGAGAGCCTCAGGGCTGGGGGTGCTTGTGGACATCCCCCCCACCCCGGGGCTGGAGGCGCCGGGGTCTTTCCACCCACATGGGCCACTGTTTCCTCTGGACTGGAGCCCCTGACTCTGTGTTAGGCCACCTNTCTCTGGGTCTCACCAGCTGTGGATGGAAAAGGGGGCATCTAATAGGTAAACTTGGATGCTGCCAGCTCTGGGTGCCTCCGGAGTGAATGGTTCCTTGCATCCCTCCCCCCTCCCAGTTTGACGGTCCCCTGAGTGTCTCCTGTGGGCTCAATAGCTCTGGTCACCAGGTGAAGGCTGCCCTGTGCCCCCTCCTGCTGTCACTCTGATCTCCAGTTGGGAAGCCTCTGGACGGGCCCCTCTAGGCTGCTCTGTTGGCCGTGTCCCAGCCGGGATGGCCAGGCCAGTGTCCGTGCCAAGGGACCAGTCCCTCCAGCCACAACGATGGTCCCTGAGCCCAGGGAGAGGCACGGCCTGCAGGTGGCCTCTGCCACTGGAGCCCCTTCCGGCTCTACTGCCCTCATCTATGGGGTCAGCTCTACCCGCTGGCTGAGCCCACCTGCAAACGCAGTGAAGGCTCCTGGCCAGAACCGCCTCCCCATGGTACCTGAAATCCCCTTTAGCACCTTAAACCCCTCGGGGTCCGCAATGCCCTCTCCACACCCCCTGGGGAGCGCCACCAGCCCATTATCCGGTGTTGGCTGTGAGCGCCCCTGTGGGCTCTGCCTTCCTGCCCAGGGACACACACTGCACTCTCTCATGTGCGTGTGACCCTCGGGGCAGGAGCTGGAAGGTCTGGAGGAAAACAGGGGGCTGAGCTGGGCCTTCCATGAGGACAGAGCGGAGGTGGCTCAAACGGGGATGGGCTTCCTGGCCCACCCCCCCAGTAGCGAGGCCTGTGCGGCCCAAGCAGATCCTGAGCCCCCCTCCCACACCTCCTCTGACCTGCATTGGTCAGGGGGGCGGAGATGACTCTAGGAATGGGCATTAGGTAGAAGGACACTGGGGCTGAGCTGTAGCTTCTTATTCAAAAGGAGATTAAGTGAGCACACTCTGGGCACAGCTGGCATGGGCTGGGTGCCACTGGGTGCCAGGGGTCGAACATCAGGCCCAGACCATGGAGTCAGAGACGAAAACAAACCCCGGTCTGTCGGTCTGTCCCCCTGGGGGCCCTGGGTCTTCCCACTGACAGGGGATAAGGGTGGGAGATTCTGAGTCTTTGTCCCTCACTCATTCATGTACTCGTGTGTTATGAGTGGACACACCAGAGGCCAGGGCCAGTGACACAGGAGTCAGGGGACCAGAGGGCTCAGAGGGACTCTGGGAAGGGACGCCATGAGGGAAGGTGGGGTGGGGGGAAGTTGAATGGAGGCCCTCTGGCTTAAGGGACAAACCAGGAGCTCAAGGCATGGTCAGTGGGGGTAGGGAGGGTCACGGACCCCCAGGTGAGGGGCGGCTGAGCTGTGAGAAGGGCCACCACCAAGGCCCCCTCTCTTTTCCCATGCCTGCTCCTCCCCCCAGCCCTTGTGGACTTTAAGGTGGCCTGGGGCTCCAAGCCCCCCCTCCCCTCCCACTGCCTGGTATCAACAGAGACCGGCAGGGAGTCTCAGGCTGCATCTAAACCCGATTGGTCTGGCCCGGGTCAGTTGTCTGGCCCTGGTCCAATCAGCTAAGGCAAGGGTGTGGTGGTCCCATACCTGGGAACAGTAGAGAAGGAAGGAAGGAAGGGAGGAAGGAAGGAAGGGAGGAAGGAAGGAAGGAAGGAAGGAAGGAGGGAGGGAGGGAGGGAACAATGCTAACAGGGAGGAGTCTCACAAGAGAAGGAAGTGACAATCCCTGGTTTTATACTGTATCCAAGCAGTTATAAGCATCATCATCATGAATAATCAAAATGAATATTCATCACTCACTTATGTGCTGGAAGGGTGCTGGGAGCTTTCTGGGCAGTATCTTATCGGACCTCCGTCCACAGCCCTGCAGGAGGGGCGGCCAGTGCTCTCAGGCCTTACAGAGGAGGGAAGGGGACCTCAGAGGTCCAGTGTCAGGACCAGTGTCAGGCTGGTGAAATGCAAAACCCGGCCGCTGGGCGCCCTCCACCCCCGTCTGACTCCACGTCCCTGCTGGGAACCACAGGCTGTCTGCCCTACTGTGTGCGGGCCCAGTGCTGGGAGCCCGCAGTGAATCAGGACGATAGATGTGTCAACAGTGAAAATGCAAGTGGGGGTGGGGGGAGACGCCCCGTGTGGTTGCAGCGACAGGCCTGGGCTGGGGGAGGGCTGAGCGGGGCCCAGGCGGCTCAAAACCAGCCTCGGGGCTCCAGGGTTGAACAACAGAGGCAAAACCCCACTGTAAAGCTCATCTAGCCCTGATCTGGGTGTGTGCGAGCGACTGCTCTTGGCATGGCCCTGATCCTGGTGCCCCCTTGGGAATAGTTGTCTCTTCCAGAACGTTCTAGCAGGTGCCAGGGAGGCGACGCTGAGCGGCGGGTCAGGATGTGCACTCAGCACAGGCAGCCCTGGCTCCTGTCCCGACTCTCCGCCTTCCCACAGGTGATGTCACAGTGGGTGACGTGTCTTTGTTGGGCCTCAGTTTCATTTCCTGAGAGGTGGGCCAGTAAATCATCCTGCTTTGTCCAGTGGCAGTGAAGGTGAAGGAAATGAGTGGGAGCTTTTGGCACGGGGTGCGTCTGGGAGAGACCAGGGACTGTTATTTACTCTGTCATCACCAGATGCCTGTTCCCAGGGTAGGGGCCTCTCCTGGCCGGGCACACAGCAGGTGCTCAGAAGCCATTGCCAGTGGCAGAGGTGGGGGGGCCCCTCTGCATAGCCGCATGCACCCTCCCTGACCCCCTGCCTCCACAGGGACAGCAGCAGAGCCCCGTGACTCTCAAAGAAGGTGCAGTTTCTGTAATTCTCGATCTCTCTTTCCCTTCGGCCCTGATCCATTTCCTTATCACTTCAGCGGCTCTCCATGCTCTGGCGGAATGACGGAGAGCCAAGGTCTCAGCGCCCTTTGCTCTGGCTTTTATCTGCCTGCTTCCAGGCGGCTGGAGCCCCGGCTCCACCCAGCTGGAGAAGTGTCAAAACTGTATTAAATCACAGGACGCAGGCAGGTGACAGGACAGCACTTGTCACCCCATCCGCTGGCCCTCTGGCTCCCAAGCCCTTGGTGCGGAGGGACCATCTTTGCCTGCCTGCCCCCCACGATCACTGTGGGTGTGCTTTTCTGGGGATGCGAGTGGACGTGGCCGTCACACTCCGCCACCAGCCAGGCCAGCCGACTCCCACCCGGGCAGTGCTGGGGGCATAGAGCCCAGCGAAGACTATGTCCCCCACTTTTGATCACCATTCGTGTTTCCTTTTCATTTTGAGAGCGTCTTAGTCTGCTTGGGCGCCTGACAAACAGCATTAGGTTGGGTAACTAAAACCAGAAATGTGTTTCCCGAGGTTCTGGAGGCGGGGAGGTCCGAGATCAGGGTGCCAGCGAGGTCAGATTCTGGTGGGAGCCCTCTTCCTGGCTTGCGGACAGCTGCCTGCTCTTGGGGTCCTCACATGCTGGAGACAGAGGGGGAGAGCCAGTGAGCTCTGGTATGTCTCCTACAAGGGCACTGACCCCAGCCTGAGGGCCTCACTCTCCTGACCTCGCTGGAACTTCATTACCTCCCACAGGCCCCTTTGCAAATTCCACCACATTGGGGGTTAAGACTCCAACACAGGAACTGGGTGGCGGCAGGGGTGGGGGGTGAGAGACACAAGAATTCAAGAATTGTAGGAGTGTAGAGAGAGTAAAAATGCCCTGTCCCTGCTATATCATCATAGACCTGCCTCCCAGATGACACATTGGATGAGAACAATGAAAAACAAGCTTGCTGTCTTCTTGTTTAAAATGTTTACTTATTTATTTTGAGAGGGAGAAAGTGTGCATGCATGCGTGAACAGGGGAGGGGCAGAGACAGAGGGAAAGAGAGGGAATTCCAAGCAGGCTCTGCACTCAGCACAGAGGCCAACAGTGAGGCTGGATCTCATGAACTTCGAGATCATGATCTGAGCGGAAATCAAGAGCCACACACTTAACCGACTGAGCCACCCAGGCGCCTCAGAAAACAAGCCTGTTGTCATATGTCCTCTGAGATAGGCCTCTGGCCACATGAATTCAGTTAATGCATCAACCACATGAGGTAGACGCTGTTGTTACTCTTGTTTTAAGGATGGTAAACTAAGGCTCAGAGCAGTGGTGTGAACCCCATGGTGCTCCACTGATCACTCTCAGAGAGACTGAAACCCGGGTCCCTGAGATGCCAAAGCCCTGCTCTTTCCACAATGCCTTCTGTTTTTCTACCCATAGTCTACATTTTTCTTTCTTGGACAAACCAGGAATGTTTGGTGTGCACGCATTTGTAACCAGCACCTCCCCGTGTAAATCTGCTCTTTCAATGGCTGCCCTAGTGGGCGCCATCATTTACTTAAGTCAGTCCCTCTGGATGGATTTTTGTATTTGGGTGGCTACTGGGCTGTTTTTTTTTCTATTGCAGTGTTGCTGCCATTTTATTTTCTCTCATTCATTTAAAATTATTTGTAACTATCCAAGGGCTGTACGCAAACACTTACTGTTGTAGATCCAAGCAGCTCACATAAAGATAAAGCACCCCTGTGCGCCCCGCCCCTCCAAACTTCTCCCTGCCTCCACAGCAACCACTGGCATCAGTGCGGTCTTATAATCCTTACCGACCCGTTTGTGCATTTGTACACACACCTATAGGCAAGCTTGACTTTCAACAGAGAAAAGGTACCATATTACATGCATTTGTGCATCTAGCTTTCTAATCCTTTAACAATATCATAGATCTCTATTTATGTCGGTACATATAGGGGGACCTCTTTGGTTTTCATGAAGCAATTTATCCAAATGCTTGGATGTTTCTCCTCTCTGCGTCCCCTCCCTCTCTTGCTTTCTTCTTCTCTTTCCCTGCTCCCCTCCTCAGGGACATTTAGGTTGTTTCCATTTTGTTCTCTATATAAGCACCCTCACACGGAAATGCACATCCTTATGTGTGCCTCGTGGTGTGCACGTGGGGGTCTGTGTCCAGCATCAATACCTAGACGTGGACTTGCTGAGCTGAGGGTTCACCAGGAGGGGTCCTGTCCGTGACCACAAGAGGCCAGGAAAGATCTGTGTTGTGGGTGCCTGGTGGCTGTTTGTTGCAGGCAGCATGAGGGAGACGGGGAAGGGTCTGCCTTTCCCTTTAACCTACCCGATCAGGCTACCTACGTTCATGTTCATACCAGGTTCTGGGGTGTGGGTTTATTATAAAAAGAAGTGGTGTAACCATTGGAAAGAGTGCCCTTCCAGAAGCTGTTTGGCTCCCTCCCTGGGATTTTCTCCTGGAGCTGTTGGGAGAAGCTCTCTATCACCTTCAGGATATGGGTTGGCAATAGCTTGGGGCTACCTTTCTGTCCTCATGGGGCTTGCCCTAGATCCAGGGAGAGAAACTGAGGCTGCTTTGCAGAAAGAGGCAGAGGTAAGCAGAGATCAAAGGAGTCCTGGTGGCACAGAAAGCCTGATTCTGGCCATCCTATGTTCAGCCCCGAGAGCTCCTAGCCTTTCTCCAGCCCTGGGGTCAACCAATCCCTGGAAAGCTGAACTGGGGTCTAAAGCTGCAGGCAGCCCAGAATCCTGACAGATACTGGAGGTGGGCTCATGAGGTCGTGAGGAGTCCAGGTAGGCAAAATGTGGGCCCCCAGGCTCATTCAAGCGTCCCCTCCATCCCAGCTCCCTGACCTCAGGGTCTCTGATGCCCCCCAGTCTTCCCACTCTGCTTTCAAAAGCACAGGGCTGGCTTCATCATGCCCTCACTTACCCCTCCGTAGCTGCCCCTTGCTCTTAAGGTCAAGGTCATGCTCTTCAGCCGGGCGAGCGGGGCCCTAGAAGGCCTGGCTCCTGAGCGCCTCATTTCTTATTCTGTGCCTGCACCCCTGATCTTCCAGCTGGATTATACTCTATGTGTTCTGTGGCAGCCATTCTCTCTCTCCTCCAAACCCTGACCATGCTGTCTCCTCAGTATGGACACCTTTCTTCCTCTTTTCCAGCTCCTTCCCCCTGGAGTAGGATTTTCCATATGACTCATCTTTCAGGCTTGGAATAAGATGTCCCTTCTTCCTCCAGGAAGCCCCTTTCACTCCCCTCTGCGCCCAGTACCATGGGTAACACAGCATCAGCTAGTTGTGATTACCTGGATCGTCTAGTGGGCTGGAACTCTGTGAGCGAGCTCCGTGTCCACTGCGCACACTGCTACGTCCCTCGCCCCTGCCATAGGGCTCAGTTAAGTACCCCCGTAGTCACAGGACAAATGAGCCAGTTTGACAGGTGCCAGGCAGTGTGTAACACCACCACAGCCATGGAAAGAAGACAGACCTGGGACCCAAACGTGATGCCAAGTTTGCTACATCCCCGCAGGTCACTTTCCTTCGGGGCAAAGGCAAACATTATCACCCACTTCTCTTGGGGAAAAGATAATGAGGGTGACAGTGTTCGACAAATGCATTATGCAAATATTAATCTTTAGAGTAACACTGGGTCCCTGAGGCTCAAGGGCACAAATGGTTCTGACAAATCTCATAGTGTTTCTTTAGGAGGAAAACGCAAACATCTCAGGTACGGGGTGAAGGGGCAATGGGAACACACCGGTAATGAGATGCTACAACGTGCCAAGTTCATATCAGGCACATCCAAATATTAATTTTCTGCACACACGAAAACTTCACAGCATTTGTCAGGTTATTATTTCTCTTAGCAACTTTGTAGAAAATGGTCCTATTGTAAATGGCACGTCCGTCTATGTAGACTGATTTCGAATCCGGCAAACGCGTTACCCTCACTTATAATCTGTGGACTCCCTTTTGGGTTTTCCAAAGAGCCCAACACAGCCAACTGCCAATACTGACAGTTTTTTCTCTCCCGTCCCCAATCTGTATACTTTTCATTTCTTTCTGTTGTTAAGTGCTGTAGAAAAGACCTCCCTTGTTGAATAGAAAATGATGTTGGGAGCTATGCTTGTCCAATTCCTGCTCTTAAAGGGAAAGCTTTCACCATTTCATCACAAATATTATGTTTGCTGTAAGCTTCTTTTTTCTTTCTTTCTTTTCTTTTTTTAGTAAAAATCTCTTTTCTTCCTTTCATTTCTCATTTGCCAGTGGTTTTACCATGAACAGATGCCAACTTTCATCAAGGGCTTTTTCTGCATCGAGATTCAGATGATCATCCTTTTAAAAGATCTAATATTACGGATTACGTTAATTCATACATGAACACAAACCTAACATCGTATTCCTAGGAAAAACCAGACTTGGTAATAATATAATTATCTAATTTATTCACTGCTGGCATCTTCTTGCTAAATTTTTAAACGACTTTTCTCATTTACATTTTTGAGTGAGCCTGCTCCATAATTTTCCATTTTTGGCGTGACTTTGGATTCAAGGGTTTGTTTGTCTCAAAAATAGAAGTATTAACATAAGACTGGAATAATCTCTCTTAAATGTTGGAGAGAATTCACTTGTAAAACTGTGTGGATAAAGTGCTTTATTTGCGGGAAGATTTCTCCTCTTGATTTAATGGTTAAGAAATTCCAAAGAATTTAGAAATTTCTCTTTGGGTCAGTTTTGATAGTTATATTTTTCCTAGGAATACAGTCAATTAATCTAGAACCTCAGATTTATTGGCATAAAGTTGTTCGCATAATCTTCCATGCATCTATCTTATATTTCTGCAGCAATTTCCTTTTTCCTTTTTTTTTTTTTTTAAATATTTTTATTTATTTCTAGGAGAGAGAGACAGCATGAGCAGGGGAGGGTCAGAGAGAGAGGGAGATACAGACTCTGAAACAGGCTCCAGGCTCTGAGCTGGCAGTCAGCACAGAGCCCGACGCGGGGCTGGAACCCATGAACCGCGAGATCATGACCTAAGCGAAAGTCAGAAGCTTAACCGACTAAGCCACCCAGGCGCCCCAGCAATTTCCTTTTTCCGTTGCTTATATAGCTTATGTATTTGTCCTCTCTTGCTCCCTACACCTTTGTTCAGTTTTGCTAGAACCTCCTTTGTTTTTTTATTTTTTTTCAAAGAGCCACTTTCAGCTCTGTAGCTCCTGTCTACTATATATGGGATTTAACTTCTCTGTGCCTCAGTTTTCTCATGCGATGCTGGGAGACACAGTCACCCAGGTAAATAAACATGCCTGGAGAATTAAGGTCAAAAGTAGGTTGGAGGTTGGCCACAGCCATCCTCCAAAGCGATGACACATGAGGGACAGGAGAGGCAGCTTGTGTTCCAGGAAGCGAATGGAGGGGAGGTAAACTGCCTTGGACCATGTTGCTGTATGGACTGAATGTTTGTGCCCCCGCCACCCAAATTCACATCTTGAACCCTGATCCCCAATGTTATGATATTAGGAGGTGGAAGCCTTTGGGGGGTGATTAGGTGATAAAGGTGGTATCTTCGTGAATTGGATTAATGTCCCTGTAAGAGACACCCCAGACAGACCCCTTGTCCCTTCCACCCTGAGACGACACAGTGAGAAGAGGGCTCTCACCAGACGCCAGATCTGCTGGCACCTTGATCTTGGACTTCCCAGCCTCCAGAGACGTGTAAGAGGAAACTTTGGTTGTATCACAGCCCAGCCTGTGATAGTTTTGTTACAGGGGTCCCAGCAGGCTGCGGCACACTTGGAGGCCACAGACTTTCACCGAGCCTCGAGCAGTCTTCTTGGGAGACGGGGAACCCGGCAGTGGGGGGGGGGGGCTGAACAAGGACGTTCGGCATTGGGGAGCGGCACAAAAGGTCAGCTGGGAGAGAGCTGCCTTTCGTCCGGGAACTGGGTAGTTCTGATAAACACATCCGTTCGTGCCGCAAGGGAGAGCTGGCGTGTGTGTTCCGCCATGACCATGACCTCCACAACCGGGGAAGACCACACACAGCGCCAGGCAGGTAAGGAACAGCTCCCGTTTTCCAGAGGAAGGGCAGGAGGAGGACATGAGGCTGGAGGGGACACTTCACCTCCCTGACCCCTTCCCCGCTGGGACCCCTGAACTTGGGTGAGACCCGAGCTGGGAGACAGGACCCCACTGCACCTTTTAGTGCTGACGGATGGGAGGTCCTCAACTCCACGAGCTGCTCTCACAGCTGGAGGGGAGCACGGGGCTAAAGCAAACGCCTGTGATGTCCTCTGCGGTGTGTGGGGACTCCGAGGGGCTTCTCGGAAGGCAGGGCTGGTGGAATTGATACCATTCCTCTTTGTTCCCCATCAGATTCTACCCATCCGATCAATTAGTAACATATTTGCTGTGTCATTTTGAGAGGAAAAAAAAATGAGGTCTGGGGACTCATTTTTCTCCTTCCAGAATCTTTAGGCTCAAAGGTTATAATAGTAAACATTTGAGAATAACCTAATCAACCCAACAGGATACATTTGATTAACTGAACTCTGCAGCCCCTGCCCCACCACTTACAGCTAAAACCCCGCTCCAACAGTGGGAAATCCGGCTCCACAATCCGCCACCATTGACTACTTAATCGTCCAGCTCCAGAGTATGTGCGCAGAGGGGCACCAGAAGTTTCCTTTCCTCTCTTTTCCAGAGCTACTGAAGTCAGCCCTTCCCCTCCACTCCCTTTACTAATGCTGTTTCATCCATTTGTCATGCTCTTAGATCCTCCAAACAGTATGTTTTCCATCCTTGGATCTTCTAACCCCTGGAATGATATTTTAAAAATTTGTGGGAGCACCTGGGTGGCTCAGTCGGTGGAGCGTCCAACTTCGGCTCAGGTCATATCTTACGGTTTGTGAGTTCGAGCCCCGCGTCAGGCTCTGTGCTGACAGCTCGGAGCCTGGAGCCTGCTTCAGATTCTGTGTCTCCCTCTCTCCCTACCCCTCCTCTGCTTGCACTTCTGTCTATCTCTCTCTCAAAAATAAATAAACATTAAAATTTTTTTAAAATTTATATACCCTAAGATTTACCTTTCTTGCCACAAAGTTCTATGGGTTTTCACAAATGTACAATGTCATGTGTCCGCTGCTATAATATTATACAGCATCGTTTCGACACCCTAAANTTTATATACCCTAAGATTTACCTTTCCTGCCACAAAGTTCTATGGGTTTTCACAAATGTACAATGTCATGTGTCCGCTGCTATAATATTATACAGCATCGTTTCGACACCCTAAAATAGCCCCTGCCTTTCATCTACTCAACCTGGTCAGCTACTAGATGATCTCTTTACTGTCTTAATAGCTTTGCCTTTTCCAGAATGCCACATAATTGGAATCACACGGCACAGCCTTTTCAGACTGGCTTCTTTCATGTAGCATCCCTTTGCACTCCCAATAGCAGTGAGCGAGAGTCCTTGCCAGCATCTGGTGCTGTCGGGGTTTTGGGTTTTCACTTTTTGAAGGGGGTTCTGGCGCCGTACCCTGTGGCCTCCGTGAGCTTTTCAATCTCCAGCTACCATTGCCCGGCCTCCGACAGGTCCTCAAAATCACTACCAAGAGCTCCTCGTGCTGCTTTATAGCTCCGGCTCCTTCTGAGAAGAGTTTAATTGATGGACTGTTTTTCAAAATTGAGGTCAGGCATCTTACAGTTCATGGGTTCGAGTCCCACATCGGGTTCTGTGCTGACAGCTCAGAGCCTGGAGCCTGCTTCAGATTCTGTGTCTCTCTCTTTCTCTGTCCTCCCCATGCTCATGCTCTGTCTCTCAAAAATAAATAAACATTAAAAATATATTTAAAGAAATAAAGAAGAACAATCACAGAACCCTTCAAAGAGGCAGTGAAGGCATACACACGACTTCACTGATGAATTTCTCAATGCCTTAGATTCTTCTGGGCATTCTCACACAACACAGCTGGGGCTGGGCATGCTGGTCACACAGGATAAACCAAGCCCGAGATTTCTATCTTCCTAAGCCTTTGGATTCTCTCCTCCGCCCCATCCCTGGCTTCCCTCCGCATCAAAGCCCCCGCCTCACAAATGTAGAGCACCATCAAATACGACTTCCAGTCAACCAAACAAGTCAGCTGCTGGCCACTTCCCCTTGCATGCGCTAATAGCTGACTTCCAGAATTGCTGGCAGGTGCACCTGTACCAATGAATTGCTCCCTGTCTTGTGTTTCGGTTCCTCCTGGGGGCTCATCCAGGAGAATCCACCCCTGGATGTGCTCCACGGTGGCTCCAATTTATGTGAGCAACATCTTGCTCCTGTTATGTGAGCTATTTCCTTCTGGGTTGAGCTGTGTACCTGTCCCCTCTGAGCATGCTGAGATTTGATCCTAGTTATGGGTCTAGTGGCAATAGCAGGAAGTGTTCATGGCCCTTGAGGTGAGTGTGCTTCCTGTTGAGAGGCCCCAGGTGAGTTTGTCACAGAGTTTTCAAGAGGTGGACAACGTGGCACTGGAGGGAAGGCCACGTTCACTGTCAAGGGGGGCTCAGAGTGACTCGGCAGTTCAAGACTTTGGTTTCATCTAGGTCCTACTGGATGCTCTCCTTCCAAGTTTCCAGATCCTTACCCCCCTCCCCTCCGAAGAGACATAATTTCTTAAGGACCTAACTTTCACACGAGAAACTTGTCAAGACTATAAAGTCAGTGGGTGCTGGGATTCAGAAACGTGCATAATTAATTTTGTACGGGATTTTGCGTACCACCAGCCTGTGACTGCAAAAAAGAGATTTGGTGAGGGCTGCACTAGCTGAGAGTTAGGGACTGAGCTGATGACTTTCCGTCTACATGCTCCTGTGTACTCAGGAGGGTCCCCCACCATCTCCATGGTGATTGTCGCCACCATACCTGTTGAGTGCTGCAGCCCTGAGGGCCCCACGGCACTTGCTTCAACTGGCACTTCATCATGACTAACCATGGGTTGACCTTAGTCAACAGGTGACAGCCTGGTTAATCGCGATGCCACCGAAAGCCACGGATTACTGGCATACCATTCCCCATTGGCAAGGGCTTGGGCACTGTGTTCATATCCAAGGGCACAACTAAACTGATCCCAAGATTCCTGTCTTTGTGGGTCTGACACCTCAGGTGACACCTGGCATCCGTTCCTCAGCAGCCAGCATCTAAACAGGAGAAAGAAACAACCTCGAATTTGGACTGGGAAGGTTTACTATAAATAATGATCAACTATAAGTAGGGATTGCCTACCAGGGGCCAACAGAACTCTGAGGGTTGCAGACACTGCAGGGTAAAAAGCAGCCATTACATCTAGGGTCCTGTGCAGGGAAGCCCCCTGCACTTTGTCACACACACCCCCCCCCCACCCAGGACGCAGGCCCAGTCAGAGGGAATGTGTGATCCCCCACTGAATGGTGGAAGAGTGTGCTGGGGTGGCATGCTGGTGAAGCCCGCTGGGGTGGGGGTAAAGCCATCCGCAGGGAGATGTCATCCAGGAACCTGTTAGCACCACTCTGGGGACTGGTGGACGCCACGAGGTGTCTGGCAGTACTTGGCTTCTGCACCCTTAGGAGCAGTCAAAGAAGAACATACCAGAACCGAGAAGAGAAGCCCCCTTTTGTCCTCCGGGGTTCACCCCGTGGCGATTTCAGACAAAGTTTAACCTCATACACATGAGATATCATACATAGGATGATATGTGTTATATAGTATATAACGTCATGTCTCTATGTGTATATATCTTTGTATATCTGACAAGGGTGTGCTATGTTCTGGTAGCACATGCAGGTAATGAAGGCTATGGAGCTGAGAAGCAATCAATGGATAAATGATACACTTAGGTACACTGTGAACCATTGTGTGACCTTGGGCAAGTTACTTTTCTCTGAGTCTTGATTTCTTCTTTGTTTTTTTTTCTAGTTTTTTTTTTTTTTAATTTGATGTTATTTTTGAGAGAGAGAGAGAGAGACTGGGTGGGAACAAGGGAGGGACAGAGAGAGAGGGAGACACAGAATCTGAAGCAGGCTCTAGGCTCCAGCTGTCAGTACAGAGCCCGATGCAGGGCTCGAACTCACAAACCGCGAAATCATGACCTGAGCCAAAGACGGGAGTTGGATGCTCAACCGACTGAGCCACCCAGGTGCCCCAATTTCTTCTTTGTAAAGGGAGAGACTCAGCACCTCCTGCTGAATTGCTGTGAGGTTGAGATAAGCATGACGAGTGCCCTATATAGAGACGGTACTTAATTAGAAGTGAAACACTTGGAAATCAATCCTGCTCTACATTCTGGGGATTTCTGGACCTGTCCCCCAGTGAGGGTCTTTCTGTTCCTGTCAGGTCCTCCTTGGGCTTTGGGGTTGTGAAGCAGAAGCCGCAAAAAGGCAGCAGAGGTTGGACAGACCTCGGACCCTCTCCTTCCTCTTCTTAACTCGCTGTGAATCCTTGATAAGTTACCTACCCTCTCCAAGCCTCAGTTTCCTTCTTTATTACCTGCCCTGCCTCCCAGCCAACCCCACAACCTTTACCCTGTACTTAGTCAAGTGGACTGAGAACAGCCCTGACCTGGCCCCCAGGAGAGCTGGAATCCAGCCCACCTCTGTCACCAGCCTACTGTGTGTCCCTGAGTGGTGTCTCTCCCTCTCTGGGACTTGGTTTCTCTATCTGTCCAACAAGGGGATTATACCCGGGTCTCCCGAGTGTCCCCTACCCCCTTAGCTCTTTGATTCTCTGATTCTCCAACTGCTCATCTCAGCAGACAAATGCCACCCAGGGGCTGCCACATTGAAAGGCTGGGCACATCCGCAGTTCCTGGTTAATTACTCGGCTTCTGTTTACTGCCTCCCCAATTCCCTGAGCAAACATCTCCATTACTGGGAGTAATTTACTAGCACCAGCTTCCGCTGTGAGGAGGGGAAGCTTCGAGACATGCCCTCACCCCAGCCCCCACAGCCTGGAGGGGGACCAAGAGTATTTCAGGACTTGGGGGCTCTCAGGCCTGGCCCTTCCAATCTGCAGCACACCCCGAGCTCTTCTGGAATTAGTAGACTGCCACTGAGCCTTAACTCAGGAGCCTGATGGACCCGGGTTGAGTCCCACTGTGCCCCTCGCTCCCTGGGTGACCTCAGGTAGAGTGTTTATGCATGTGCCCTCCCCGCCCCCCTGCACCAGCACAGAGAGAGCTCCTATCCTTCAGCCTTCAGCCCTCATATCCAGACGTGCTGCAGGGAAGGGAGCTGGAAATGAACGCCACTCCTGGATCCCTGCCTGGAGGAGGTGTAGCCTTAAGCCCTCAGGTTTTGCAAAGCGATGGGCCTTTGAGGCAAATTCCTGAATGTCCCCAGAAAGGGGTGTTCTCTGAGGCAGGTGCTTGGCAAGAGCTCGTTTCTGGGCAAAGGGACCTGCCAGAGGTGTGAGCTCAGACCAGGGTGGCTTCTCTCTCTGCAGGCTCCCCTGGAGGTTTCCTCAGCCTGGGTGGTGAGAGCATTCACCGTGGGGTCGCTGGTGAAGGCCAAGGCTGGCTGGGACAGCAGCGGCTCGCTCACCTTCGAGGTCTGACCTTTGTGGTGTTCCCGCTGCCGTGGCTCTGTGGGCCTTTCTCCCGCGGGTCCCGCTGCTCCCGGACCTGGGATAGAAGCCAGGGCTGGGGAGATGGGGCCTCGGCCAGCCCGGCAGAGCCCAGGGAGGCCTCTGACACGTGACCTGCTGGATTTCACCGGATTAAACAACTGGGTTTCCAATTGATTTCCAGGGGGAGAGGGTGGAGCAATCGGCTCCTAGAACAGGCTTTCAACCTCAAGGGCGCCTGCACCGGCAGCGGGCAGAAAGGCCCAGACCCGGGACCCCGAGGGGGAAGATAATCAGGGAAGGAAAATCCATCGGCGTAGGGTTCATCCTGGGGCCCTCAGAGATGTAACTGCTCCTTGTGGTGCATGTGCACAGCTCTGCAGATGCAGGAGTGAGGGTGGAGAGAAGGTGGGCCTCTCCTCCCCTCCCCTCTGGGCTCTGAGGAGACTCCGGTTTGCAAAGGATGAAGTCAGCAGAGTCCTGACCACTTCAGAGCTCAACGGTGACCTTCGGGGACTGGGGGGCTGGCTGCCTGGCCCGCCTCCTCCCAGCCCTCCCTGCCGGCCACCCCTCCCCTCAGCTGGGCCCCTGGGTCCCCCTGCAGGCTCCAAACTGGGAAGGGAGGAGGAAACCACCTTTGCTGTGGGTTTGGAAAAGGAAGCCCGGGGCTTGAATTCCATGGGCTTTTTCTACCTGCAGGCTGTGGGGCCTCAGGCTGGCTCCGTGCACACCCTGGACCTCAGTTTCCTTGCCTGCGAAACGGGGGATGAAGAGACTTCCCTCTGAGCACAGCTGTGGGATGACAGGAGATGGCGTGCGGGGGCAGGGGAATGGACCGGGTCCCCGGGTGACGGATCTCAGGTAGAGAGCTGACTCTTGATGCTGATGGCCATCATCTGTGTGATCCTGGATGCATGTCTTAGCCTCTCTGCCTCAGTTTCCTCACCTGCAAAATGGGAAGGCTGATGAAGTCTCAGATGTGACTGAGGGGCGTTCAGAGGCCAGGCACTACTCTACATGCTTTGCAATCATCCTGCAATGAGATCTTGTTTTAACCTCATTTATAGGTGAGGAAACAGAGGCTCAAACAGGGAGACTAACTTGATCAAAGCCAACTAGGAAGTGGTGGAGGATTTGAACCCAGGTCTCTCTAACTCTGGAGTCCAAGTTCTTACCTTCAAGAAGTACCACTTCCTACCTTATTACTAGATATCAGCACACGATTCAGGACATACTGCTGAGGCCACCTACTGTTTAAGGGGAAGACAGGTTGAGGTCACAGTTGGGGTCACTGGGGCCTAGAGTTATCAGGGGAGACTTCCTGGAGGAGGTGGAGAGGTGGGCAGGACAGATTGGCCTGTGGTCCAGAGAAGGTGTCGGGGAGGCTGAGCTTAGGGAGCACACCGAGGGCAGGGCCAGGCCGAGGGTCCGGCCCCAGGGCTCACTTTGGGATGCGGGTGGGACCTTTGGGAGTCACTTAAGAGACTAGAAAATGCTCAGAGCCTGCCTCAGGCTCTGATGTTTCCCAAGTATCCGTCTTTAGCGCATCAGCTGGTATCTGTCTCTGTTAAAGAGTTGTACGTTTCCTCATAGTTCAATGTCATTGTTTTATCAATTCGGCGTCTCAGACTCCGTAACCAGGGGTGAGTGGTGGCTTTCTCTTCTGCATTTGCTTACTTCTATTGACCTGTCCTTCATTATCGAGCTAGTAATTCTTTTCACGAGCTTTCATCGATTACCATATTGCAATATCTCCTGATGCCCTTTTGGCTGAGAATCCCATTTCACGTGTCTGTCCTCACATCAGGGTGAAAGCAGTTTTCCTTTGTACTTATTCTATTATAAAGCAACATCAATACCACCCTGGGGGCGCCTGTATGCCTTCGTCCCGGGGACCCTCACTTTATCTTCTCCGACTGCTTTTGCCTTTTATGATGGCATGCATTTTATCGTTGGTAGCTGGACATGTTGCGTCTCGTCAAAGGAACTCGGGTAAAGCCTTGGTTTATGCGAGGTTCTCTGTTTCTCTGGCTAGGAGTTAGGCTGTGCTGATGTCACTATCAGAGGCTAGAGCTTCCTCCATTGTCCTTGTTTCTGTCTCTTCTGTTGTCCTGGGTTTTCCTAGAGGCTCCTTGGGTGGGGTCTGAGGCTTACAGTTCTTTTCCTCGTATTCCGGTCACCATACAGGAGGAGCCCTACTGGGGTGGTGGCGAGGTGTGGGAGAGGGCAGACATTCGATCGGGTCTTCTGGGGAGCCGGAGATGGGTATCTCCCTTCCCCCAACTAGCTAGGCTCCGGCAAAATCACTTCCTTGGAAGCAGACCTTCTCAAGGAGAACAGACCACTCAGTGCCTATTTCAAAATGGTTACTTTCCCTTTTCCCTGCTGCAAACGGGAGGGGTATTGTCTTCTCCCCTCACACTGAGAGCCTGCTGCTGGGGCTCCAGGAGGTAGAACTCGCAAAAGTATGGGGAGCCTTTGAGGATCTGGCGGCTTGGGAGTTTTTATCTCTCAAGCGAAGCGACACTGAGCCTCCAGCCATTCATCACATACGGTTTAAAGTGTTCCTGAAGGTGCCAGCTCTAGTTATGGGCTTCTGTTCCCGGAAGCTGTGGGTGTCGGTATCGGCTTGGCTCTCGGGTTTCGGGGGCACCAGCGTGTCTGCGACCTCAGTTCTCTGATGGATCTNATATTGTCTTCTCCCCTCACACTGAGAGCCTGCTGCTGGGGCTCCGGGAGGTAGAACTCGCAAAAGTATGGGGAGCCTTCGAGGATCTGGCGGCTTGGGAGTTTTTAATCTCTCAAGCGAAGCGACACTGAGCCTCCAGCCATTCATCACGTACGGTTTAAAGTGTTCCTGAAGGTGCCAGCTCTAGTTATGGGCTTCTGTTCCCGGAAGCTGTGGGTGTCGGTATCGGCTTGGCTCTCGGGTTTCGGGGGCACCAGCGTGTCTGCGACCTCAGTTCTCTGATGGATCTAAGAAGATCAGTGTTGGCGTTCAGCATGTTTTCTCATTGTGAGGATGGGAATGAGAACCTCCGAGCTCTTTACGGTAATTTTCAACACGCCGATCTTGTAAGTGTTTTGTTACATGTATGGCTAAGTACGTTGTTGCCTTTGGGGATGGAGTCATTGCGCTTTACGTTTCAGTTTCCACATGTTCACTGCTGGTAGCTACAAATACGATGAGCTGGTGTTGATCTTTTATCCCGCAACCTTGCGGAACCTTCTCATTAGTTCTAGGAAGGTTTTTTTGGTTATTGTTGTTGTGATAGATTCCTTGTGGCTTTCTATGAAGAGAATCATTCCATCTCCAAAGGGAAACAATTGTCTTCCTTCCTTCCTTCCTTCCTTCCTTCCTTCCTTTCTTTTTCTTTCTTTCTTTCTTTCTTTCTTTCTTTCTTTCTCTCTTCCTTCCTTCCTTCCTTTCTTCCTTCCTTTTTCTCTCTCTCTTTCTTTCTTCCTTTCCTTTCCTTTCTTTTCCTTTCCTCTTTTCCTTCCTTCTTTCCTTCTTTTCTTCCTTCCTTCCTCCCTTCCTTCCTTCCTTCCTTCCGAATCTGTATGTCTTTTATTTCTTTTTCTTGCCTTATTGCATTGGCTATCTCATCAAGTAATAGTAATATGAGTGGGGGTGTCCAGCCTTGTTCCCAATTGTAGGGGCAAACAGTCTTGCACTGTTTTTTTTTTTTAATTTTTTTAAATGTTTTTATTTATTTCTAGGAGATAGAGAGACAGCGTGAGCAGGGGAGGGCCAGAGAGAGAGGGAGTCACAGACTGAAGCAGGCTCCAGGCTCTGAGCTGGCAGTCAGCACAGAACCCGACGCGGGGCTCGAACCCACGAACCGCGAGATCATGACCTAAGCGAAAGTCGGACGCTTAACTGACTAAGCCACCCAGGCGCCCCAACAGTCTTGCACTGTTAAATATGATGTCAACTCTGGGATTTTTGCAGCTGCTCTTAATAAAGTTCAGGAAGTTCCCTTCCATTTCTATTTTTCCCAAGAGGTTTTTTTTTTTAATCACAAATGAGTATTAAACAATGCCAGATGCTTTCCCCATGCCAGCTGATATGACTATGTTAATTTTCTTCTCTAGCCTATTAGTACCCTGGATTATATTGGTAGATTTTTGAGTGTTGAATCAGCTTTGCAAACCTATAATAAATTCTACTTTCTTATGGTGCATAATTCTTTTCATACATTGTTGGGTTGGGTTTGCTAGTACATTTTGTTGGTTTTGGTTTGCTAATAATTTTTTTGAAGATTTTGGATCTAAGTTCGTGAGAGATATTGGTCTATCCTTTTTCTTTTTTCCTATTCTCTTTGGTTTAGTAACACTAACACTGGTTTCATATATTGCATTGAAAATAGTTCCCTCTTCTTCTATTTTCTAGAAGAGACTGTGTAGCATTGGTGGCAATTCTTCTTTAAAATATGCAGAATTCTCCAATGAAACCATCTAAGCCTGGAGATTTCTCTTAGTGGGACTTTTTTTTAATGTTTATTTATTTTTGAGAGAGAGAGAGAGCAGATTACAAGCAGGGAGGGACAGAGAGGGAGACACAGAATCAGAAGAGGCCCCAGGCTCCAAGCACAGAGCCTTATACAGGGCTCAAACTCACAAATCTCGATATCATGCCCTGAGCTGAAGTCAGACGCTTAATGGGTGAGCCACTGGAGCATTCTTCTTTGGGGGGAAACTTTTAAATTGTTATCTCAGTTTCTTTAATGGTTATAGGGTTATTCTGATGACCTATGTTATCTTTGTTGAATTTGGTGATTTGAGTCTTCAAGGAATTGGCCTATTTCTTCTTTATAAAAACAATTTTTTAGGGGTGCCTGGGTGGTCCAGTTGGTTGAGCGTCCGTCTTCAGCTAAGGTCATGAACTTGCATTTCATGATCTCAAGCCCCGCATCAGTCACTGTGCTGATAGCTCAGAGCCTTGAGCCTGCCTTGGATTCTGTGTCTCCCTTTCTCTCTGCCCCTCCCCTGCTCACACTCTGTCTCTTAAAAAAAATTTCTTTTTAATGTTTACTTTTGAGAGAGAGAGACAGACTGACAGCACAACATGGGAAGGGCAGAGAGAGGGGGAGACACAGAATCTAAAGCAGGCTCCAGGCTCTGAGCTGATAGCACAGAGCCTGACGCAGGGCTCAAACTCATGATCCATGAGCTGAGGTTGAAAGCTCAACCAACTGAGCCACCCAAGCACCCCTGGACTATTTCTTCTAATTTGTCCAGTTTATGAGGGTAAACTTGTTAGAAGTATTTCCTTAAACCTTTTTAATGGCTACAGGGTTTATAGTGATATGCTCCACCTCACTCCTGGAATTGGTATATTGTCTCTTCTCTCTTTTTATTTTCATCAGCCTGCCAGAGGTTCATCAATTTTATTGATTTGTTTGAAAAACAGCTTGTGTTGCCATTGTCAGTGATTTTTCTCTATTATTTTCCTATTTTCAATTTCATCAACTTCCACTTATTTTTATAATTCCCTTCTTTCTGCTTGCTTTGGGTTTATTTTGCTGTTCTTTTCCTGGTTTCTTGAAATCAGAGCTTAGAAAATTGATCGGAGGTCTTTCCTCATTTCTAACATAACCATTTTAGTGCTATGAACTTTCCTCACAGTGCTGACTTAGCTGCATCCTAAATATTTTGATATATTGTGGGTTTTTTTGTTTTGTTTTCATTTTTCTCTGTAATTTTTTAAAATTACTTTTGAGACTTCCTCTTTGGCCCATGAATTTTGGAGAGGTATATTGTTTAAATTCCACATATTTTAGAGATGTTCTGTGTCTGTTATTGGTTCCTACCTTGATTCCACTATGACCAGAAAGCATAAGCACACTTTGTACTATTTCGATTTTTATAGCATATTGAGTGTTGTCTTATGGCCCATATGGTCAAGGTATGGTCTGTCTCAGTGAAAGTTTTTTGGGTATGTCAACACTGTGTATTCTGATGTTGTCCAGAGGTGTGCTCTATGTAAGTCAGGTAGATCCTGCTGGGTGGTATTATTTAGACCTTTTATAGTTTTGCTCTATAATATCATTTTTTTAACATTTATTTTTGAGAGACAGAGAGAGACAGAGCATAAGCAGGGGAGGGGCAGTGAGAGAGAAGGAGACACAGAATCCGAAGTAGGTTCCAGGCTCTGAGCTGTCAGCACAGAGCCCGACGTGAGGCTCGAACCCACAAACTGTAGGATCATGACCTGAGTTGAAGCTAGATGCTTAACCTACTGAGCCACCCAGGCTCCCCTATAATCTCATTTCATTTCTTGCTTGAAACTTCTATTTCTTTGCCGAGATTTCCTGTGTTTTCATTTGTTTCAAGAGACTTTGTAATTCATTCTTGAAACCTTTTGAAATCAATGGCTGCTTTAAAATCCTTGTCGAATGAATACCAGCATCTGATTCATCACAGCGTTCGGCATCAGTTGATCGTCTTTGTGCCTTTAAATTTTAATTGTCTTGGTTTGAGGTATGACGGATATGTTTTTTTTTTTTTTGTACGCTGCACATTTTGTCTATTCTGTCAAGGGAGTCTAGGTGCTATTGGAATCTTATTTTAGCAGGCAACCACCCTGTTTGGGTTTAGCACATGAGTTCTTGGCCTCCTCTAGTGGCCTGTGGTCCCTGTGGCAGTTTCGATTATCAGAGCCATGTGGTATTTCAGTTTGCTTGGCTTATCTGAGGCTGACCTGGCTCCCACTAGCTACTTCTGCGGCTGCCTGTGGTGGTGTTGGGGGTTCGTAGGGCTGCTGTGATAGGCTGGGCCATGGTGGGGTCTTCCTATTTAGTGATGCTTTCTGGCTTCCCTGAGGACTCTGGTAAGGGAGTGGAGAATCAAGCTCATGAGGGCAAGAAGCTTCCTGGATGGGGACATTTGTAACAGGGTCCCTTTTTCTGGTTCTGCTCGCCCACCACACCCCAGGAATGCTTTGACATTACCCTATCAGCTATTTCAAGTAACTTCATGCTGCTTGTAACAGACACCCTTACCCCATCTCTGAGAGCGCATCAGCATTTACGAACCCCTGAGGCCCAGGGCGGGGAGAGCAAGGGCGTCAAGGAGCTGTCACTGGGCTGTAAGAAGCAGGGGTTGTACACACAGACACAGAACGTGTCTGATTGGCCACGTTAAGATGCCGGGCTGTGCACATGTTAGTAGGGTGGGTTTAATTACTCCAGTTTTTAAAAAATTATTTTAATGTTTATTGATTTTTGAAAGAGAGAGAGACAGAGCGCAAGCAGAGGAAGAGCAGAGAGAGAGAAAGACACAGAATCTGAAGCAGGCTCCAAGCTCCGAGCTGTCAGCACAGGGCCCGAAGCGGGACTCGAACCCACGAACTATGAGATCATGTCTTGAGCTGAAGTGGGATGTGTAATTGACTGAGACACTCAGGAGCCCCAATTTCTCCAGTTTTTTAACCTTCGCCTCAGTTACAGGCTCTGGCATCTACAGTGACACATGAACCCCACTCGGCCACTCACCAGCTGGCATCCTTGGTCCGTTTCCTTCTCTCGTGACAGGAGAACGAAATTTCCTCGCCTCTCAGCTCCATTCACATGACGCTGATGTGAAACACTGAGCACAGCAAGGGGTGCCTGGCGGATCCCGCTCAGGAATCATCAGCAATTATCGTGGTCTGGCAATTTCGAGATAATGTGGATGTCTGTTTTAATAGTGACAATGAGATAGTGATGGCACTTCGATTAGGACTAATAAAATTGTGTTTAGAAAACAGGANATCTGGCAATTTCGAGATAATGTGGATGTCTGTCTGTTTTAATAGTGACAATGAGATAGTGATGGCACTTCGATTAGGACTAATAAAATTGTGTTTAGAAAACAGGACTTGATGTCCCGCCTGGGTCTGAATCCTGACTCTGGCACTTCCTCACTGGGAGTGGAGGGGGACATGGGACAAGCCTCTTGTGGCTCTGGGGCTCTGATTCCTCATCTGTAAAGCGAGCACAGTGCTCAGAGGAGCCAGGCAAAGGGCTCAGCAGGGACTTGGAATGCAGTCAAGGCTCAGCAAATGTTGGCTACACTTTGCCACGAAGGCAGAGATCTTTGTGTCTTGCTCTTGGCTGTGTCCCTGTGTCCCCAAGTGTGTAGAACAGAGCTTGGCACACAGACGTGCTCTGTCTTGACCCGGTGGTTCCCTGGGCGCAGGGCTGGGTCTCCAGAGCCTTCCTGGGAGCCTCACTCCCCTGCTGGGCAGCGGAGCAGCCGCACTGCCGGTGTCAGGGTCCAAGGAGTGTGTGTGAGCTGCCCCCCACCGTGTGCTGTTACTGGGGCGCTGGCCCTTCTCGCTGTCCCACACCCTCCTGGGCCCCCAGCTGGACGTGAGGCTAACAGTCCCTCCTGAGACTTTGCATCCTCCTGATGTGCTGGCCTTGCGCGTGGGCAGAATCAGTGGCCGGGAGGAGCGGGGCCCCTTCCACCACGATCCTCTCCTTTGCTGCTGAGACTCTTAGAGCTCGTTTCTCAGGAAACAGAAGACGCTGCCCGGGGGCACCAGGTGCCTGCTGTCCCCGTCCCGAGCCGATCGCTCTGCAGTGAGAGGGGGTTTCAGGGTCTTCCCTGGGTGCAGTTTTGATGGGGGAGGGGCAGAGAGCACAGGGGCTGGAGTGTGGTTGGGGTGTGTGTGTGATAGAATATTCTGGAGGGGAAGGTGCTAATATCTCCCTCCACCTACCTGCCTTCCACAAGTTGTCCTGCTTATTGGGGCCTCAGATTCATCAGGGGCCCTACTGGGGGTGTGTCTGTACCCTGGGACCACCCGCACAGATACCGAAAACCGCATGGCTCAAACCAGAGAGAGTTATTTTCTCCCTGTTCAGGAGGCTGGGCATCTGCCACGAAGGCATCAGCAGGGCCGTCTCTCCAAGGCCTTCTTCCTTGGGCTGCAGGTGCCCCGGTGTGTCCTCACATGGCTTCTCCGGTGTGTGCACACCCCTGACGTCTCCTCCTCCTCTTTTTTTTTTTTTTAATATTTATTTATTTTTGAGAGAGAGAGACAGAGCATGAGCAGGAGAGGGGCAGAAAGAGAGAGGAAGACACAGAATCCAAAGCAGGCTCCAGGCTCTGAGCTGTCAGCACAGAGCCCGACGCGGGGCTTGAACCCACAAACCGTAAGATCATGATCTGAGCTGAAGTCAGACGCTTAACCAACAGAGTCCCCCAGGCTTTCCCTCTTCCTCTTCTTATAAGACCACCAGTCCTATTGGATCAGGGCCCCACCCTGTGACCTCATTTAACTTTAAATACCTCCCTAAAGGCCCTACCTCCAAATGCAGCCACATGGGGATTAGGGTTGCAGGATATGAATTTCAGGGGGGAGATAATTCAGCCCGTAACAGAGGATCACAACCCCCAGGGGATGTCTATGGGGTCCCCTGAGTCCCGGGAAGGGTTCGATGTGACCCTTTCCAGCTCTAACCTCTCCACTCTCTCCCTTTACTTCTGAGGGTGTCTGATGCTGGCCTCTCATTTCACCCTTGGAAATGAGGCTCAGAGAGGGGCAGTGACATGCCTTGAGTCACACAGCAAGTGGGGAGTGGCTCTAGGAGGAGAGTAGTGCCTCTTGACTCTGGTCTGGAACTTTCCCTGATGCCAGTGATCAGGACTTCGGGGCTGGTGGGCAGCTGGCACAGGGCCACGCGGCCATGGGGACCCCTGTGGTGCTGAGAGGTCCTCACTGCCAAGTGGCTGTTTTTGTCTCAAGTCTGGCTTTTATTCTCTCCCTGAGTGGTTCAATTTCAGGACTCTTTTTTAATCTGTGTTTTTATTCCCTCTTCTTTCCCTGTGCTTTCTCTCTGGGTAATCTGAGGCTTGCAGGCAGCTAAGTACGATGTGCACATTCAAATAAAATGCAATAAAATATAATTGAACATATTTCTTTCATGTGTGAGCAGTGGATTAATTTTCTGGCACATCCTATTTCCTCTTTATTCCCTCTGCTTTTTTGCCTNTCTCAGGGGCTGTTTTAAAAATAAATGAGATGTGGATTCTGCTCAGTAAATGGTGCCTCGAACGTGTCTCCCCCCCAATGTTACCAACACCCCAGGATTTCATACCGCTGGCTGGCCTCAAAAATGCAAAGGGAAGCCAGCGTGTCTGCCCCATGACCCATGCGCAGCTGTCTTCCTTCACAGCTTCATCCTCTCTAGACCCCCGCCCCCGCCCCCACGCAGCCACAGGCTTTCCAGAACCCTCGCTGTTCCTCAAGCATGCCTCAAAGTTGGCTCAGGGTGTGTCTTCTGTATGGAATTATCTTCCTCAGTGACCCTTGACCTGCACCCCCGACCATGAGCACAGAGCCTAACCTCGCTTTCCCTCTGGGCCCAGCTCCAAGCACACGCTCTCCAGGAAGCCTTCCAGGATGTCCCGGAAAATCAAACCTTCTCCTTCCTGGGAAGCCCTGCGCCTGCCCGTGTAGACACTCCCTGTCTTTAGGCAACAGGCTCTTTTCTGGTGGGGTATACGGACCTGACTTCTACCTTCCTTCGAGCCACGGCTCCATCCAGATGGAGAGTAAGGGCCACACAGACCTTGGGACGCAGCTTAGGGCTGTGGTCACGAGTAGAGCAGCCTGGGCTAGTCCTGGGCGGGCTCAGTGTCCACACTTCACTCTTTCACCTGCACCATGACGTGTCCTGAGCTCTGGGCAGCGTCATATGGGCCCTCCGAGGTGTAACACACGGCCTCACGATTCCTGGAGGCTGGGCTTCAAGGGGCCTATGGGTCTAACCCATGCCACTTCTGGGGGTCGCAGACTCCCTGACGCTCGGACTGTGGGAGTGTGTGCATCTGAGCCGCTCTGGTCTGTGAGCAGGGGCATCTGGGGCCGTGGGATGCAGGGCGCTAAAGTCTGCGCACTGTTTCTACAGTGTACTCGCTTTGGAGAGTCTCAGGTGCTGTGACCTTGAGTGTCGGTGAGGCTGGGCGCACTCAGAATGCCCCTAGCGCTGACTTGGCACCAGTCTGATGAATGGCAGTCCTGAAGGGGTTTGCATCTGGCTCTGCCCCCCAGTGCCCATGTGAGCCTCAGGCTCTGAGCCTCAGTCTCCTCATCTGTGTAACGGGGTTGCTGACAGCAGGTGGTTGTGACTGCGCCAACAGCATTCAGGAGACGCCTGCTCTGTGGGGGGGCTGATGGGTGCTGGGGAGGGGGCAGGGGTGCGGGCCTGAGGACAGGACACCAGTGGAGGCCCCTGCTTCTGCAGAGCAGCTCGGGGCTTACAGAGGGGCTGCGGGAGGCAGGGTGCATTTTTTTCCCCTCTAGGTAGATGTCAGCCGCCAACCTCCACTTGGGGTTCAGATCAGCACTGTCCAAGAAAAGTATAATGAAGGCATACATGTTGTTTTAAACTTGTAGTGGTGACGTTCAAAAAGTTTGGGGCGCCTGGGTTGCTCAGGTGGTTCAGCATCAGACTTCGGCCCAGGTCATGATCTCACGGTTCGTGGGTTCGAGTCCCACATCGGGCTCTGTGCTGACAGCTCAGAGCCTGGAGCCTGCTTTGGATTCTGTATCTCCCTCTCTCTCTGACCCTCCCATGCTCATGCTCTGTCTCTCTCTGTCTCAAAAATAAATAATTAAAAAAAAATCAAAAAAGTTAATAGTGACATTTACCTTAAGAATATATTTCATTTAAACTAATACATTGTTTCAACCTGTAATTATATTAGAATATTAATAATGAGACATGATGCATTTTATCCATATTAAGCCTTATAATCTGGGCATCTTTTTTTTTTAATGTTTATTTCTTTTTGAGAAGCGGGGAGGGGAAGAGAGAGGAGACACAGAATCCAAAGCAGGCTCCAGGCTCTGAGCTAGCTGTCAGCACAGAGCCCAACAAAGCTTAACTGACTGAGCCACCCAGGAGCCCCTGGGTGTCTCTCACACTCACAGCTCGTCTCTGTTCAGGCCAGCCATGGGTTACCATGCCACACAGCCGGGCCAGTGTCTGCAGAGGCCCCTCGGCTCGGAGGGTCCCGCATTCCACGTAAGGAACCGGCTGGTTCTTACTGAAGGCAGAGGTGCGGCTGGCTGGGGTTTCCTGGTTTGCTCACCTGTAAAGCACAGCAGTTATGAGCATGAGTTCTGGGGCTACTGGGGCTTTGGCTTAATCCTGGGCTCTGCCTTTTCCAGGTCAGATGACCTTGGACAAGTGACTTCACAGGGAGATTAAACGAGACGACGCCCGTGGAGCACTCAGCATGTGCTGTATGTGTCCGTGCTCGGCAGACGGTGGCCGCTGTTCGCATTTATTGTTTCTCATCCCGGTGACTGCATGTCTCCACCCCCTGGGCCCTCGGCGCCTTTCCCGGGGACAGCAGGTGCGCAGGGCAGGGGCCTGGCCTCACCACGAGGCAGGAGCTGTCCTCACAGCTGCACAGACACGAATGGTCACCATCTAGACCCCAAGACGTGACCTTCACGGCCCACCTGCTGGGATGCACTAGCCTTTGTCTCCCATTTCTTCTTAAGCTCTTCTTTCTGGCTTAACTCAGGCAAAGGAAGCCAGAAGCCAGCCTGCAGGCAACCACCTCAGCCCTGCTCAGACCACCCAGACCCTTTGAGCTAAACTGGTGACTGATGCCTGTGCCAGGGAGTAGCCTCTGGAATGACCTGTCCCCACCTAAACATTCATCCTGACCCTAAACTAAAGGAACCCATTCACCCTCTCTAGGTAGGGGAGTCAGGGCTTAGGAAGCCATTCCCACGATCTCCTTATTTTCCACAAATAAAGTTTTTTCTCTGGGTGGTGGCTTACCCGGTGTAGCTGCTGGGACCCTCTGCAGAGCGAGCTCTTGTGGGTTTGGTTACAGAACCAGCTGTGGGCCCAGCAGACACGGAGCCTGTCCAGGCGGCAGAACCAGGTGTGAGCCCCTCCTTGTGCCTCTTGGCCTGGAAAATAAGAGGGGGGACTTGGTGACCTTCGAAAGCCACTTGCCACACAAGCTCATGGTGAAGGCGACAGCGTTTATAGGCACTGTTGGCCACGAGTGGCCTCACACAGAGATGACGGGTGAAAATGTGTTTGGGGCTTGGCCCTGCCTGGCGTCACTGGGAACCACGGAACGAGCCTGCTTCCTCCTCTGTGAACAAGGTGGCAATCCCAGCACCCGCCTCCGAGGCTTGGGGACTTCTAAATGGCGTAAAGTGAGTGAGCTACTGAGCATGGTGTCCCGTGGAGGGGAGAGGCGGGAGGATCAGAGTTCAACACAAGCTGTCTACCATTTCCTCTGCTGTCCAGGGAGCGGCTCCGCCCCTCCCCCCCATCACCCCTGCCCTGGAGACTAAAGGCAAATTTGGAGGCTCCGGCAAAGCACATGAGTTGAGCTATGTGTTTTCTGGGGGTGTGGAGCGAGGGGCCACACTGCAGCCTCCCTCAGAGGCTCCGGGGGCCTCCCCGAATCACAGAGGGGCCCGTCCAGGCCACAGGCAACTGGCTCCTGTCCGCTGCTGGTCTGGATCGAGCACTGGCTTCCCCGATCTTGAACGCATTCCCCGCGGCTCCCAGCGCATGAGCCACCCACGACTGCGCAGGAATTGGGGCGGTGGTCACACTCCAGGGGAAGGTGGGCAGGGCAGCCGAGATGGGGTGGGGTGGGGCAGGGCCAGGAGAGTCCCCGCCCGGGGGTCAGGGCGGGGTGTGGACAGGACTGTGCCACCTCAGACACAGGAGAGGGGACCTGCGGGGACGAAGGCGCTTTAGGTGGTGAGAGACAGACCGGGGACGGAGAGGGGGCGTCTGCTCACCAGGCTCTCCTTGCAGCAGCTCTCCTCCAGGGCCACTCGCCCCAGCGGACAGAGGCAAGACAGCTGCCGGCCACCAGGCCTGTCCCGGGGGGATGCAGGACCAGGCTGCTCCAGGCTCCCTGCCCCCTGACCCTGGCTTTGATCTCTGCTTCTAGCCATCCACTGTCCACTGCTCGCCTCGGGGGACCCCTTGGAGGACCCTGGTTCATCCATTCAACAAACATCTCTCCCGGGACCCCCTGTGTGCCAGGGTCAGGGCTGGGCTCTGGGACATACTGGTGGGCAGGGCCCGGCTCACACGCTGCTGGTGGGCAGTCACTCACTCGCTCCACTCCCCCCTCCTCCCTCCCTCTCTTCCTTCCAGGAGGCAGGAAGGCAACAGCACCAGGCCCCACGCACGTGCGTCCAGCGTGTCCACAGGCACCCGATCAGAGCCCCGCAGCCGCAGGCAGGTGCACACGTGCTGTGTGATGCGCCATCACCTGCGCCCACGTCCCCTCAGCGCCAGCCTCCTGGAGCAGCCCCACTCCTTCCCCGCATCAGAGGCTCCCGGGAAACCAAAAAATGAAGAAACACTAAAACAGAGTCACAAACACTGGGACAGAACTTAAATATTTACCTTGTACAAATGGAACTTTCATCATCAGCTGTTCGAAATGTGATTCACCGGTTGATCACAAAGTTTATGGGGAGAGAGCACATTCCTTCCGCAGGCGATGTGGGGGGGGGGCAAGGACTGGGACACGGTGTGGAGGTGGCGAGCGGAGGTCTTACCGTTCCGCCTGTCCCCTCGGCCCCTGGGATCCAGAGGAAGCTCTCTGAGCGACAGTGTTGGGGGCCCATTCGAGGCCTCGAGGAACGTGGGCGCTGCACATCTGTCGGTGTGATGCTTCTATAACAAAGCCGCCACCTGTCGTTCTCACTGCTTCTGAAAACAGGGCAGCTCTGTCCCTGTGGGGGACTGGGGAGCGAAGCCGACCCTGAAGTATTCCAGATTTAGTTCTTTTTTTTTTTAATTGTTTTTAATGTTTTTATTTATTTCTGAGAGAGAGAGACAGCGTGAGCAGGGGAGGGTCAGAGACAGAGGGAGATACAGAATCTGAAACAGGCTCCAGGCTCTGAGCTGTCAGCACACAGCCCAAAGTGGGGCTTGAACCCACAAACCATGAGATCATGACCTGAGCTGGAGTCAGACACTCAACGGACTGAGCCACCCAGGCGCCCCATTCCAGACTCATTTCTGCAAAGCGGGGATCCTGGGCCCTGGCCTGGGCACCTTGGGGGAGTGTCGGTGCAGACGAAATGGCTGTTTCTTGAGGGCCTGCCGTGCTCACCTGTCACAAAAATTCTGACTCTGCTGGATTACAGAGTCTGCCGGTGGGAGGCGGGTGCCTGGTCCAAGCTGCTCTCCTTCTGGACCTTATGACCACCCAGGACGCCACAGGCTCAGGCTGTGGGCGGGGCAGGGGGAGGGGGAGGGCTGGGGAGCTCAGGGTGCGGGGGTGACAGTCGGGGTGATCAGCGCACCTGTCCTCTGTCCTCTGCAGGATGCAGACAAGACACAGGTGCCGGCCATTGTGAGTGTCATTACTGCTGCCCTGACTGTCACTCCTGGGGAGGGGTCGTCTTCATCATCATCGTCATCATCACCGTCGCTGTCCCCATCCTCACAGCTGCCACCATCACAGTTTTCCTTGTTCTACTCACCCCCTCATCATCATCACTGTCACCACCATCACCGTCGTCCTCATCACTGTCACAGTCATTGTCACCGGAGCTGTCATCGCCATTGCCATCGCCATCCCAGCCTCCCCTTCCCAAGCATTACCCAGCACCCATCCTGGGAGGCTGCTGTGAGTGTCACCCCGGGTGAAAAGTGGGGAAGCCGAGGCACAGACAGGGGCCAGGACGTGCCCACCGGCACAGAACAAGTCAGCCGTGGAACCCAGATTTGAGCCCAGACTCTCTGGCTCAGAGCCAGTGTCTTCTCCCCAGGTGAGGACAGCATATAAGCAACCTTGGTCACTTACTGGGTGTCCCATGTGCCGCGGATACGCCCACCCAGGACTGTCTCCAAAGTCTGCCGTCATCTCCTGCACGCGGCCACCTGGGGACCAGGGCCCACGGACGTTATGCTGTGGGCCCCCACGTCGGTGGGCTCACTGAGCCTGCAGCTGCCCCAGATGTAAGTCCCATTGGAGCTGCCGTTTTTACAGACAGGACCCTGAGGGGCAGGGCGGGTGAGTAACTACCACCAGTCCCAGACATGGGTAGGACTTAGGAACTGCGGGGACAAAATGAGGTGACCCGGGCAGTGTGCCTGCTTCAGAAGGGGCAACTTGGAAAGGAAGGGCCTGGCACCCTGCGATGGAGGGGAAACCGAGGCCCGGAGCAGAACAGTGGCTGGCCCCGGGCCTCCAGCTCTGACAGCTCAGGGCTCTGCACTACTGGCTTCCCCAGGGTGACCTAGTGGGCAGGAAGGCAGACACGGACGGCCCAGGCAGGGTCTCTGGCCATCTTCACCTCCACGGGCAATTTCCGGGTGGAGGGGGATTCGGAATGACTTTCCGAGTTTTGTCAGAAACTCCCCTCTACTTAAGCAGTTAACAGCATTTTCATGGTGCTGGGTGCTTTGTTTAATACCATGATCCCTCTTGCCGGCCTGGACAAATGAATTCTTTCAAATCTCTTGAAGCCGACTGTCAACGTAAGGCATTGGGTGGGCGGGGGATGCAGATCTCCGATTACTCTGCTGGCAAAATCCACTGGAAATGATCCTCTAATCTAGCATCCCTGCAAAGCCTGGAGCTGAGCTTTCCAGAGACTTTTGCCCTGGTCACTTTCTCTCCACTCCTCGCTGCCTCCCCTTCTGGTGCCCCCCTCCTCTCACCCCCCTTAAAAAACAATACGAAGAATCGCAGTTGGCGTAACTGGAGCCATTGGTTTCTCGCAGCAAGTTCTGAGAGAGAAGGTGGCACAGCGCAAACCTTGCGTGTCCATGTCAGCTGGGGACAGAGGCGCTGGCCGCCAGAGGCCCGGCAGCCCCCGGGATTTACAGACCTGGCGTCAGGTGCACAAGATGGAGAGGCAGGGGCGTCTGGGGGGGAAGACACAGCCTCAGTCCCCCTGAGGGACCTTTTCCTCTAATTTCTTCTCCCACCGCACCCCTTCCCATCCCCGCTAGTGTCCACTGTACTCGAGGCTAGCACTTTACAGTTTACAAAGCATGTCCACATTCACTCTGATTGTTTTTTAATTAACCGTTTTTTCCTTCGTCCCTGCCTTCCTCCACAGTATCTATGCTGTGGTCATCACTGTGCGGTGTGACCTGGGTGGCCCTTGGGAGCTACAAGGACCTACGAGATGCAACCCTCACTTCCGGGATTCCGGGATCTGCAGGGGTGGCAGGTGTGGGCTCGTGGCCATGACTGTGTGTGGTGAGCGCTGTGGCGGATGTGCACTGGGCAGTAGGCACGTCTGTTAGTGAAGATGTGTTGGGCAGCAGGTAATCAAAAAGTCAAAAATACTCACCCGTGCAGTTGAGGCATGAGATGTTCTCACGTAATTGGGTGTCAGGAGGAAGGTGGCTGCAGTTTGGTCCCATGTTCAGAGACCTCAACAAGGACCCAGGGTCTTGCCCTCTCTCCTCTTTACCATTCTTGGCTGGGTTGGCTTTTCGTCATTAGCTTCTTGCCTCAGGGTTGCAAGATGGCTGCCACAGCTCCGAACATCATCTCACACAGCAGCATTCAAGTCTAGAAGAGGGGAGTCAAGTGAGGCAGAAAAGCCCTTTCCCAGGAGCACTCCCTGCACCAGCAGGCTTTCCTCACACCTCAGTGACCAGATCTGGGTCACACACTCCCTCCTGAAACCGTATGTGAAGAAGGAGGGGGTGTGCCAGGCTTGGCTGCACCCTGGGCCAGGGAGGCCCCCAGGGCTGAGCTTGTGGCTGCAGAACAAGCCCAGGGCTCTGTGAGTGAAGGAAGGAGGGGTGGGCTCTGGGCGGGGGGGCCACTTGTGTGCACTACCTACTCATCTGCTGTGACTCAGTGTCCCGGACAGTATAGGGTCTGGTGTGGTGGTCAAGCCCTGGCACTGGGGACAGAGAGCTCTGCACTGAGCCTCTGTCCTCCATGGGCTGTGGGATCTGATCCATGGCACAGCCTCCCTCCCACCCCTGTGGAGTGGGGACCATGACGGCACTTGCTGAGTGGGGCAGTCATGAAGGGGACAAGGGTCGTGCATGTAGGCACCTGGTGTGAGGGGGTGTTAACAGCTGCTGGCTATCACAGCGATTATCCCCACCTGTAAAATGGGCCCATGGAGCCTCCTCTGTGACAGTCCTGGGGGTGACAATAGCAGGGAGATGAGTTCATACGAGTGAGCACTTCCTGTGTGTGCTGGGCACCCTTCCATGTCCTCTGGCACTTCATCCTCACAGCCGCCTGCAGGGAGGGAGCTGTTTTCATCCCCATTTTACAGCTGGGAAAACTGAGGCTCAGGAAGGTGACCCACAGGTCAACTGAGGGCAGCCCGGGCTCCGGGAGTGTCCAGCCACCGTGCTCTGACCCAGTGCAGGGCCGGGTGGAGCCGGCACAGGCAGGTGCTCAGGTACCCCCTCCCCTACCGCTGGCTGTCACCAGGGTCCAGGCTGGTGGTGGGGTCTGTCCCATCTCCCTACCCTGCCTTCTGTTCCCTCCGAGTCCAGGGCCCCAGACGCTGGCTGAAATGTGGGAGCTGCACCCATGGTGCTGGTTGTCCTTCTCCAAGG
The DNA here is from genome assembly GCF_008692635.1 of Crocuta crocuta. NCBI lineage: Eukaryota > Metazoa > Chordata > Mammalia > Carnivora > Hyaenidae > Crocuta > Crocuta crocuta. The sequence goes on from NW_027532008.1 coordinate 263,340, forward strand.
CGATGAACAAACAATGAAATCAATGATGTCATTGTGTCTTGATCATAACTGGCAACTTCCGTGCTTTGAGGAAATCACACACACTACGTATTGTATCCTTAATACAAACTGCGAGCGTGTGGTATTGCGGGTTACTATATTCCATATTTATCGTTTTACTGAAATACGTGAGAAACTTTCCAACAATTATACACCTACAGGTGCATCACAGTTTAATAACAGCACACAGAGCTCTAGGCCACCCCACAACGTAAATGGGGACACTGAGTATGAAGGTGCATCCCAGCCCACACCCGGGGGGGGGGGTCGCTGTCACTGCTGCCAGCCTCAACTCAGACTTGGCTTGCCTGGTTCTCCTGGCTTCCCAAAGAGATGGCTAGGGTGGGGGTCAGAGGTGCACCAGGGAGAGACCCTAGAGTTGATTTCCCCATTTTAAAGATGGGTACACTGAGGCCCATTCACCCAACCATACATTCACCCAACAGTTCACTGAGTGGCTTCTACGTTCCAGGCTCTGTTCCAGGCACAGGGGACCCAGCTGCTGTCCGGGTGGGGGAACTGGGTGACAATTCCAGGTGGTGACAAGCGCCATGCAGAGCCCTAAGGTGGGCAGGGGGAGATGCAAGGATTATAACACGATTATGCGACGGTACTCTGACATCCTCCGATTCTCATATCCGGGGGGTGTTAGCCTCCTGTGGCGGGCAAGCCCCCTCCTCTGGAACCGGCAGCCACTCCACACAGCTGCGTCCCCCCCCAGGTCCCCGGTTAACCCCCCCCTTCCCTTTTGAATTCCGCCTGGACCATCTTCAGCTGCTCCCTCCTCTGGGCTTCCTTCAGGTGGTCTGAGTTCATGGCTGTCACAGGTGATATTGGCCATGACAGTGACTTAGAACAATTAATCTGGGCGGGAAACTCCTGCCAGATGTGGGACCCACAGTGAGTCCCGGAGCCCAGACGGCCACCGTCCACACGCGCGCACCTGCTGGGACTCCGCAGTCACAGAGCGACGCTGCGCCTGTCTGGCTGCCCTGTGTCACGAGGGCCCCTGCAGAGCCCTCCCAGGGGGCGGGCCTTCGTTGGCTGCTTGGGGTCCAGCCCCCCTTCCCTGCTGGAGCCTCCCACACTCTCCCCTTCCTGCTCTCAGGACTCCGTCTCCGCTGGGGCCTCTCCTGATGGTGTCTCTGAGCTCAGACTCCAGACCCCTCAGTGGGGGCTCAGTCCCTGTTAATGGCCAGAGTCCTGGGCATGGGTTAGACCACAGGCTTTGACCGACCCTGGTTTCTGGTCTGGGCTCTGCCCCTTCCTTGCTGTGGGACCTCAGGGAAGTTACTTAACCTCTCTGAGCTCAGTCATGTCATGTGTGCATTGAAGATGTAAAATCATTCATCTTACCGGGCAGAGGCCAGACTTCGATGTGGTAACACTGACGCTCCCAGTGGAGGATTCTGTCACCAGAACTCTCACGCCGTGTCAGGGCTGCTGATCTCTTCGGCCCCCGTGAGCAGCTTCTCCCGCGGCTGGAGGGCGCCCCCCAGCCCGGGCCTCTCCCCACCAGCATGGGGAGCAGAGACCGCCTGGGACCCCACGGCCCGGGTGCAGACACAGCCTCTGGCACTGAGTCGCCGTGTGACTCGGCAAGTGGCTTAACCTCCATGCGCCTCACCGGTTTTCCCCCCTGTGAAGTGGGCGCAGCAGTACCGACCACAGGGGGTCACTGTGAGGACCGGATGAGGCCGTCTCAGCGGGACCCGGATTCCTGGGCTCACGTGACATGTGTGGGTAGCACGTGGGGGGACGCTCTGGGCGCCCAGGGGCTCAGTGTCCCGGCTCCTCCTCGGTGCCGTGGGGACCGCCGCCATCTCTGGTGTGCGGGACGGTGTGCGGGCTCCGCGCCCTCACGTGCGTCACGTGTGCGCCGCAGGGCGAGCCCGCGACGCGGTACCTGGCGTCACCGCGGGTGTTATCAGCATCCTCACTCAGCGGTCAGGGAAATGCCCCCGGGCTGTCCTTGGGCACGAATCCCCCGGCACAGGCCTGGGCATAGAAAGATCTGACGCTCAGTAGAGCAAGAGCAGGGACTGGGGAGCAGGCCACCCGGGTTCAAGGTCCAGCTCCACCACTTCGCAGCTGTGTGACCTTGGACAAATTTCTAAACCTCTCTGAGCTACAGAATCTGCGTCTGTAAAGTGGGGGACAGCGTCTCCACCACAGGACCGTTGGAGTAATTAAGTGGATTAATGCACATCAGGTGCTTAGCACAGCGCTTGGCCCTCGGCATGAGCTCTTCTCATTCCAGGCCCCGAGGGGGTGCGGCGCTGAGCACCCGAAAGCTCTCCCTTTCTGTCACCGCTGCGCTGACGGATGAGAAACCCAGGCCGAGGGACCCAGATTAGACGACTGGGGACAGGACAGTGTACGCCGTGCTAAATTACGCAGGGCGGACAATTAGAGAAC
>NW_027532008.1:266606-282186 GCF_008692635.1 Crocuta crocuta
CCCGAAAGCTCTCCCCTTCTGTCACCGCTGCGCTGACGGATGAGAAACCCAGGCCGAGGGACCCAGATTAGACGACTGGGGGCAGGACAGTGTACGCCGTGCTAAATTACGCAGGGCGGACAATTAGAGAACGAAACGATCTGTAATAAAGGGCTAATTGGGCGGGACAGAGGCTCCGCGTGCGGAGGCGGAGGTGAGGGAGAGGCGCCCGCGGCCCGGGGCGGGGCCGGCCTGGTGGCCGCGGTCTCCGCGACGACGCTCCTCCTTCCCGGTACAAGTCACGCACGCGCACCGGGAGGCGTCTGGAAAGTGCAAAAATCAACATAAAAATCAACATAAAACAGTATGACCTCTCACCTCCTAAGGACTCTAGTTTTCACTTTATTTCTTCATTCATTTTTCTACTCATCTGTAAGTACATTTTCACAATTGACTTCACATGGGTGTGACAGTCAGGCTATGCGAGGATATGACCCAGTAACAAACAACCCTCGAAACAACAAAAGGGAAAATAGCTTTCTGCAAGGAGATACTGGGCAAAAATAGTTTGAACTTGTGATAAGTAACGATGCTTCACATTTATGGACTGAGTAACCCTCCTGCTCTGTTTGACCTTCACATGATCTGCCAGCCACCCCCCTGGTCCCGCCACCACTACGCCTGGGCCGGTGCAGGGCCCCTGCCTGACACTGCCTCTGTCCTGGCCCCGCTCCTGGCACTCTGCAGTGAGGTGGCCCCCTGACACTCAGGGCCCAGGGGTCCCTGGCCTGCCCCACGTCCCCCAGGCCCCTGCCTCACTCAGGCACAGTCCACCCAGACAGCGGACCCTGGGACCCTGAGATCTCCAGCCCCCAGACCACCCCTTCTCCCCACAGGTCCTCCAGCCAGGAGGCCTCTGCACCCTCAGCCTCAAGGGTGCAGCCCTTGCCCTTCCCTCCAGCAGCAGCTTCCTCACCAGCCTGCCCGCCCCCTGCCCCCCCTGCTTCAGGTCTTTGATGCGGCGTCACCTGCTCTGACAGGTCTTCCCTGACCCCGTTTACAACTGTGACTGTACTTCTAGAACACTCTACCACCCTCCCCTGCTTCCTTTTCCTCCAGCTCTTGCCTGACTTCCGCTCTCTGCAGCTCACCGGTCATGTTGGCAAGGCTACTCTTTCTAGAATCGGGGCTTTCTCCCTGGAGCCCGGGGCATACTGCCCACAGGGGACCGCATGGACGTCGGATTGCTGGCCACGCCCCATGTGCCTGGCTGTCCCGTGTGAGATGTTGTCCCCTGCTTCTTCCAATAGCCCGGAAGAGCCTACTAGTGATACGGCAGTTCTCCAGGAAGGAAGCAGGTGGCCTGGCTCGGAACCTGAGGGCTTCATGGGGCCCAGGGGCGGGGGCAGGGGCCAGGACACCCCCTGACAGCTGGGGGTGTGCCCTCCTCTCCAGGCTGGCTCCCTCACCCCTCAGTTTCCTCTTCCCCACTGGAGACCCAGGACCTGTCCGCTTAGCCGGGGGCCCAGCCCCTGCATTGGGCCCTAAGAACCAAGAACCTCTCAGACAGCTGCGAGGGCGGGGGTGGTGCTGGCAGGTGTGCCTCTGTGCCAACCCGGAGGGGCGCCCCCTGGTGGTGCAGTTACTAGAAGGCATCTGTTCCCCGTGACAAAGGCTGCATTCGTAGTGATTTTGTCTGTAAGACTCAGTCTTGTCCAGCTCTACACAGGGCGGACCAGCGGCTCCCCGAAACCTCAGACCCCCCGAGTCAATGTGCATGGACCACCTCCCCCAAAGCATCCCTTCCCGGGTTTCCCTCTCACCAGAGGTATAGGGGCTCTGATGCTGGAGGGGGGCGGGATGAGTAACCTGGACGCCCTCCCCGCTTCACCCATTCAGAGCAAATTCTACTCTCCCAGGTTCAGGCACCGATCAGGGCCAGGGGCCCCTGAGTTCCGTAACACATTCCTGGACCCAAGACCTCCCCGCACTCCGCTTATTTGTCTTTGCTTAAACTACACAGAGTATTTTCCTGTTACTCACAAGGAGCCTTGACTCCGAAATCAAGGAAACCTGTTTATTTAAAAATCTAATTTTTTAAAAGCACCCTTTCCAACAATGAATTCCTCCGCCACTCTCGGAGAGCCCTCATCAGGTAAGAGGAACGAGGTTTTTGCAAACCTTTGTGGAAATGAAACCCCCAATCTGGACACACTCTTGTTTGACAAGTGATAATTAACTGCTGACAATATAATTTCAACTTGGTCACAAACATGTTTTTCATTTAAAAATAACCAAAGACATTCCCGTGCTGGGGAGTCCAATCTCATCCTCAGAGTTCAGCCCCTCCCTGTGCCCACAGCTGCAGAGGTGGCCTTGAGGGTCCCTGCTCCCTGCAGGTGGGGCCTGGACCACAGAGGTGGCACTGGTGTTTCATACCCTGAGCTTTCGGGGCCCCACAGACCCCGGGAAAGTCCCAGAAGGCAGGTCAGCCAGCTCCCCTCTCCCTTGGGACTGTCCTCTCCTCTGGGTGTCCCAGCCCCCGGTGACCTGGTACCCAAGCAGGGACTTGGCACCGGCTGCAATTTCAGGGAGAGGGGACTCCCCTGCCCCTGAAGATCCTGCCCGGCCATGATCCGGCGGGGCGCCTGGCCCGTCTCCCACGTGACAGGGAGGAAACTGAGGCTCAGAAAGGTGGGATCATTTGCTCAAGGCCACACAGCTGGTGAGGGGGCAGAAGGAGGCGTGAGCTCTGAGCTGCCTGACTCTGACCCACGACTCCCTTTCTCTAGTGAACCTGACCTTTCTCGCAGCAGTTTCCTCATCTGTAAGTGGGGGTAATGCTAGCACTCTCCTTATGAGGTTGTTTGAGGAGGAGACAGGCTGATATATACATGTTACACACATCTACATACGCATCTGTACACACGTGGACATGTGCATATGCGCAAACACACACAGCACTTAGAATAGTGCTCGGCACATAGTAGATCCTCAATATATGTTAGTTATGATGCTTATCAATCATTATTAATATTAGTGCCTTCTATAGACTGAATGTGTCCCTGCAAAAATCCATATATTGAAACCCCTTCAGGTTCCCGATCTATTAGGTGGTGGGGCCTTTGACAGTGATCAGGTCATGAGGGTAGAGTCCTTATGAGATGTCCTCATGAGATGAATGGCCAGGACACCCCAAGAGCTCCCTAAGCCCTTCCGCCATGTGAGGACAGACAGAAGATGGCTGTCAGTGCCCCAGGCCAGGGTCTCACCAGACACCCTGAGTGTGCTCACACCTTGACGGACATGCAGCTTCCAGAATGGAGAGGAAACAAATCCTGTTGTGTATAAGCCACCCAGTCTATAGCATCCCATAGAGAAGCCCCCCCAGAAGCACTAAGACTATTAATAATGTGAACAGCGCATTGTGTTAGGCAGGCTTCTTTCCTCCACCTCCGAAGCCAGCGGCTCTGCCCCCTTCACCATCTCTCTGAATCCCAAGCAGGTCACATGGAGCTAAAACCACAATTAGACAGACACTGTAGTGCAAACGCAGAACACCAAGAAGAGAGAAATTTTTCACCAAGTAGTCAGGGAGAGGACAGACGGCAAATCAAGGAATGACAAGCAGGTGGAAGGTCCTCTCTGGCAGCCTCACGGGACAGGGATAATATTTTAGTGCCAAATGAAATACACAAAGTGGAATTCTAGACCCAGCTAAATTAGCACTCAAAATTGAATGAGAAAGCAATACATTTTCTGGCAAAGACACACTCACAGGACCCTGTTAAAAGAAGTGTTAATAAAAAAAAAAATCAAGCAGGAAGGTTGCCACTGAGCCCAGAAAGAAGGAGCTCAAACTAGCAATCGTGAGCAGACACAGGGAATGCACAGCAGCCCTGGCTATAGTGATCACGGCCAGCGCAGGCTCAGAGAGGATGGCGGAACCACACGCCCCAGATGCGCAGAAAGATGGGGAGGGGGACCGCAGGAGACACAGTCTAGGTCATAGTGCTGTTCAGAGGGAGGAGAGAGAGATTGATTTATCTTTGATTATGTTAAGTCAGCTGTGCTTAGTATGACCTTAAGGCCGAATAATTAAAAAAGAAAAAAACAACAAAACAGAATAGAATTTGGAATTTCCAAACCAGCAGAGGGACAAGAGGGACTAAACAAAACCTGATCAATCTGATGGGTGGCAGGAAATGAGCCAAGCAGAGAGAGAGAGAGAGAGAGAGAGAGACGGAGAGGGAGGGAGAGAGAGAGAGAAGCAAAAGGGAACAGTAAAATCCTTGTATGTGAAAGCATAAAACATGAAGGTGGAGTCCCGAATCTACTGTTGACATGTGTGTGTATGACTGGACAATGACAATGACACCCCCTCTCTGACCTTGGCTTCCACGTCTGCGAACCAGAGATGAGAGCGTGGTTTGCTAAAGGTTCCAGCATCGCGTTCCAGGGAGGGGCTTCCTGGAGGATCAGGGCGGTGAGCCCCGTGGGGGAGGGGCTGCTGTTACCACTGCCACTGCTCTCTGTGCCAGGCGCCGTCCCAGCCCTCCAGACAGCCCCACGAGACAGGTGTCCCTGCCATCGTCACTTTACTGATTAGGACACAGGCTCAGCGGGGAGAACCTTCCTCAGGTCACACGGCCGGGAATGGCTGAGTCTGGACACGATCTCCGGTCCCCTGACCCTGAAGCCACTTGCCGACTCTACGACTTTAAGCAGCTTGACGCCCTCTCTGAGCCTCAGCGTCCTAACTTGTACAATGGGGGAATGACGTCTCCTGGCCGTCACTGTGGGGACACGGAGACACTATGCTGGTCCCATCCTCAGAGAAGGCAGGCACGGCGGGGGGCGAGTGGCTGCCCTGCACCTCCTTCCTCCCGGCTTCTGGAAGAAGTGGATTTTTGGACATCACATTGTGAGCATTGTTTTTTCTTTTTTCCTTTGATGGTAAAGCTTTCTGGCGTCAGGCTTAATTTTATCAGAAGAGTAAGAGATGCTCACACTGCTCAAGCAGTCCGTCAAGGAACTCTCCATAGGAACAAAGAGGCAAGAAGCATCTCTTCCCAGACTACCTCTGCTTCATCCTTTACCCAGTCAGTGACAACTACTACCATTTTTTGATGCTTGAAATGTCCCAGAAGTGTTCCTTCTTTAAAGCAGTGGTTCTCAACCAGGGTTGATCTGTGCTCTTTAGGGGATGTTTGGCAATGTCTGGAGACATTTCGGATGCAGTGACCTAGTGGGAGGAAGGGAGAGGCGTGCCCTTGACATCTGACAGGAAGCAACCAATGCTGCTAAACATCTCAAGTGCACAGGCCTGGACCCCAAAAGAATGGTCCAGCCCGAGGTCAAAAGTGCCAAGGCCAAGACACCCAAAGGAAGCCCACCCAGCAACCTGTGAGAGAATTGTCACCGCCCACCTTAGAGGTGAGGAGGCGGGGCTATGGAAAAGGAAGTGAAACTCACACAAAGACACGGCTGGGCTGAGACTCAAATCGGGCCCTGACTCCAAAGTCCCTGGTTCTTCTACTCCTTAAACGGCCAGCGCTATGGACTCAATGATTGTGCCACCCTCCCTGCCATTCATACGTTGAACCCCTTAACCCCAGTGTGGCCATCTTTGGAGACAGGGTCTCTAAGGATGAGGTTAAGGTGAAATGAAGTCCTAGGGATGGAGCTCTGATATGGCGGGAGTAGTGTCCTCATACGAAGAAGGGACATCAGATCACTTCCTCTGCACGAGGTTAATACAGACCACATGAGGACACTGTGGGAAGGTGGTGGTCTGCAAGCCAGGGAGAGGGCTGTTACTCGAAACCTAGGATGCCAACACCTTGATTTTGAACTTCAGCCTCCAGAACTGTGGGGAATATATTTCTGTGGTTTAAAGCCACCCAGTCTGTGGAGTTTTATCATGGCAGCATAAGCTAAGCCAGCCAGGACCTCTCTGTGTGTCATCATCAATACCTAACCTGCAGGAATCCGGGCAGCCTGTGACAGGGACGTTTAGATGCTCATGTTTAATTGTGTGGAAGGAAACTGGATCTCATCTCATGGGAGCCGCTGCTCCCTCCTTCTTCTTTAATTTTTATAACTTCTTCCTCTATCTTTATGGGCAGTTTGTGAGGAGCAGGGACATTCGAGTGCAGCAAATGTAAGAGGGGCCGCCATCCCCATCCAGCTCCTCTGGGCGCCTGCGGGGACTCAGCAGGTCTCAGGCCCGTGAACTGACCTCGGTCACTGGCAGGTCGGGGCTGTGGGGACAGGAGATGAGATGCAGCCTAGATGCTCCTCCTCAGGGCAGAACCCTGGGGCCCCTGGGCAGAGCCCCGGTGCTCACAGAGACCAGGCACAGTCATGCAGTTGACCTGTGGGTCCCTCCTTCTCAGGCCCCGGATGTTAGAGGGGGCGCACAGGGGTGGGGGTGTGGGGCAGAGGGGCCCAGACAGGCTGATGGCAGAGGAGTAAAGGGAACCAGTGACGCCTGCACCAGCCTCAGAGACAGGCTCCCTGAGGACAGCGGGGAGGAGCCGTCTGCTTATCAAACCTCCTTGTCCTGAAAGGGACGTTTCTAAACCCCCGCTGCACGGTGGGATCCGCTGTTCCTCCCACCAGCGTTTGCTGAGCACCTGCTGTGTGCAGGCCCCCCGCTGTGTGCTGAGCACCCAATGAAGGCAGAAGGTCCTGCCCTTGGTCTGGTGGGGGAGAAGCCAGGTCAGGAGGAGCCCCCGTTCCCGTGCTGAGGATGAGCCCCCCGCTGGGGGTCAGGGGACAGTGAGGAACCCTTCTAGAACAAGCCCCCCATTCCCCCAGGGAGGTCGGGATTTGGGGCACCGACCTCCCTTTATAGGACCTGGCAGTGAGGCCAGATGGTTGAGTGACTTGTGTGATGTCACATGGCGGTGGACGGGGCCTAGGTCCCAGGCTCTGAGCTCCCCAACCTCCTGCCTGGGCCGCGTGGCCTGCTCATTGTCTCTCAGGACCCCAAGCCCGGCACCTCTCCTCATCCCCAGGCCCCTCCCCAAATGTTCCCTCCCCACAGTAATTACACCACCCATAGGTTAATTTGTAAGCAGACGGGTGAAAATGTGTTATTTAAGTAGCGATTATTAAAGCCATGCTGGAGGTTTGCTACATAATAGGTAATTATCTGTGACCTAATTGCAAAGAAGATGTGATGGTTTCCGTTTAGCCCTTTGCACCGAAGCCAGAGTTAGTCCTGCAGGAGCAGCGTAGGCTCTGCGGCCTCGGCTGACATTTGTTGAGTAATATCCTTATAAACACTGGAGGGACAGCAGTGTAGAAACTTCTGTGGCCAGCGTGCCCAGGCCTTGGCCTCATGTCTGGGTGGAGACACTTTCCTTGGACTTTCGGGTTGGCTGCCCTTGGACTTGTCCCTCCTCCTCCCCTCCTCCTCTCCCCCGCCAAGGTCAGGGACCACGGATGTAAGGCATGTAACAGACACTGGCCTGTCCATTCATTCGCTCACCTGTTCATTCATTTGTCTCACATCTTGCCTTGGGTTTTCTACGCTCATTCCGGTGTCGATTTATTCTGTCTGTGACTCCCTGCACATCCGTTCCCATTTCCAGGGGTTTTCCCTTTTCCTTCCCTTTCCGTTCTGTTCTGCCTTCAGCCGTGTGCTTGTGTGCCCGGCCCGCTGTTTTACGAGTGCCTTCATTCACTCACTGCCCCCACCCTGTGTACACATGTGTCCATGATCTCCTGGCTCCTTTGTCCATTTAGGAGCTCGCGAACTTGTTACGTTGATCAGGTGTTCATCCAACACCCAGGCACCTTTGCTCAGCAAACAGTGTGTACTGGTGGGTTTGGTTCAATGCAGTCCCGCATCCATCCGGCTGGCCAAGTCCCCGGTGCCTTCTAGGAAACTCTTCATTACAGTGTAACATGGTGCATGCCAAGAAGAGCATGCAGGGCACAACCGCAGAGCTGAAGGGGTTTGCACAGCGAGGTACCAGCAGCCCGGAAGTCCCTCTGCGCCCCGCCCCCCTCCTGACCTCTGGGATGGTCAGTACTATTCTTTTTTTTTTATGTTTTTATTTATTTCTAGGAGAGAGAGAGAGAGACAGTGTGAGCAGGGGAGGGTCAGAGAGAGAGGGAGTCACAGACTGAAGCAGGCTCCAGGCTCTGAGCTGGCAGTCAGCACAGAGCCCGACGCGGGTCTCGAACCCACGAACCGCGAGATCATGACCTAAGCGAAAGTCGGACGCTCAACCGACTAAGCCACCCAGGCGCCCCTGATCAGTACTATTCTATGTGTCAGGCAAATGGACTCACAGGCTGTGCACCTACCCGTGTGGCCTCCTCTGTGCCATGATGTTACTAAGCCGTGCCCTGTTTGCTCTGACCGAGAACTAGTGTTCTGTATGAATATGAGACCTTTGACCCTCCATCGACGCTAGATGGGGTTTGGGTACCTTTCCGTGTTTAGCTTTCATGGACAGCGTGTTCCCAACATTCTGCTCCTGACCATCGGCGTGTGCAGGTCCAGAAGTGGACTCACAGGGGCAAAGGCTGTGCCAAAGTTCAGCTTTAGTGATCTTGCCGATTTTCCCAGAGACTGCTTCCCCGTGTGGGGGTCACCAGGCTCCCAGACTTGTCCCTGGGGCCTCTCGCTCCTCCCCTTGATCTCACCTTCACCCTTGGTCTGTCTCAGGTCCTCCTGGGCCACCTGCTCAGTTCTCTCTTGAGTCTTGGCTCCTCCCCGAGGCTCTGGGGTAGGTCTTCCTCCCCAGTGGCTCCTGGCTCCCTCTGGCCTCACCCCCGTCTTTCTGCTTTGGAGACCTATCTGCCACTTGGGTAGATGGTCGCTGGGCCTGGTCTGGCCTGGCTGCCTTTCCCAGCCTGTGGGGGGGTGCGGTTGAATTCTGCTGGGACCCACGAGAGATGCCACCCGTGGGCCGAGGGAACTGGGATCTCTGGTTGAAGGCTGTTGCCAGGGGACTTAATTCCCTGGTCCCGCTGGCCTGTCCCCAGGGAAGAGCAGAGTGGGCTCAGAAGGCTCAAGAAAGTCTTCAGGCAATGGAATGCAAGAGGCCCTTAGAAGCCAGGCCTAAGCCTCCCTGAAGGAAGCAGGGACAGGGGCTGTGGGGGAGGGAGGCATGGACAGTGTCCTTATCCCCTATAAAAGGGGAGGCCGACCTTAAAGGAACACAGAGCTTAGTAAGTGATTGCAGAAGGAGTTGAATTTTAAGGTCATTGGTGCTCAGTTTCTAAGCCTGGGTGGCTGAGAAGGTTGTAGAATACATCTCAGCGATTGGGGACAGGGCAGGGACAGTCTGGGACCCAACGATGATGAGTTCAGTTTGGGACATGTTGAGTTTGACGAGCCAACAGTTCGGGAAGGAGACGCCTGATAGAAATACAGAGAACAGATCGAAAGGTCCCTGGGCCTGGAGCAGGAAAGCCCGTCGGGCTGAGTCTCGCCTCCGTGCCCCCCCCCTCCGGATTTTGAAACTGGCTTTGGGCTCCTGAGGCGGTCAGGGCGGACTTCCCTGCCTTGCTGAGCACCTGCCGTGTGGACGGCAGAGCCGGGGGGGACGGGATCCGGCGGAAACGCGTCATCGCGCGGACGTCTGTAAGAGAAGAACGGGAACGTCGGCCCTGCGGTGGGGCGTGACCCCCGTTCCGCCCCAGCTCGTGGACCAGGGTCCCCCTTCTCTGGGCGGCACGGGTCCCTCTCTCGGGGCCCCTGCTCCCACACAGCTGGGGGGCTGGGGCGGCCCGGGTGTCAGCTCTGAAACCCTGTTTCTCTGGGGGGGAGGGGGGCCTGTCAGAACCTAGACGGGGGAGTGAGAAGCCTCGCTGTCCCCACNCCCGCAGGTCCCCTTTCTGCTTCCAGACCTTGGAACCTAGGCACCTGGAGAACATATGATCGATGCAGAGACCTCCCGCGCACCCGTCAAGAGAGAATTCTTGAGACACTTTATGGAGCAAAAAGATGTTTTTATTGTATCACGGGCCAGGACACAGGGGCAGAAAGAGCCACACTGAGATTGTGAGGAGTGACTGACCATTCCTGCGGAGGCGAAGATGACCTTAGGGCTCCAGGACACCGAGTCTCTAGTTCCCTGGAGGTCTGATGATTCTGAAGATTGTGGGATTTTTGTCACTCACAGAGACAGGGACAAATACAGTAGAACTTCAGGTCTCTCCGGACTGCAGTCTTTATCAGCTGACCATCGGTTTCTCCCCCGCCTGGCTCTCGCGCAGTCAGAGTGAATGTTACGCCTGACCCACTTTGGAGGGCAGGTTTGCGGGGCGTGGGCAGCGCACCCACCGCCCCACCCTGGCAGGCGGCCTCTGGGCCTCAGGCTCCTGAGTCAGGGCTGGCCAGTGATGAGCTCCACCTCCCAGGACCGTGGGGACGCTCAAGTGCCACCAGGATGTGAAGGTGTCTCTCGCACACTCTGGCCTTTCCGCAACGGTGGAGGTAGCCAGTGCCATCGTCACTGTAGGAAACAGGCTGGCATTTCCCTCTTCTGTTCCTTGAAGAGTCCCAAACACCCCAGGATTCCACTTCCTTCCAGAACCATCGATTGCCCTTCAACGGCTACTATTTAAATTTTTCAACTGGGAAGGGACTGTAGAGGAGGACTGTATCATTTGGGGAAACTGAGGCACAGGGCAGCATGCCGGAGGACTCTCTAGGTCCCGTGGCAGGCTGTGGCAGAGCTCTGTGCCCCTCCCAGAAGGCCCAGCCCAGGGCCCCTGCTTCACCCCCCTGGGCCCCCTCCCTCGGGATCTCCTACAAGCCCTGAATCCTTGCCAGTTAATTCTCCCCAAGATCAAAAGCAAACAGGCAGGAAACCTGGCTCTCCGCAGCTGGAGGCTAATTTGCCTTGAGGCTGCTTTTTTGTTTGTTTGTTTTCTTCTTAGCATTACCTCTGCGGCTTAAAAGGCACATTTTTAAAAACCTAAAGTGGCTGTCAGTTTCGCTGCTGAAGAAAGCACGTGACCTGTCCCCTGTGTGACTATAGCACCACATCTAGTTAAAAGACCCATCAAACGAATATGTTACAAGAAGAAAGGGTTTGATTTGGGAAAATTCAAGCTACTGCACACATAGTTTGCCTCCCAGTCATTTTAGATCTATTTTTTTTTTTTAACCAGGAAAAAGAAAATCGTTTTTAAAGGTTACCTTTCCCTTAAAAAGTGTCTGAATGCGTGTGATTTGAGTTTGTGTCACACATGGGAAATGTTAGCGTTTTACCACTTATATAATCCTGCCCCCTTGTCTCTCTCCAGCGCGAGACCTTCTCCCTGCACAGCCTCGTAGGCAATTTCTCTTGGCACCTCCACGTTTTGTCTTTTGTATTTTTTACCCTCTCCCTGGGCGGCCAGGAGATTCCATTTCAGATTCCCAAGCCCCTCCCATGAGGGGTCACCAGAGCCACCGCCCCTTGGGGGCCCGTGGTGTGGCGGGTGCCACGTTAGTGTTTCTACAGCCATTGTCTCTAACCCTCGTACTCTTACACGATTCCATCCACCATCACCCATGGCCAGGATTGTTTGACCCATCTGCCTCCCCGATTCCATTCCTGTCCCCAGTGACGCCTTCTCCACTGAGCAGCAGGACAGAGCCTTTAAAAACCCCAGTGCGGGGCGCCGTCGGACTGTGGCTCAGATCATGATCTCTCGGTTCATGGGCTCGAGCCATGCGTTGGGCTCTGTGCTGCCAGCTCAGAGCCTGGAGCCTGTTTCAGATTCTGTATCTCCCTCTCTCTCTGACCCTCCTCTGCTCACACTGTCTCTCTCTCTCTCTCTCTCAGAAAAAACAAAACAAAAACAAAAAAAACATTAAAAACACCAGTGCGGCTGCTTCTCTCCTCTGCTCACACCCCCATGGCTCCCATCTTCCTTAGGGTAAAGCCAGAGTCCCTCACAGGCCCCTGGCCTCCCCCTACCCTGCCCCAGCCACACGGGCCTCCTTGCTGATAGTCAGCGGTGCCGGGCACACGCCTGCCTCCTGCCCTTGAACCCGTGGCTCCCGCGGCTGGGGATGCTCTCCAGGTACATGCACCCCCTTGGCCTTACGTTCTCCCGCTCTGTGCTCACGAGTCCTTCCCAGATCGATCACATAAACCTGCACCCGACTCCCTGCGCCCACCCCTCACCCCTCCTCCTGCCTAATTTCTTTCCTGATCACTTAGCACCATCTGACAGCCTCTGTATATTTTATTTATTCGTTCATTTGCCATGTTACCAGCTGCCTCCGCAAGAACGCAGGCTCTATGTGGGTAGTGATTTTCGTCTTTTTGTTCTCCGCTAAGTATCAGGCTCCTAGAACATCGACTAAGACAGAAGTACTTATTGTACGAATGAACAAAGATTCACATTTTGTGTGCGTGGGGTCAAAGGCATTCAGACAAGAACCAAGTAAACAGACAAACAACGTAATATAATCTCCAATCGTGATGGTGCTAGGGAGGAAATAAAACAGGGCTCTGTGGCTGCTTGGGACTGGGGTCCCGGAAAGCCTCTTGGAGGAGGTGGCGTTTGAGCCGAGACCTGGATTTTACAGACCAGGCAGCAGGCCTGTGAGGGAATGACTTGCCCAAGCCCTTGAAGGTGGTGAGTCGTGGAGCGGGTTTGGAGCCGCAGGAGAGGTGTGCCCCAGCTCCCGGGGTGCCTCCCGAATGCCCAGCACGGACGCAGTCCTGGGGCCTGCGGGGCCCTGAGCCGACCTGACACGGGCCTTCTGCCCCTGTGCTGGGGTCATGACTCCACCTAGTTTCCTTCCCCTCGAGATTGTAGCCTCGCTCAGTGAGATCAGCAGGGCCTCACCCACCCCCCACGACTAGGCGCAGGGCCCGGCACACAGTAGGGCCTCTGCAGAGTTCTCTGAATGCGCTGTGTGTTTACTTCCAGGCAGGCGAGGACATGCTTCAGCTCTAACAAAGAGGAATGTCCTGCTGATAGAGTTTCTTTCTTTCTTTCTTTCTTTCTTTCTTTCTTTCTTTCTTTCTTTCTTTCTTTCTTTCTTTCTTTTCTTTCTTTCTTCAGAGGAAAGTGAGGGCCCTGGGTAGGCAGGGAGCTGTCCAAGGTCACTTGGTGAGTTGAGACTTGAATTCAGGCCTCCTGTGGTGGGTCCTGCCCATGGGTACCCTGCTGAGGAAGAGGCGTGGGAACCCCGGTGACTCTCACAGGAGTCCTGGTGACCCGGTGGCTCAGAGTGGGGGACTCTGTAAGCACTGGCTGCAAATGATGGAAAACCGAGGCTCTGTGTTTGAAGTTACACAATCTCTCAACCTGAAAGACACGTGCACCCCCTTAAAATGCTAAAGGGCCAGATTAGCTTCCAATATGTGACTTGTTTTTCCTTTTCCTTTTAAAAAAATTTAATCTTTACTTATTTTTGAGAGAGACAGACAGAGTGAGAGCAGGGGAGGGGCAGAGAGAGAGAGAGAGGGAGACACAGAATCCGAAGTAGGCTCCAGGCTCCAACGTGGAGGTTGAACCCACAAACCATGAGATCATGACCTGAGCCAAAGTCAGACACTTAACTGACTGAGGCACCTAGGCATCCCCGTGACTTTTTTTTCAAACCCATCAAAGAGCTGTGGTCAAGGAGCAAACAACTGGCCCCAAAGCTGTGCAGAGACAGGCACCTGTGGGAGATGGGAGGGACGCGCTCTGTCACCCGGGCTAGAATCCACCAGATGCAGGTATGAAGAGTTGAGCTGGACTGATCATGAATCTGGTAAAGGCCGAGTGCGGCTGGCCAGACAGCATGAAGTCTGCAAGAGGTGGTGCAGGACACTGGAGTTGCATCATCAAATCCTGGACAGCCGCTATCGGATGCAGGCAGGCTAGTGGGGCGCCTGGCCATGGGGATGCCTCTCTGTGACTCTGCCACCACACAAGGGCTGCTCTTTCTTCTTCTGGGGTCTCAGGCTGCTCAGTGGTGGACATGTTTTTTCCTCATCATGATAAGTGTGCTCTTTAACCTCACCTCCCCCACCATCCATCTGGTAACATCAGTTTGTTCTGTATAGTTGAGAGTCTGTTTCTTGGTTTGCCTCTCTCTCTCTTTTTTCTTCCTTTGCTGGTTTGTTTCTTAAATTCCACATATGGGTGAAGTCACATGGTATTTGTCTTTCTCTGACATATTTCTCTAAGCATTATACTCTGTAGCTCCATCCTGACATTCATTGCAAATGACAAGATTTCATTCTTTTTTATGGCTGAGTAATGTTCCATTGTGTACACATACTGCATCTTCTCCATTCCTCTATCGATGGACACTTGGGTTGCTTCCACATCTTGGCTCTTGTAAATAATACTGCAGTAAACACAGGGGTGCATGTATCCTTTTGAATTAGTGTTTTGTAATTTTGGGGGTAAATACCCAGGAGTGTGATTGCTGGATCGTAGGGTAATTCTATGTTTAACTTTCTGCAAAACCTCCACAATATTTTCCACGTTGGCTGCACCAGTGTGCATTCCTACCAACAGTGTAAGAGGGGTCCCCTTTCTTCACATCCTTACCAACACCTGTTGTTTCTTGTGTTGTTGATTTCAGCCATTCTGACACGTGTGAAGTGAAATCTCATTGTAGTTTTGATTTGCATTTCCCTGATGATGATGGATGATAGGCATCTCTTCATGTCAGTTGAAGACATTTCTTCTCTGCCCTCATCACACACCATCTCTTGGCCTTTTCTTTTTTTTAAATCTTTATTTCTTTATTTCCAGAGAGAGAGAGCAGGAGGGGGGCAGAGAGAGAGAGAGAGGGAGAGAGATAATCCCACGCAGACTCCTTGCTTTCAGCACAGAGCACAACCCGACTCTGTGAGATCATATCCTGAGCTGAGACCAAGAGTCAGACACTTCATGACTGAGCCAGCCAGGCGCCCCAAGGCCCTTGGCCTTTTCATGGCCTTGGACCTGGGAGTGTGTGTGGAGCAGCCAGGGGAGTGGGGTGGGGCAGAGAACAAAGGAGCAGATGAAGGACAAATCACAGAGCCACATAAGGACTTTCTTCCTCTTTCTTTCCTTAAGAAATAGGCATCTTAACACAACTTAATTTAAGCACAGCATATATCTGATGAAGAAGCTGGTTAGATTCATTTTCTTAATCAACTATTTCAAGGCCAGCATTAATCTATTCATCAGCTGAACTCATCAGGAGAAAACATGCTTCTTCAGGAGTTTTCTAACTGAAAATAATGCCTCATTAAATTAAACATATTAACCTGAGAACAGTATTGATGTCAGCCAGACTAATGAATGTCATTACAGGGAACACACAATAGTCCTCAGAGGGGCCCCGCTGGCCATTAGGAACTCTCTGCAAATGCACTCAATTATCATAGCACGTGGAATCATCAAAGAGAGAGGGACAGAGAAGGCGGGGGTCGGGGGGAGAAGCAGAGAGAAAGGGGCCGCTCTTGGCACCAGGGCTCTCTCTGTGAAGGTTGCACCTGATTAATCCTGGTATCTTTGATGCTTGAGAAAAGGCACGTGGCCACCCTCATGTGTGGCCATGTGGATGTAAATCACTGTTGGTTGGTTCTAAGAGGAGAGAAGCTGGGTTTTGCCTCTAAGACAGAGAAGAGGTCAGGCAAGC
>NW_027532008.1:282322-290271 GCF_008692635.1 Crocuta crocuta
CGGACTAGACCTAGTTTCTTTCCATCTTTATCATGCCGATCACCATGCGGGCGCTTTCTTGTGTGTGATTTTACGGAGTTTTCGCAGGAACCCAGTTGGACATGGATTTTAGCCCTGGAATCGTAGAAGAGGAGGACTAAGCCTCCGAGAAATGATCTGACCTGCTTTGCCAGATCTTCGGGACAGGCAAAGGCAGGCGGTGGGGCCCTGCTCTGGGAAAACTGTCGCTGGAGAGAAACTCTGGAAGAAGGAGTGTGAGAACCTGACCTTGGGCAGGAGAGCGCGGTGCAGAATGCTGAAGGAAGGGGGCTGTTGAAGGAAAAGCCCTATATGGATGAGAGACGTCTCTTCATGGAAGAAGGAGTTCGTGCCCTCGATGTGGACTGAAGGAAGAGATTTTCAACAAAGTGTCCAGAGATAGTATGGACCACCTTGAGAACCAATAAGCTCCTCATTTTAAAAAAAATTTTGTAATGTTTATCTGTTTTTGAGAGGGGGGGGGAAGAAGGGCAGGGAGAGAGGGAGACGCTGAATCCAAAGTGGGTTCCAGGCTCTGAGCCATCAGCACAGAGCCTGACATGGGGCTCGAACCCCTGAACTGTGAGATCCTGACCTGAGATGAAGTTGAACGTTTAACCGACAGAGCTACCCAGGTGCCCCTGAGCTCTCCATCCTTATGGGGTGCCGGTCATAATTAGCTACTCATTGTGAGAGGGTGTAATCGCAGAAGGGCCCGGATTTGACCCATAGCTGTTGTGTCTTTTAAGGCAAAACGACTTCACCTCTCACAACCACAGTCTCCCCTCATTTGTAACATGGGGGAAATAAGGCTTCTTGCCCCCTAGGATCATCGTGCGCATTAAATGAAATAGTATATGGAGTACACTACACGCAATGCCTGCCGGGGAGCCGATGATGTCTTCACCATCGATATGTTATTTTATTAAGTGGATTCTGGCATCAAATGAAGCCTTGGAAATTTGCCTACTTCTGGAACTCTGCGTCTTTAGAAAAGACCTCTCTGTTAACGCTCAGGAAAGTAGGAGGCTGTGCTTATTATCAGTTTATGGCCTCTTAGCTCGATTTTCACTCTTCTTTGCCCTGCCTTGTGTCACTGAAACATTTCCCCGGAGCCAGATGGCGCAGTGTTAGGCCTCGTCAGTAGGGGGCGCTGGGGAGACACTGCCAGGCTATAAAAGAGGATTGATTGAAAAGTGAAAGGTGGAAAGGATATTCTGTGCACTTAGTAACCAAAAGAGAGCAAGGGTGGCCATACTTAGACACAATGGGCTTTCAACCAAAAAAGGTTACAAGAGACAAAGGGCATTATCTATTAATAAAATGTTCAATGTAGAATGAAGGTACAATTATAAACATTCATGCATCTAATGACAGACCATTAAAATATATGTAGCAAAACTCAAAAGGATTGAAGGGAGAAAGAGTTCTACAATAATAGTTGGAGTCTATGATGCTTGCCACAACCAGACAGAAGATGAGTAAGAAATTAGAGGACTCGACACCATCGGCAATATAGCCCTTAGACATAAACGGACCACATTTCCCACAGCAGGACTGCACACATTCTTCCCAAGTGGGTGTGGGACATTTCCCAGCACAGACCGTATGTCAGGCCACAAATGAAGTTTCAGTACACTCAAAGAGATAGATGTCGCATAAAGTATTTCCTCTGACCACACCTGGATGAAGTTAGAAATCAATAATAAAAGTAAAACTGGATAATTCACAAATTGGGGGAAATTAAGCAATACACTCTTAAACAACCAATAGATCAAAGAAGAAGTCACAAGGGAAATTAGAAAATACTTAGAGATGAAAGAAAACAAAAACACAACACATCAAGACTTATGGGACACAGTAAAAAACAGTGCTAAGGGGGAAATGTATAGCTGTAAATGCATTACAAAAAAACCCCAAAAACAGAAAAACAAGATCTCTGACCTAAAGCCAAACTTTACAACTTAAGGAACTAGAAAATTAAGGGCAAACTAAACCTAAAGCTAACAGGAGGGTGAAAATAATAAAAAAATAGAGCAGAAACCAATGAACTAGAGGATAAAAAAATAGGAACATAAAAAAAAGCAAAAGTTGGTTCTTTGAAAAGAGCAACAAGATTGACAAACCTTTAGCCTGATGCACTAAGAAAAAAGAGATAAGACTCAAATTACTAAAATCAAAAATGGGAGTGGTGACATTAGTACCCGTGAGACAGAAATAAAAAAAAAAAATTATACGGGACTCCTATGAACAGTTATATGCCAACAAATTGGATGACCCAGATGAAATGAACAGATTCCTAGAAACACAAAACCTACCAACACTAAATCATGAAGAAATAGAAAATCTGAGCAGATTTATAACTGGTGAGGAAACTAATGTGTGATAAAAAGTCTCCCCCCAAAAAAGAGGTGTCCAAGAACTGATGGCTCTACTAGTGAATTTTATCAAACATTTAAAGAAAAATGAGTGTCAGCCCTTTCCAAACTTTTTCAAAAAGTTGAAGTGGGAGGAATGACTTCCCATATCATCCTGTGAGTCCAGCATTACCTTGATATCAAAGCCAGACAGGCACTACAAGAAAACTGCAGACCAATATTCCTAATGAATACTGATGCAAAAATCCTTAACAGAACACTAGCAAATAAATTTAAGCTGCACATTCACAAAATCGTACTCCATAACCAAGTGGGATTTACTCCTGGAATGCAAGGACAGTTCAACATAGGAAAATTGATCAATGTAATACACCAGAATGAAGGGGAGGAAAAAACCATATGATCATCTCAACTGATACAGAAAATGCATTAGAAAAAATTCAACACCCTCTCATGATAAAAACACTCAACAAACTAGGAACAGAAGGAAACTATCTCAATGTAATAGAAGTTATTTATGAAAAATTTACAAACATCTCACTCATTGGTGGAAGACTAAAGGCTTTTCCTCTAAGATCAGGAACAAGACAAGAATGCTCCCTTTTGCCTCTTCTGTTAAACATGACACTGAAAGTTCTAGCCAGAGCAATTAAGCAAGAAAAAGAAATAAAAGGCATTGAAATTGGAAAGGAAGAAGTAGAATCATCTCTGATGTAGATAATATGATTTTATATGTAGAAAATCCTAATGATTCCACACAAAAATATTGTTAGGTTTAATAAATTGGCAAAGCAGAAGGATACAAAGTCAACACACAAAAATCAGTTGCGTTTCTATACACTCATAATGAACAATCCCAAAAAAAATTATATCCAGAAAAAAATTATTTACAATAGCATCAAAAAGAAGAAAATGTTTAGGGATTAACCTAACCAAGGATGTGAAAGATTTGTACAGTGAAAATCATAACACAGTGCTTAAAGAGATTAATGAAGACATAAATGGAAACACATCCCGAATTCGTGGATTAGAATACTTAATACTGTAGGGGCGCCTGGGTGGCTCAGTAGGTTAAGTGTCCAACTTTGGCTCAGGTCATGATCTCGATCTCATCGCCTGTGAGTTTGAGCCCTGCATTGGGCTCTGTGTTGACAGCTCAGAACCTGGAGCCTACTTCAGATTCTATTTCTCCCTCCCTCTCTACTCCTCCCCCGCTCACACTCTGTCTGTCTCAAAAATAAGTAAACATTAAAAAAACACGAATACTCATATTGTTAAGATGTCAATATTGCTCAAAGTGATCTATAGATTCAATGAAATCCCTATCAAAATCTCAGTGACTTTATTATCTTGCAGAAAGAAAAAATCCCATTCTAAAAGTCATACAGAATCTCAAGGGAACTAGAATAGGCAAAACAATCTTCAAAACAAAGAACAAAGCTGGAGGACTCATTATTCCCAATTTTAAAACTTACTACAAATCTATAGTAATAAAGACAGTATGATACAGGCATAAAGACAGACATATAGAATAGAAGAATAGAATGGAGAGCCCAGAAATAAACCCTCACATATATGGTCAAACGATTTTGACAAGGAGGCCAAAACCATTCAATAAGGAAAGGGCAGTCTTTTCAACAAATGTTGCTGGGGAAACTGTATATTCACATGCAAAAGAATTCACATACTCAAAATGTATCAAAGATCTAAATGTAAGACCTAAAACTAAAATACTCTTAGAAGAAAACCTGGAGCATATCTTCATGACACTGGATGTGGCAATGGCCATTTGGATATGACACCAAGGGCACAGGCAACAAAAGAAAAAGCAGACAAACTGGATAATAGAAAACTTGTAAAAATTGTGCATCGAATGATAGTATCCACAGAGTTAAAAGATGACCTACACAATGGGAAAATATTTGTGAATCATATATTTGATAAGGAATTGATATCCAGAATATATAGAGAATTTCTAAAACACAACAACAACAAAACCAAACCATCCAATTAAAAAATGCACAAAGGGCTTACATATTCATTTCTATTCAAGTAGAGAAGAGATACAAATGGCCAAGAAGCACATGAAAAGATGGTCAGTGTCATGGATCATTAGTGAAATGCAAATCAGAATCATGATAAGACACCACTTCACATCCACTTTCCAAAGCAAAACAAAACACTCAGAAAATAACAAGTGTTGGTGAGCATGTGGAAGACTGTGCAATGTCTGTGTGAGTGTAAAATGGTATACATGCTACAACAAGAAAACAATATGATTGTTCCTTGAAACCAGAATAGAATTACTGTATGATCCAGCAATTCCACTTTGGGGTGTATATCCAAAAGCAAAGAAATCAGATCTTAAAGAGATATTGGTACACTTATCATCCAGAGCATTTACAATAGCAAAAATGGAAGCATTCCACCATCCATCAACGGATGAAAGGACATGCATAGTATAGTCTATACATACAATGGAACATTCTTCAGGCTTAAAAAGGAAGGCACTTAGGACACATACTACAACATGGATTATGAGGGCATTACGCCAACTGAGATAAGCCTGTTACTGAAGGACAGATACTGTATGATTCCACAAATATGCGATACTTAGAGTAGCCAGAATCCTAAAGCCAGAAAGTAGAATGGTGGTTGCCACAGACTAACTGTACTTAAAGAGCATCAGTTTTGCAAGATGAAAAAAGCTCTGGAGATGGATGGTGGTGATGGCTGTAGAGCATTAAGAATGTATTTAATAGCACAGCACCATACGCTTAAAAATGGTGGAGATGGTAAAATTTATGATGTGTGTATTTTACTACAATTAGAAAAATAAGATGAATTTCCCATCCAGGTTCTGTTTTTCTTTTCCTCTTGCTCCTGTGGCATGGTAGCCAGTGGCATGAAAGCAGCCATTGACTCTCCATTTCCCAAGAGCAACATTATCACCCAGGGTAGCTTCCTACTGACTGGCTCTGGTCCCTTGACTATGGACCGTTTCCTCGGGCTGCAGTCATATCATTTCCTCCAATATCAGTCTTGGCCTTGAACAGTGTGACCTTCTTGCCTCGCTCATTGAGCCCTATTCCTCGGCCATCGAGGTAACAGAAGCGACGCCCCACCTTTTAGATTCCTGTCTTAACATTCCATTTTATTCCTTTTGTAGTCATTTTTTACTAGCTAATAATTCTTTGTATCGAATTTTCCCTCTTCAAATTACTTTTGTGATTTCTGCTTTCTGAGTTGGCCCCGATTTGGGGTGTTTGCCGGTAGATGCTCCCACCCTAGTCATCTCCAAATCGCCGATGCCATGGCGTTAAGTGCGAAATTCGGAAGACGCACAGAGCCATGCAGCATCATGTAGTATTTCCACCATCCTAATATCGCATGAGTAAATAATCTCAAACACATACATAATAGTAAAATATGATAAAGTAATTTGAATCTGATGAGGTTGAATGCTGATTGCCTTTGTTGTTAATGTGATTTATGTAATTATAAGATTATAGAATTTAATTTTTAATTGTGGCTGCGTTGAACATCTGGCTGACCGAGTGTCCAAAAAATTTAACCACCCATTCTCTGTGAGCTGGTCTGAGCGGCTCTGCACCCTGCCCACGCCCTCTGTCCCATCCCCCGACACCCCTACCCCCAAATCCCAACCATCCCTTGCTCTTGTTCCCCAATTATGGAACCAGGAACATGTCCAGTTTCTCAGGACTGTAAAGACACTCACCGTGGAGCCAGGCGGCTGTCCCCCTGACTTGGTCATCCCACTCGCCTAATACAGTACTTGACACTTTCCATTTATTTCTTAATTCCATTATCATCAGAAGTGATGATTAAATTTCCAGTGCAAATACCACTTTACCAGGCTGAATTAATCATAGGGTGAGTGGGTGGGTGGGAGTCCTGGGGACTTTATTTGAGCTCCTGAAGCAGTTAACCCTTCAGTCCTCATGGAGGCCACCCCAGGCAGAACACTGGGTTTGGGGGCATCTCTGCAAGTCACCATTCAGAAATTCATTGGTGGCCGCCTGACCCCTTTGCCTTCTCCTAGCCTATGTGGGTGGTGGGGACACAGGGAATCTCTCTCTCTTCTCCCTCCCAATCCTCCCTCCCATGCCCCTATCTGCACCCAGAAAGGTTTCTAATAGATGAAGCTTCCTGGCTTGCTTCCTGGTTCGTGGTGGAGGGGAGGGCTGAGAGGGCAGTTAGGTTTTTACTTACTGCCCAGGCATGTGGGCAAGGGCTGATGTGCACCTCAAAGGGGGCTGGGGAATGAGCAGGCTGTGCACCAACAGGTTCACGGCCTTGGGAGAAGATACACCTTCAGGGTCGAGATCAGAGTCCCCTCTGTCTGCCACACAGGGGTCATTGTTGCTGCACAGGGCTCATCGTCTTCATCTTTAGACTCCAAAATGAACTTGAATTTCAGTACCACAGGCTCTCACTGTGTGGGTGTAAACTCTGAACCAGGGATCCCAGCAGAACAGCCCAGTGTGAGTTTGCTTCTTCTGTTCCTCTTACTCTAAATCCCCTCCTCTCAGGACTGGTTGCTTAGCACTTGTTAATGGATCTCATTTTTTGGCATTAATCTTCTCAGATAGAATATACTTGGGAGAAATAAAATCACCACCAAAGAACCTTAAATGAATTGCACTCTTATTTTTGAGTTTATTTATTTAGTTTGAGAGAGGACACGTGCAAGCGAGGGAGCAGGAGCAGGGAGGGGCAGAGACAGAGGGAGAGACAGAATCCCAAGCAGGCACTGCACTGTCAGCACAGAGCCCGACTCGGGGCTCATTCCCATGACCCTGGGATCATGAACTGAGCCAAAATCAAGAGCTGGATGCTTAACCAACGGAGCCATCCAGGCGTCCCAAGTGAATTACACTTTTAGTAAGAGAAGATAACAACCCACTTGAAGTGTGAACTACAGGGGAACAAAGATCTGTCCTGCCTTGAGACCAGGAGGGCAGAGAGAGGGACCCCCGTGCCGAGGAATTGACAGCATCTGGGTCATTTTCTCCGCTGGTTTAGGCAGCATTGTTCTTGCTCGTCTCCACCCCAGCTCTGCCCCCCCAGGGAAAGTGAGCGTCTGACTCATTCTACCCTCTCCGGGGGGTTGGGGGTGACAGCTTATCTTTGGAGAAAAGGGGAGGGGTCTCACTCTTCCTTTAACCTTCCCGCCCCAACCTACCCTCTGCCTCTTCTTTCATGGGCCCCTCCAAGCTGGGGAATGAGCCCTGGAGACACTGGGCAAAACAGGAGGGGAGACTTTCCCACAGGGAAGGGATGGCCAGAGACAGAAAGACAGGGGCTCCGGGGGGAGCAGGCAAGGGTTCTAGAAAGGTGGCTGTGCCAGACGGAACCGCTAGGCTATATAGCGAGAAATCGGTTCGGATGGCTTTAGTTAGTGACCGGGGCCGGGAGCTGTCCACAGACCCTCGTTCTTCCAGAATGAGCCAGCACCAGCACAGGAGATGCTCAGAAAGTCTCCGGCCCTGGGCAGAGTGGGCACAGAGGCTTGAGCCAGGAGCAGATGGG
>NW_027532008.1:290431-344038 GCF_008692635.1 Crocuta crocuta
GCACCAGCGTGTCCGTGCACTTATTTAACACACATGCGCTGAGGTCCTGCTCTGAGCTGAGCACCCAGGAGACACGGTCCCTGCTCTTGCCAAGCTTAGAAGCAAATGGACATATAAATACGTTGTCTAGTTTATGGAGGGATAAACTGAGTTCAAGAGGAAACAAAGATTCATTGCTTGTAGGCAAGGGAACTAGGGTTCAGAGAGGGTGGGTCAGTTGACTTGAGCCCCTCATCTAAGTGCAGTGTGAGACACCAAGTCAAGTGTCCTGTCCCAGGTTTGCACACCCGATGCTGTCACAGAGGCAGCCGTGTCCCCTGCGGGCCACCCAGGGCTGCTCTCACAAGAGCGTTTAGGTGAAACAAGGTCCTCTCTGTCACCATTCCCTGATCTCTTCCCTGGGGTGGGGCAGCCCAGGCTGGACTCAGTTCTGGGGCTGGCTTCCAGGGTGGGGTCACAAAGCCAGGGCCAGGGGACAATTCTACCCAGAGACCCAGAGTTGGGCTATGGTGCCTGGGCTGGAAGATTGTTTCCCAGAGTAGTCCAGAAGGAAACTGCGGCCCGAACTCCCTGATCAAGGCAGTGAGGCTGAAGACGGACCTGGGCCTGGGCCTGGAAGCTCCACCTTGCCCACGTGTCACCGCACTCTGTCATCCTCTGACCTCTGGTTGCCAGCCTGAAGCCCACTGACATCCTGGCTACCAGGATTTCAGGCAAAGTGTCTTCTATAAAAATCTGACTACAACAAAAGCATTAATTCCTCCCATACATATTGGCCAGGAGGATCCAGGAAGTTGGCAGGGAAGAGGTGGACCCTGAGCCTGCCCTTGATTTCAGGCTTGGGGAAGAACATGGGGCAGGAAGGGGTTTCCAGACCAGGGTCTGTCATGTGCAAAAGGCAAAGAGGAGACCGGCCTGCAGGTGTCCAAAGGAGATGAGATCCCAGCCTACCGACTTAGGGACAGAAATCAGCACTGAGCACCTTCTTTGCCGCATGAGTATGTCCTCAGCTGACCTATTTCAGCTCACAGGTGACCTAGGCTTAAAGCAATTCATGTGGCACATTCCTCTGGCCCCAGTAACTGGGACAGGGAGGGGGCCCAACCAGAGCCACTGAGATGCTATGAGACCTTCACCGAAGCTTCTAAGAAAGAACTCTTGCAATCCTTTGCCCATAAACTTGAACTCAGACACTTTAGCCCAGAGCTATGCCAACATGTCATGTGTAGCCTGAGAGGAAGAGAAAAGGAGGAAAAAGCAGGCCAGGGTGACATTACTGGGAGCCCCGTCAAGCCGTGGTTGAAACCGATCTTAACCCTAAAAGTGTTCTTATGACATAAGCAAGGAATTCTTTTTTGCTGAATGTACTTTGGTCTGAGTTTTCTGCTGCGTGCGATCGAACAGAACCGTAACTATTGACCAGATCCACGCAAGCAACTTGAGCGGAAAGGCTGAGGATAAGGAGGTTCAGTGTTCCTTTGCTCACTTTCTTCCTTCTCTCTGCTAACTGGCTTCTCGGGTCACTTGTGACCCACCATGACAGCACTAAAATAGTAGCCTCTTGCCCTGGGCGGTACTATCTGCCAGGATGGATTTATAGCTGATTGATTTTGTGTCCTCATCATCAACTGAAGTTCTCAGGGAGAGAATTGGATTTGCCCAGGCTGGGCGAGGTGTCTACTCCAATCCTATTAATTAGCCGTGGGAGTTTCGGGGCTGGGGGCAGGGGAGGGCGGTAACAGGCTGACTGAGGAGAGGTGTGCAGGAAAACGTAATTAGTATTTCTATGCAAACATGAATCACGGGCCTTGTCTTCCAAACCCAGAGGGAACTAATGCCCAAAGAAGCAAAGTGACTTGCCCAGGGTTGCAGAGCTGCTGGGTCACAAAATCCGGGTTCATATCTCTCCCTCCTAGACTCTAAACTCCGCCATTTTTCTTCCCTGCTGGGACCACCTGCTTTTCTTTGGAGCCCTTCGATTCGATTCCTCCCATCCGCCCCCTTCCTGCAGGCAGGTGAGGGCAGGAAACAGGAAAGGGGACTTCCCTGAGAGAAGAGGACACCCGCCCTGGCTGTCAGCGGGGCCGGCACATAGTAGGTGCTCAGGGAAGGAAGTGGCTGGTGACTTGAGTTGGGGGCACANCTGCTGGTCTCAGCTTGGAGACTTAGGTTGGAGGGGAGGCAGCCATTAGGCTCTTCCATTTCCTGTGACGGACGTCAGGGCAGCCTGGTCAGAGCTCAGAGGGACTTACTGGGCTACACAGACAGGAAAATTCAGGGATAGGGCAGCCTTCAGGAGGAGCTTGGTTCAGGGGCTCTAATGATTCTGCCAGGACCTGCTTCTTCTTTCTTCATCTTTTAGCACCTCTCTCCCATGCAAGACCACTCTCAACCCCTCATCCTGGTGACCAGATGTTTTCCATTCAGACTGGAGTCCAGTAGAGAAGAGAAAAATTCTCTCTCTTAAGGTTGATCTGAAGTCCTGGGCCATTGAACTAAGAGACTGCAGCCTCCACCCCTGCACCTTCAGATTGCACAGAGGTCTGGACTGTGCTGAGTGGCTTAAGCTGATCTGGGTCCATCCCGTGAGTGAGGTCAATCTCACCCAATCTCAGCACCCAATCTCAGAGTGGGGAGGGTCTGGCTTTATCAGTAAAAGAATGATTGAGAATGAGACCACAAAAGCCCAGAGATGCCCCATTATAAGTTAAAGGCAGAGGGAAATCAAAGAAAGGGTATTAACAGAAACCAAATAAGGGGGGGGGAATGCAAATAGTTACGCATTGTGGCTAATCTCATCCCATTTTCCCAATAGTCCGGTAATGATGGGGCTACTGTTACCCTAGGTAGAGAATCCCAGGATTTTAGAATTGAAAGGATCTTCACCATTCTTGGTCCAACCCCCTTCACAGGCAAGACCCAGAGGGCTTGAGTGACTGTGTCAAGGTCACACAGCTCAGGGGAAGATGATGGAGTAGGAGGCCCCAGAAATCCCTCTCTCCACTTGGGACCAAAACCGTGCTGGCAGAATCTGTCTGATGTAACAATTTCGGAAGTCTGCAGTCCTCTAGAAGGCTCCCAACTTCCCCTAGGGCAAGTCTTGGCCGATACAGTACAGTTAATTTTACTTAACTTCAGCTCTTGGCTTGGTAGTGGCTACCCATTCTCAAGTCCCGCCCCCCTCCCCGCCCCCGGAGCAACTTACACACAGACTGTGGGAGCCAGGGTGGAAATAGGACCCTCCTCCATATGGCTGGATCTGATGGCTGATGTGTGCTTGTGACTGTGTGGGCGTAGACAGGGAGGTGAGCGGCCACTGTCATGACCCCCACCACCAGTGTGGCCAGCCTCCCCTCCCCTGGTTGAAGCGACTTCAGGAGACTTACAGGACTGGGGCATTTTCCCCCCTTGATTTTCCTCTTTTTCCTCTTTTTGAAACCAGACATTTAATGATGAGGATATTCCGGGGGCGCCTGGGTGGCTCAGTTGGTTAAGCATCCAACTTCGGCTCAGGTCATGATCACACGGTTCATGAGTTCGAGCCATGTGCGTCAGGCTCTGTGCTGACAGCGCAGATTCTGGAGCCTGCTTCAGATTCTGTGTCTCCCTCTCTCTCTGCCTTTCCCCTGCATGTGCTCTGTTTCTCTCTCTCTCTCTCAAAAATAAATAAATATTTAAAAAATAAAAGAATGAAGACATTTGGAAGCAATGTATATACAGAGGAATTCAGAAAGTTACTGTACATGTCCATGGGAGGGCACAGGCTCCTGCGAAGCCTGAGAAGATTGTAAGTTTATACCTCAAGCTGATCCCTGGTACAAAGACAGTCTACAAAAAAATCCAACAAACAAATAAAAAAACTCCAGTGAACCCTGGCAAAGTGGGGGAAGAATCTAATTTCTAGAGTAACCATACTGTAGGATTCAAATGTCTAATTTTCATCAACAACAACAACAGAAACTCAAGGCATACTAAGAAGCCAAAAAGTACGGCCCGTATTCACAGGAAAAAAAAATAAGCAAAAGCTGTTCTTGAGAAAGACCAGATGGCAGATTTACTAGAAAGTGACCTTGAAACAACGAGCTTAAAGATGGGCAAAGAACTAAAAGCAGGTGTGAACAAACTCCAGACAATGATGTGTGAATAAGATGGAGATATCAATAAAGAATTAGGAAACATAAAAGTACATGAAAAAGAAATTCTAGAGCTGAAAAACCTAATGTCCCGGAAATGGAAACATCACTGGAGGGATTCCGAAGCAAATCTGAGCAAGTAGAAGAGTCAGTGAGTTTGAAGACAGGACTGTAGGAATTAGTGGGTGTGAGGAACAGAGGCAAAAAGATTTTTTTAAAGAGGTGAGCATGGCCCTGTGGACCTGTGGGACACCATCAAGAGAAACAACATACATACTATGGCAGCATCGTAACTTGGACTTGAAACTCTGCCTTTTGTTTTCTATGCAATTTAAGAGACTAATGCATTCAAAATTATAGTCTTGTTTTTGGACACGCAGTGAATAGAGATGTGCTTTTGTGACATCGGTAAGTGATAGGGGGTGGGGGCGGAGCTGGAAGGTGCAGGGGTTTTGCATGTTATTGAAGCTAAGCTGGCGCCCATTCCAGTGAGAGTGTTACAGCTTTAGGATGCTAGCTGTAGTCTCCATGGCAGCCACAAACAAAATAGCTAAAGTATATACACAAAAGGAAATGAGAAGCATCAAAATGTCTCACTATAAAAATAATCAACAAAACACAGAAGACAGCAACACAGGAACTGAGGAGCAATGAGGCTTCCAGGCATATAAAATATAAATAACAAAATGACAGAATTAAGTCCCTCCTTATCACTATTACTTTAAATGTAAGTGGATTAAACTCTTCATTCAAAAGACAGAGACTGGCAGAATGGATTAAAACACAGGATATGACTCTATGCCCTCTTCAAGAGACTCACTTTGGATCCAAAGACACAAATAGGTTGGAAGTGAAGAGATGGAAAAAGATATCCCATGCCAATAGTAAACCCAAAGACTGTAGGGGTGGCTGTAATATCAGATTTGAAATCGAAATAGACTTTAAATCTAGGTCACACAGCTCATTAGTGGGAGACCCAGGTCTTCCTAGACAGAACTTGTCCCAGCAGGCATCCACCTGCTCAGAGCCAATTCTAAATTGCAGGGAGCACTCTGCAAGGTGAGCCTCACTCACTCAATCAAGGTGGACCAGCTTCATGGTCCAGAATTCATGCATCATCGTCCAGATGACATCTCAGTAGGTGCGTCCAACTGGGCGCTGCTGGAGACCTCTCTGTCTCTCTTTGAGGATCCGGGGGCTCTTCACCCTTCACACTCTTGATTACAGAGCTGACCCCAACCTCTGCCACCCGGGCCTGCCTCCCTGCTGGTCTGTGCAAGCACCAAAGTTACCTCCAAGAGTATGAGAGATGATGAGGCTGTTGGTGGTCATCCAGCCCAAACCCTGCATGTTACAGGGGAGGAAACTGAGGCCCAGAAGAGTAGGAGCATTCCAAGAAAGGCAGAGCAATGTGCGTGAAAGGCTCCCACCTCCCAGTGGAGTGCTCTCCCACCACACCCCTGCCGGCTGCCTGCACCAGCCCTGGGCTGTGGTCAGCTTGGCCCCGGGGGGACCGTCCACCATTCTGAAGACAATACTCACACATTGACGCCCCCCCCCCACCTTGAACCGCGTGGTCCTGTGCAAGGCATATCCATCCTCTCTCTGTTGAAAGAGGAGACAGCGGAGGGCCAGAGAGAGCCGCGGGCTGTCCAAGGTCAGCGGCTGCCCCATCCGAGCTGGCTCTGCCTCCCCGTCCCGGGGACAGAAGCCGCAGAGTTCACAGCTCGCTGTCCTCCCTTGTTCCCGCGAGGCTGGCGCCCTGGGAGCACTGCCCTGGGGACCGACGGGGGAGGGCTGGGTCCCTTGCCCCTGGCCGCTGGTGGCTGGTGAAGAGGGCGGGCAGCTTCCCTGGAGGCCAGCCTGGTGCCCTGTCACCGCGCACGGCCGCCGGCACGGTTAGCGATGGCAGTCGGCAGTCAGGGGGGCCTGGCCCACGGGTGTAAACAGATCAGGTTTTCTTCCTGAGGAGGCAGGGGCCCCGGGGGAGGCCCGGCAGCTCCAAGATGCCCCAGGGCCCGGCGTCCCCCTCGGTTTCCCCTCAGCGTCCTCGGCATGTGCGGATGGCCCCTGAGGTCACAGCGCGGCTGCTCCACCTGGGCCGGGGGGTCCCTCTCAGGCGAGCCCGGCCGGTGCCCCGCGACACGCTCTGCCCCGTCTGGGGGCCCCGAGCTGTGTCACAGGACTGACTAGTGGGGGAGGGTAAGGTTTTCAGGCTGGGAAATTGTTGTCGGGAAGGGGGGGGGATCCGTCCGTAGAGAAGAAGGGAGGTGACTGTCGGTGGGCAGCGCGCGGTTGCTGCCCCAACACCCACAGATCTCCTTGTCCCGTTTGTCACCTCCCTGCACCCGCAGGGCTCGGTTGTTGCGATCGGGCAGGGGGAGCCGACCCCTCGCCGGGGGCCACAGGAGCGATTTGCAGGGCCAGCCAGAGCCCCCACTCGCTGCCCAGGGCACCCGCCGCTCCCCAGCTCTGTGCTGCTGCCCCAGCCCCCTCCCCTCCGTCCAGTTGTCTGTCTGTCCAGCCCCGAGCAGCTGGTGGGCCGTCCCCGCAGCCCAGAGGGGAGCTGAGCCGCCTGGCTCACGCCTTACGGTTCCGACACCACTTGCAGGCTGAACCACTTCCGGCAAGTCCGCTCTGGAAAGTCTACACCCAAACCAGCCCCTGGCCCATGTGACAGCCCCTCTCTCACATCCTGCTGCCGGGATGTTCCCAGGGGCAACCTTAGGGGATGACGTTTGAGCAGGCGTCTGTCAAAACTCAGAGTGCACCCACCCTTTTAACTTCCAGGGGTCGATCATTCTGAAATACTCAGGGGTGTGTATTTCTGTCTGCAAGGATTTCCACATCATTTATAAGAATCTAATAGCAACAATTTGAGATGATACAATATTCAATCAATCTGTGGGTTGATTAATCAATGCAGAATGAGTGTGGTCCCGGGGCACTGGCTCCGCAGGCTAGCCCTCATATATTTTTGAATTTAAAAAGCCCAATTTGATGAAAAATATGAATAGAACGATGCTGCCTTGCGTAAAAACTGTATGTGCACACATAACTATCTTGAAGGACAACCATTACTGTGGGGGGTCCATGGGGAAGTCCTTCCTGGATCTGAGACCCGCTGACAACAGGAACTATCAGAGGCCCTTGGGCACAAAATTACTTTTCCTCTCAGCTGCTCACAGGTGCCCCCCAATGACCCTTCTCGCCCCTGCAGCCTGAATTACACCTCTCCAAGGGAGTGTACAACACAGGGTTATTTCTCTAATCGCCAAACAATTCAAAAAGAAAACTAACCCTCTCCTGCTACTTTCATTTGCTTTTACAGCCAAACACCTCAAAAAATTCAGCACACTTGCTACCTGTAATGTCGCGCCCTGAACCCAGACTTCCTTCTCTCGCATCCACTATAGCTGCCCCTGTCCAGGTCACCAGTGAGCTGCGTATTGGGCTAAGGGTCTGCTCTCCATGACACTTGACCAAGAGCATCTGGCATAGTCACTCACTTTTCTCTGAAACCCTGTCCTGACTTTCCTTCTCCCTCCCTGGCTGCTTCTCTTCAGTTTCCTCTGCTGGTTTCTTCTTGGCCCTTCGACCCATAAACCTCAAGCTGTCCTTGAGCTCTGTTCTTTGTGCTCTTCTCCTAATCCCCCTTCCCTCCTTTGGGGACTCACCAGACTCACCTACCTCTTCATGCTGTCCATACGCTGATGGCCCCCAGATTCACGTCCGAGCCCAGCCTGTCCCTGAATACCAGGCTTGTGCATCCGCCGCCATTCACATCTCCCGTGGGTGTCCAAAAGCGTTTCACAATTCACGTGTCCCAAACTGACAGCCCGTCCCTGAGCCTTGTCGCTCCCTCATCTCAGTGCCCGCAACGCCATCCTCCTGGTGTTTGGGCCAGAAACCTGGGGTCAGGCTGGACCCCTCATCCACTCGTACCCTGTGTCGCATCTGCAGGCAGGCCCGCTGGCTCTCCTTCGAAAGAAATCTGGAACTTGACCACTTCTCGTCACCTCCATGGCCCCCTCCTGGGGCCCCGGCCCCGTCATATCCTGGATTGTCGCAGTCGCCCTCTGGCTGCTCTTTCCACTTCTTCCCGTTCTCTTCAAGAGCAGCACCATGACCTCATGTGATCCTGTTAGGTTTGTCGGATCATGTCTCTCCTCTGCCCAGAACCTTCCAATGCCCTCATTAGAGAAAAATCTGGAGTCCTTATGATGAATTGCCCAGCCTTGTATCTACAGAGCCCCCGACCCCAGCCTCCTCACTGACCTCACTCCCGCTCCTGTACTCTCTGCTCCCTCCACTCCGGCCACACTGGCCTTCTTGCTTTCCCTTGAACCTGCCGAGTCTGCTTCTGCCCCAGGGCCCTTGCACTTGCTGTCTCCTCTCTCCAGACACCCTCCCATCTCACTCCTCCTTCTGGGGTAACCAAGCCATGGACACCACGTGTGGCTTTTGTACAAAGTTTTGCAGGCTCCTGAGAGCCCTTCCCAGAAAAAACATCACCATCCCTGCTGCCCAAAGCGAAGAGAAGACAGAGAGGGTGGCAAGGTCCCTTCTAGAATTTACTCTCTCTAGAGACTACGTTTATCTCTTCTTGATGTTTTTGCTAAAAAGTGGAAAGCTTCTAAAGGTGTCTTAAGCGAGGTAAGAAAGCTCCTGTGACTGGATGTCACCAGTGGTCACACGTTCTGGCCTGAGGATGTCAGGGGAAGAATCAAAACCCAACCGCGCAGAGGGGCCGCTGCTCTGCAGAAAGAGGTTCTGCCAAAGGGAAGTCTGGCCCTTGGCAAGTACAAGGTGTGTGTTCCAAGTCAATGTGGGGTGCTGCACCAGTCGGAAACCTGGCCTCCCTGCCTTCTGGGAGGAGGACAGGACCAATGTGGCCTTGCACTTGCCACGGAATGTGGACAGAGGAAACCATGTCCGTGGGTCCTGAAATTTCCCACTCATTGTGATTTGTAAAAATCGATCAGAGTCCTCTCTGAGGCTGAGCTGGGACGCATCCCTAATCTAAGCAGTTTGTAACATACCCCCCAAATATTAGTAGCGAGCGTCTTACACAAGAGGAAGTGGAGAGAGAATCAGGGAGAACCTTAACATTGGCCATTTCTATGCTGTTTGAGTGTTCTGTATTTTTCCAACGAGCTTATATTATATTTGCAGTGTATGTGTGTTATTTATACATGTGTGCATATCAGTGCAGATGTACAAACGAGGGTGAATGTTGGTGCTTGTGTGGAGTGAGGGTCATTCACAGGAGAAAGGGATTCATAGTGTAACAGAAGGATTTACCCAAGGCTCCCTTGAAGTGCTCTGCTCCCCGGGGACCTGGAGAGAAGACTTTTGATTTGTAAACACCTCCCATTCAAGGTCTCAGGCAGCCCTGAACCACGTGCTCAGTTTCTTTTTCCAAGTTCACCAGCATCTCCCCAGGCTGCCGGGCACTGCGGGCGACAGAAGGTGGCGGGCTGAGCTTTAGTTCATTTATATATTTTTTTGAGAGAGAGAGAGCACGCACAAGTGAGCAGGGGAGGGAAAGAGAGAGAGAGAGAGAGAGAGAGAGGCAGAAAGGCTTAGAATGTCAAGCAGTCTCCACACTGTCAGTGCAGAGCCTGATGTGGGGCTCGAACTCATGAAACATGAGATCATGACCTGAGTCGAAATTAAGAGTAGGACGCTTAACCAACTGAGCCATGCAGGTGCCCCAATAAAACGTTTTTAAACAAGGATATATTTCTTTTGAAATGAGAAACCAAGCCCTCCCCCCGCCCCCCAACACACACAACTACACGAATGTAAGAAGATGAAGCTCTCAGTATCTACCCTATGGGGCTATTGTGAGCATGAATTTACTACAATGTGCACGACAGGGTGCCTGGCACTCAGGGAGCACTCGGGCCGTGGAGCCGCTATGGCCGTGTTACAACTGTCGCCCTGTGGTTGTGGGTATTACTATTGAACATCCGGGGTCTGGGTGGGACTTTGTTGCAGGACCTCCACACCTTGGCTGACTCACCGGTAGCATCAGGACTACATGCTCTTCCCAGACTGAACGGCCGGCTACCTCCTCACACCACTTCCAGTTTCTGTAATCTTTGCTCTTGCAACTCTGCTGAGCCGGCGCACTTTGATGTTCACAGCAGAGGAGGGCAGGAGGGTGTTTTGCAGTGCCCCGTTCCTTTCCTCTAGCATTCAACACTGTCCCTCGTCCGTCCCTGATTCCCATCACAGCTAGATGAGGGAGGGAGGGAGAGAGGTGAAACGCTCTGCGGCCCTCTCCTGATTCCCATTCTGCCAAAGAAGCAGCCAAGGCGCGCAATCTGTTACATTTGCAGCCTTGATCCCTGTGTGTGGGCAGTGGGCCCTCCCCTTGCCTGGAGTGTGAGGTCAACAACTGAAGGACCCTCGTGGGGAAAACCAAGATCCTCTGGCCTTGGGCAGCTGGAATCCATTGGCTCGCTTGAATGGGCGGATTGTTTCTGGATCGTTGCCGGCAAATCAATATTCAACGGTGCCACCCACCTCGGGTGCCCGTCTCCTCCCTGCGTCTCCCTGCCCCCCTCCCTCCCCGCCAGCCGCCTGAAGAAGTGACAGAGCAGATCAATAATCTTGAAAAAAGTCTAAATAAAAATGTCTCGAGTAAACTAGAGGGGAGGAGATGAGCAGGCAGCTCCGAGGAGTCCATAAATCTGTGGCTGATGAATTACCTGGGCAGGTGCCTCGGCCACCGGCATCCTGGCTCAGGACGCGAGCGGCATAATTAGTTCTCTGGTGCTTGGTATCTGGAGGGAGCTGTTCCATTTTTCTCGTTTATTGCTACTAGCTTTTGGGAAAGTGTTGGCTAAATCTGTGCTCCACTCCCTTGTCTAAATATTAGGTGTCTCTGGTGGGGGCTGAGCGTGACCTGCAGTAAGGAAGAGTCAGTCCCTAAACCACCTGCCCAGAGGTTCTCCTGGGGGGTGTGATGGGTGGGTGGGTGGACGGCCAGTCATTCATAACTGTCATCCCCATCAGTGATGCCATAAATTTCCCTTCCTTCCCCTCTGCCTGTGGATGGCTGTACCCAATGCAAGGCAGTGGGAGTAAGCTACTGCTAAGAACGATTCCTGCCTAGTTGGGAACAGGAAGGAGAGGGGCAGCTTGAACTTGAACTTGAACTTGAACTTGAGCTTGAACTTGAGTGTCCAGCTTGTCCCTCCTCCTCACTGCATCAGAGCCCCAACAGGAACCCAACATGCTCCAATCAGCAAAGCCACAGATGCTAGAGTGTTCTTTCCTAACCAAATTGTCCCAGATCCCTTGGTCCTATACAGCCCATGTTCCATTGATACAATTCAAACTTAGATGGCCTTTCTTCTGGACATAGCCTTTCTGAGTGATTCAGCTTCCCTGAAAATCAGCCAAGTGCCTCATTCTGAGCGCTACTGAGAATCATATAATAAGACTCAACATAATAGTGGCATATGCAAGACAGAATCACATTATCCTCTCACACGTCAATTCTAGAACTGGCAACTGGGGCCTCGTGCAGTGGCTCCACAGTCTTGGGGACCCCATCTTTTGCTTGTCATTCCTCAATTGCTGGCCTTACTAATTTTGTGAAATATAGCTCAACTCTCTGTCCACGTCCACATCCCCTCCAGTGGGAAAGGAGAACCAGAGGCCATGCAAAGTATGACCTTTCCCTGTAAGGCCACAACCCAGAACTGGCATACATGAAGACTCATGTTATCATTGGCAGAAATCAGTCACAAGGGTGCACCATGCTGCAGGGGAAGCTGGGATATGTAGTTTTCATTTTATGCAATTGAAATTGAGGTTCTACAACTAAAGGAAGAAGTCGAGAATATATGGGCATGGGATGAGACAGGGTGGGTAGGAAATGATCAGCTGGTCATATCAAGCCTATATGTAAGAGGAGTGTTTCTGGGAATTGGGGTGGGGCTGGCAATGCGGGGGAAGAGGTGGGTTCCTTCTGTCTTTTCTAGCTATCCTGCCTTCCTGGGACCTTGTTTCTCCTCCTTTGACCTTTCTCAACCTTGATCCTGCTTATGTGGCTCTTCTCTTATTTTAATTTGGATCTTCTAAAGTACCTCCTGAGTCGCTGAGAATCATAGAACACCCCTGGGATTCACTAAACTGAGTGCAACTGTATAGAAGTTTGGAGAATTGAGCTGTTGGAAGCCAGTCTGGGCAAGACACTGCCCAGTGAGGGGGATACAGCCCAGAGCAAAGCAGGTGCGGTCCCTTCCCTCTTGGAAGGTGGACTACAGCAGGAGAAAAATCACAAAGACACATCAAACTGCTGCTATGATTTCTACTTCTGGCCAAGATGGAGTAATAGGGATTGGGTTTAGATTTACTCTTCTACCTAAGACAATTAAAAAATTGGACACATATATACGAAACAACTGTTTTTCAGACATTAGCCATCAAGCAAAGACGACACAACAGTCCCCAAAAGATAGCACTGGAAAGGCAAATCCCATGAATAGTTCATGTTTTATACCTTTAAAAAGTCTTCTCTTGTTTTTGAAAAATGTTCTTGTAGATTTTACAATTTTTTTAGACTAAGAGGGTTTTTTCCTACAGCATTTTAAAACATTTCTCTACTGGTTCCTCACTTGAATTGTTTCTGAGGAGGAATATACTGTCATCCTTATTTTTGTTCCTCTGTGTGTAATGTGTTGTTGTTTTTTTCTCCCTCCAGATGGTTTCAAGACCTCCTCTCTACCACTAGCTTTTAGCACTTTGATCATGATGTGGCCTAGTGTAGTTTTTTTCATGTGTTTTTTTTTTGTTTGTTTTTGTTTGTTTGTTTTTTTGCTTGGGATTTGTTGAACTTCCTGGACCTGTGGGTTTACACTTTCCATCAAATTTGGACTCTTTTTGGCTATTCTTTTCTTAAAAATTTTTTGTCCTAAAGGAGTGAATCACCAGCAGATTCAGACTATGAGGGATGTTAAATGTCATTTGGGTAGAGGAGAAATGATACTGGATGGATCTTACAAAGGAGTGAAGAGTGCTGGAAAGAGAAATTACACAGGCTAACAGAAAATAGTTTCTCTTATTATTTACATCTTTATAAAAACACAATTGAACAGTTGAAGACTAATAACAACAATTTAGTGTTGGGTTTACAACATACGGAAAAGTAGAATGTATGACCACTGGAGCATAAAGGCCTAGAGGGCAGAAAAAACTATTATAGAATCCTTATGTTAAATGTCAAGTGATATAATACCACTTGAAAGTACATGGTGGTAAGTAAGGCTATATAGTATGAACCTTAAAGCAACCACTAAAATACCAAGACAAAAAGCTATAGGTAATAAGCCAATAAAAAAGATTAAATGAAATCAGAAAAATAATCAGTTATTCATAAAGAAGGCAGGAAAAGATAAGAAAAGTGAACAAAGTACAGATGTGGAAAGCAGAAAACAAACAGCAAGGTTATGTAAAAAAACTAATCAATAATCCTGCTAAATGTAAATGGTCTAAACACCCAAATTAAATGTGCAGGTAGATTAAATTAAAAAACAAGACTCAGCTATGTGTTGCTCACAAGAAATTCCCTTTAAATATTGACACAAATAGGTTAAAAAGATAGGAAATGATACATTACGATAATAATAATCAAGAAAATGGTAAGAGTGTCTATTTTACTATCAGAGTAAATTTCAGAGCAAAGAATGCTACCAGGGATATTTTTGTGATGATAAAAGAGTCAATTTATCAAGAGAAAACAAGAGCGTCCTAAAAATGGATGCACCAAATGCTATTTCAAAATAAAGCAAAAATGGATAGAACTGCAAAGAAAACTAGACAAATTCATAGTCATAGTGGAAGAGTCCCATATCATTCTCACAATAATTGATAGAATAATTGGACAGAAAGTAAATAAGAATATAAAAGAATTTTATAACACTATCAAAGACTTGATCTGAAGTCAATTGACTTTCTATTTATTGAAAATCAAAATGAAAAAGTCAATAAACCTGACAAAAGCTATCAGGGATAAATCTGGCAAAAGATGTCCAAAATCTATACCATGAAAACTATAAAACATTTCTGAGAGGAATTAACAATTACTTAAGTAGATGGAGAGACATACCATGTTCCTGGGTTGGAAGACCCATTATTGCTAAAGTATCAATATTCTTTAAATTGACCTATAGATTCAATATAATTCCAATTTAATCCCCAAACCATTTTTCAAAATTGCCAAGTTAATTCTAAAATCCATTCAAAAATGCAAAGATTCGCCAAAATGGCTTTAAGAAAGATAAAAGTTGAAGGACTAACACTATCTGTCTCTAAGACCGAGTATAAAGCTACAGTAATCAAGACTATGGTAGTGCATTAGAAAGACAAATAGACCAATGAGCAGAATGGGAGAAATAGACCCACCTATTAAGGATAATTATTTCTTTTTATTTTTTTTATTTTTTACAAATAGTTTATTGTCAAATTAGTTTCCACATAACACTCAGTGCTCATCCCCAAAGTGCCCTCCTCCATGCCCATCCCCCCCAAGGATAATTATTTCTGACAAAAGTGTAAATGCAATTCAGGGAGAAGGAATGGTATTTTCAACAAATGGTGCTAGAACAATCGAATATCCCTATTTGTAAAAATGCACTTCGATCTGTATCTTGAGCATCATACACAAAAAATGAATGACCTCAACAAGCATTATCTATTATATTTGGTGGTGCTCTTGTGGCTGGTGTCACCTGAAAGTAGTTGGGTGGATGATGCCATTTGTTCTGGGAAGAGTCCAGACGCAGAGCTGGGATCTTCAGGAGGAAACTTGCGGGGGATAGGTTTTAACCCTGGAGAAGGGATGCCTGCCTATCCTGTGAGCTGCCCCTACCCCTCACAGGTGTGGGAGGCAAGGCTGGGGGTGCCATGTGCGGGAAGAGACTCTA
The DNA here is from genome assembly GCF_008692635.1 of Crocuta crocuta. Lineage (NCBI taxonomy): Eukaryota > Metazoa > Chordata > Mammalia > Carnivora > Hyaenidae > Crocuta > Crocuta crocuta. The sequence continues at coordinate 305,508 of NW_027532008.1, forward strand.
TGGCAGGGACTTATATGGGCTGCCGGGCTGAGCCTGAGGTCATCCACCAGCTGTGTGACCTTAATCAATCGAAACTTCAATTTCCTCATCTCCAAAGATCTATGATCTTTGAAAGATCAATATTCTATAAATACACCAGGCAGGCAGCCTGGTATGTAATAAACACCCACAAATAAGATACTACTGTCCCTCCATCATGCCTTAATTCACCAGGGAATGAATAACCACCTCAGATCTACTTCTGGTTTGCCTCTTGCATGGACCATCAGCTCCTCAGAGATAGGAACAGGCCACACTTCTCCTCCGGCCCTGAATCACCGCATGGGGGAGAGCTCCCTGCTGATTGGTGGTGTTAGGGGTGAGCATTGGGGACACTGAGTGAACAATGGGGAGATGTAACCCAGCCTAGGGTTCACAAAAGGCTTCCCAGAGGACCTGATGTCTGAGCAGAGCCTTAAAGGAAGTCAGGGAAAATCCAGAGGGAAGAGGGGAAAGCATACCAGGCTGAGGGAACAGCATGTGCAAAGGCTCAGAGTTGAGCCTTACAACACAGCGTACGGGAAAAGTTGGTTGGGGTATGTTCTGTGATGGGGAGAGGTAAGAGTTGGCTGGAATGACTCTTGGCACCCAGCACAGGGCCCAGCACATGGTGGGCACACATTTAATATTTGCTGATGAATGGCAGAATGAGAAAACCATTAAACAAGAGGTTATTTGGGTTGTCTGGAGTCTAGAAAGCCTATAGGGATTTATGGGAATACTAGGGGCAGGTCATGAAAGGCCTTGAGTGCTGGAATGAGCTTATTTTTTATTATCATCTCAATGGGTTTGATCTCCCCCAAGGCATGAGGGGAAATGACAGGTGAGTCCCTCGGCACAGCTGAGGGACTTGCTCTTCTCCCCTAGACTGCCCCAGGGGAGATGGGTGGTTACCTTCTCTGCTCCACTGATTTTCACCCTTTTAAGGATGGTCCCATCCATCCTGGCAGGATCCAGCTGGCCTTCTTTCCAAACATCCAGGATGGAGCCTTCATATACTTGGGGAATTTCTGCCCTCAAGTAGTCCTCTCCATTTCCTGTTCTTCTCTGAAGAGATGATGTGGTCCAGCGGGGCCACCTCGCTGGGGCTACAGGCAACTTGGGTAACTTAAGTTTTTTTGGTGGGGAGTTTGCTGGAATGCCCTTCCTTCAGTTGAGCCTACGCCTGAGGACCTTGGGGAGGTGAGAGGCAGCCTCAAGACGACCTTCACTGATTCCTGCCTCCTGGTCTTCATGTTCTCGTATATTCCCCTCCCCTTTCTTATAGAAAGAAATAGAACATGGCATCATCAAGCGCGTGGCACTCCTGTGCCCGGGTATAAAGCACGGTGACTTCTGTCTGCTAGTGGACTCTCCACCTTTGATGAGACAGGCTATCGGGTGGGAGAGGCATATATAACATGGAACTGAGGGTGGCCTCCAGCCTCCCGCCAGCAAGGAAATGAGGCCAAGCAGTACAAAGGCCTCAGGGAGTCCAGTCTCCCAGCCACCATCTTAGTGACCTTGGAGAAGGATGGTTCCTCAGGGAAGTCTTCAGATGAGACCTCACCCCTGCTGGGGCCTTGAGTACAGCTGGTGGGAGACCTTGGGCCAGTGGCCCCAGCTGAATAGCACCTGGGCTCCTGACCCATAGAAATTGAGATAAAACACATGTGTTGTCTTAGTTGCTAAGTTTTGGGGGACAGAGAGCATCTGAAAGGGGCCCGACTCTGTCTGCCTCCCACTTGGCAGAGGGCAGAATTCCCCGGGAAAATATGGCAGCCCGGGTGCACCTGAGGAGCAAGGCCATTGTCACCAACCAGCCCCTTCCTTGTGCCCCACATTTACTCAACAGAGCAAAGCCGAGTGGCTAAGCATGTGCCATTGGCTCCCTCCTCCCATGGGCTCCTGACCAGACGTGACATAGCTCTCTCTGCCCTGAGGCTGCAGCCTCCCCACCCGATGCTTTTGCTCCATCATGGTTCTGACCATCTCATCTCTCTTCCCTACTGAACGTCACTCAGGTTTGCCCCAGTCTGCCCCAAGACCCGCCCACAAAGCTTGTTCAGGAGGGTGGAGCCTGCAGGGGGCTGGTGCGGTGGTGTCATTCTGGAGCCACGCCGTAGTCCACATCGTGGCTCTGCCGCCTCCTGGGTTAGTTAACTAACCTCTCTGAGCCTCCGTTTCCTCTCTGGTAAAATAAGATTATAGAAGCACCTGTCTCATCCAGGTACATAAGCTGGTACATAAGCTTCAGAACTGTGCTCATTCTCATGGTCCATTAGGTTAATTTTTTAGTGTGGGAGTTTCCCTGTTCTGTACATTTCGCTTTGGGATCAAGCCCTCCACCCATCCACCCTTGACTGACCACTTGGGCGCTCTGTTCCTGCTGTTCCCTCTGCCTGGATGCTGTGTACCCTAAATTCTTGACTCCCCCAAATGCTGCATGTCCTTCAGGGCCCCAGCACCCGTGGACCTTGAAGGCAGAGAACAGAGGAAGAAAATGGACTCTGGAGCCCGAGAGATGTGGTTTCATTCCTGCTCTTTTCACTTGCCGGGTGACCTTAGACGTGTTACCCACCTGCCCCGTTCGCCTGACATGCGCAGATGGTAATGCCAACCCCACAGCGTTCTTAAATGCAGAGTGTGGTAGCTCATGGGAAGGGCCTGGGGCACAGGGGGTGCCTCATAATTGCTGGTCGACACAATCCATGCTGGCCCGACATAAGCCAGCTCTGCCCCTGGCACGTCACCTCCAGAAGGGCAGGTAAGATCCCTGGGGAAACCTTTTCTACCAGCTTCGTTCTGGGAAAGAGAAATAGAAAATTTTCTGATTCCAAAGAGTAAATGTCAGAGGCTTGGGAAGGATACTGAGGTTCTGAAAATAAACCCAGCATAGAAGGGGGAGGAGGGAGGAAGAGGAGGGGTGAATGGGGGAGAGCCAGGCAGGGGGGATAGAGAAGAAAGGCCAAGGCTGGGAGAGACAGAGAGACAGACACAGAGAGACAGACACAGAGAGACTCCACAGGATCCCTCTTCTTCTTGGGATAGAAGATTCTGGTGGCCCCTGGGTGTTTGCGGGGCAGATGGTCTGCAGTGCTGGGGGACGTGGGGGCCTATCTAAGCAGAGACTAGACAGGACAGACTCCTTTATTCTTTTAAAAAAATTTTTTTTAACGTTTATTTATTTCTGAGAGACAGAGACAGAGCACGAGTGGGGGAGGGGCAGAGAGAGACGGAGACACAGAATCCAAAGCAGGCTCCAGGCTCCCAGCTGTCAACACAGAACACGATGCAGGACTCGAGCCCAGGAACTGTGAGATCATGACCGGAGCCAAAGTTGGTCGCTTCACGGACTGAGCCACCCAGGCGCCCCAGGACAGACTCCATTAAAGCTCAGAGAGGCGGGGAGACTCACCCAGCCTGCCCAGACGTTTGGAGATGGCCGATTGGGATTCAAACCCAGGCCTGGCAGGGTCAGTCCCTATCTCCCCTGCCCGCAACAGGCCATCCAGGAACGCCGCCTCTGGATGGTGTGTGCCCACCAGTGGGTATTGTCACAGCGGACAAAGGCTGTTTCTACCCCCTGAATCTGGTGACCAGAGGCCTGGTACACTACTGCCCAGCCCGGGGAGTTTATTGGCCGGGAGGAATGGACCGTCTCATCCCTGTGAACAGCTCCTGATCGATTTGCTTCCGTGCACTGGGCCCGCCTTGCAGCCGTGGGCCACCCTGATTTGTTTTCCTCCCAACAGCTCCGGATCTATTGATTTGGAAGGAATGTGGGAGAGGCCCGGAGAAGCTCTGATCTGTCCTGGTGACGTTCCAGAGAGCTCCTGGGCCTTTGAAGAGATTAGTGATTCATAATCGCTGTGATTTGGGTCCATGCTCCCCAGGCGCCTCATTAAAGAGCTAATTGTGTTCTTTGCGCAGCTGATGTGTCCTCCGTGCCCTTTGCTGGGTGTTTAGAGTCCGTTGGACTTGGGCATGCGGGTGGATCTGGTTTTGCTGGCGTAGGCGGCTGAGCAGAGCCCAGCTCACCACCCTCCCCCCACCCCCCATCCCCAGGCTTTGCACTGCACTATCCCCAAGGGAGTAGACTGCTGGGCTCCGTGGCGGGTGGAGGGTGGCTCTGTATTTCAGGCACGAAAACGGGGTGGCTATAGGGCAGAGGCACATGGGTGTGTTTCCCGGCTCTGCCACCCACTGGCTGTGGACCCCGGATGGGTTACGCACCTCCCTGGGCCTCCATGATCCCCTCTGCACAATGGGAATCATGTTGGGAATTTCCACTGCCGTGTGAACACCAAGATTAAATATCTATGTCAGTGTATGTGCATCTACACACATGTGTGTGTGCCTGTGTATGCACACGCACATGTTCAGGTGTATTCGCACGTGTCCGTATGCCTTCGCGTGTATGTACGTGCATATACTGCGGTGCACGTGTGTACTGCCAGGACTGGCAACCGCTCACTTTGTGCTGCTTTCTCTGTGGACTCTGACGTCTGGGGTTGAGTGATTATGTGTGAGGACGCTGCCCAGGGTACTGCTAACTGGCATTTTCCGGGCAGCGTCAGGGACTGCCAGCCCTCACTGTCCCCCCTCCCCTAATCAGACCACCTGACACTCAAGGCGCTGGCAGCCAAGCAGGGCTCTCCTGCTCCGAAGGTAGCTCTCTGAGGTATAAAAATAGATGCCCCCACCTCTCTGGCTGGAGGGGGGGGAGGGCAGAACAATCACCCAGGAAAATGCCCTCCGGGAGATGCCAGTTTGGATGAATTCAGCCTGAGGTGGTTCCTTACATCTGTTTCTGGGGTGTCACGGGACCTAGGCTCCCCACCCACTCACACCTTCACGGCACTGACGTTTATGAAGTGCCTACTACGCCCCCCGACCCTCGGACGGCCTCTCCTCCTCTCCCCCTCCCCCCGGGCATTTTCTCCTGCTGTTTGTCACCCGCAGAGGTGTTCCCACAGAACAACCACAACCACAACCACAAACGGCCCTTTGGGGACCTCACGTCGACAGGCCGCTTTGGCTTCCCCGGGGCTCCAGCGCAGGGACTGGGGTGGCGGCGCGGCGGGATGGGTGGTGGGAAGGGGAGGCGGCCGTGGTGCCCGGCGGGCGCTCGGGAAGCGTCAGCACGGGCCCTGCAGAGGGGCGTGTGCGCGCCCACGCGTGTCACGGCGGGTGGGACGAGTGGAAGCGAACGGTGGCTTCTCCTGGATGGGTCGCCGGCAAGCGGACCGGTGCCGTCGGGGAGCATGTGACACGCCCTCCGCGAGGCGGGGCCGCTCTGGGGGGATGGATTCTGTCCGGCACAAGCACGTGGGGCCGGAGCCGAGGAAACGCGGTGGCCGGACGGACGGGTGCTTGCGTGAGAGGCCGGAGTGAAGAGGGCCGGGAAGAAACTGGCCCGGGGACGGACGTGGCGGGTGGAGGGGCGGGGGGGCGAGGGAGCAGCCAGGGGTCCCGTCCAGATAATCCCTCCTGGAGGGGGAGGGCGCTGAGCGTGTTCTGGTACAGACGCAAGGTCGTGAGCCCCGCCCTCGCCTCGTAACGCGCTCTCTCCGCCCCCGAGGTCATTCCCTGTGACGTTTTTGACCTCTGCTGTGTTGCAGCTTCTGGAAGAAGCCCAGGCTCCAACAAGGAGCTGGCCGTCTGGCCTGGTGGGCAGAGAGCCGCGTGCACGGGAAGTACGGTGGTGGCTCGGTGTGTGCCTCGGAGATCGGCTACCACACTCACTGTATGGAGGATGTCACCTTCCTTGCCTGCTGCTTTAAAAAAATTTTTTTTAACATTTATTCATTTTTGAGGGGGGGAGGGGTAGAGAGAGAGGGAGACACAGAATCCCAAGCAGCTCCAGGCTCTGAGCTGTCGCACGGGGCTTGAACCCATGAACTGTGAGATCATGACCTCATGCCACCCAGGCAGCCTGTGACCTCACGTACTCCTTATGTGCTGCCCCTCCTCTGATCATCACTGCCTGGCCCAGGGTGGGGCCCTGGCCACTTGACAGCTACACTTTATTTCAGTCACAGCGAAAAGCCATGTGGAGGGTGAATTTCCAGGTGCAGACAAAATGACAAGTGAGCCCAGACAATCTGTGGGGGGAGACAGGGCATGTGTGACCCCGTGGAGAAAGGAGAAGGGGAGAGACACTCACTGTCAGGATTCCTTGGGCTTCCACGCGCGGTCACGGAAGGTCTGATGGTGCACTGGTGACAGCAGACATTCTCAGTCCCACACAGGAGCCAGCTCTTGGCACCAACGAGTTTTGACAAGGATGATAGCACTGGGGGTTGGGGGACGAATTCCACCTGAGAAGGGGGTTCGAACTGTCAGGGAAGGATCCCCAAGAGCTGTGTGACATTCCAGGGTGGGTTTTGAGGGGTGCCTAGGAGTTCCCCAGGCAGAGGAAGAACACAGCATTTCAGCCTGCAGGCAGCATGGCGGGGTGTTCCTGCGGCTTGAATCTCGTCACATTAAGAGTTCAGGCAACGGGGAAGAGGAGGGACAGAGCGACCTCTGTCGAGCCTCTACTTGGTGCCCAGGACTACACAGGTGCTTTTTCTGCAACTTACTTTGCCCTCACACTGCCCCCTACAGTCAGGCGGTATGTTCTCCATTTTACAGACGAGGAAATTGAGGGTCAGAGAAACCCACCAGAGCTGTGCGGAGAGGCGGGGTGTGAACCCACGTCTGTAGACTCGAAGCGCGCACCCTGTCCACGGAACCACACCATCATCTCCTATGGCGGGGAGGAGGGGTCTGGGCCCAGGTTAGAGGCTCAGCGCCCCCTCTCCAGATACCTGTGAGCCTAGGACACGCCTGCCCCCTGGTGGAGAAGGCTGGTGGGTACTCGCTCCTTCCTGAGGGCAGGGCTGCTGGGAAGGGGGGGCTGATGGTGCTCCGGGTGCCAGGACTGACACGTTTGCCTGTCGGAGCGATGTCATTAGGCAGAGTTCTGCTCGGAAAGAAAGTGCGCGTGGCAGGCCGGGTCTAAACAGCTGAAGGCAGCAGCAAATTACGGGAGAGGAATTGTTATTTTTACTGGCAGCAAACCCAGTGGCAGCGGATTTTTCCCCCATTATCTTTTTTCTTAATTGAGGTGAAACTGACATCTAACGCTACGTACGTGTGGCATTATGGGCTCCTATCCGTACTCATTGCAAAGTGATCACCTCCAGAAGCATCGTCACCGCCGATCTGTTCTTGGTGTTTATGAGTTTGTTTTTGTTTTGTTTTGTTTTCTTTTTCTTTTTTAGATTCTGCATAAGTGAAATCATGATGGGGTTTTTTTTGTTTGTTTTGTTTTTGTTTTATCTTTCAAAACGGAGGAGCTTGGAAGGTTTTAGGGTCAGGGAAGTGAGTCAGAAGTCTGCGGGGTTAGTACTGAGCCTGTGGTGCAGGGTAAGGGGTCTGGTGGGCGAGCCGGGGCACCCTCCCCACGTGGCCAGAGGTGCGCAGGGAATAGAGGGGGGCAGGGAGGGGAGTAGCTGGAGGGGAGAGTGGGTGGGGGTAAATGTGGAAGAGAGGGTGCTGGATGGAAGGGGTCAGGGTGGGGGATGGGAGGAGAGAGGGAGGGAAGGGAGAGCCAAGAAGAAGAAAGAGGGAGGGCAGGTAAACAAGAGCGGAAGGAGGAGAGAGACCCAGGAACAGCGGTGGGAGGGGCAGAGACAGAGAGGGAAGGGAGGGCAGGGGCAGGGAGGGAGAGAGGCAGGAGTGAGGGGAGGGGCGGCTGTCGGAGCAGTCAGCCACCAGATGCTCTGGGCATCTCTGATGGTGTGCCACCCGGCCTTCAAAGCTGGCTCAGGGCAGGGCCAGGCACGCAGGAGACACGCGGTGCCAGTGAGGGCTTACCAAGCGCTCCCAGTGGTGACGCCAGCAGCAGCGTCCACTGTCCCAGCTCTGGTCACACTCAGGAACCGGCTCGACCTGGTTTGGGGCCAGCATGGTCCAGTCCACTCCAACCCTCCTCCTTTTTTTTTTTTTTAAAGTTTATTCACTTTTTTTTTTTTTTTGAGAGAGAGAGAGAGAGAGGGAGTGGCAGAAAGAGAGAGACTCCCAAGCAGGCTCCACACTGTCAGCGTGGAGTCCCACTGGGGGCTCGGACTCACAAACCATGAGATGGTGACCTCAGCAGAGACCGAGAGTCAGATGCTTAACAGACTCAGCCACCCAGGCACCCCTGCTTGGGCCCCCTTCTCCCTGAGCCGGGACAGTCTGCAGGGACAGGCCCGGGTCCACAGCTAGACCCGCCAGGGGTGGGAGGGCCAGCTGGACGTTAGAATCCTTGAGTTCCAAGACCAAGGAACTTGAGTCCTGCCCCGAATTGGCTGTGTGACTGGTCTGTGTCCTCTGTCGAAAGAGGAGGGGGCCCTATGCTCCATTCCCCCCCGTCTTTCTGTGGTTTATTAATGACAAGAAGAGAAGGACGTATTCAGTGCTTACAGTGCGCCCGGTACAGCCCCATCCCCTTTGTAGGTTTGTTTTCCATTACATTCTCACGACTCTATGTTACTGTTCACATTTTTCAGATGAGGAAACTCAAACTCTCAGAAGTGTCTCCTCAAGGTCATACAGGTATTGACAGGTTCTCGCACACTCTGTGCTCAACTGTGAGCCCAGAGATGGCAGGAATTCTGAGTCCTGCCTCAGGGCTACATCCCCAAATCCCAGGACAGTGGAGGCACCTGAGAGATGCCCCATCAACACTGGGCCTGGGTCTGGGTGAGATCTGAAGGTCTCCTATCGACCCCCTTTCCCCCACTGCTTGCCTGAATCATGCTGTGAATTCACTGGGGTCCAATCAGAAGATAGAAACCCACCAGTATTCGGAACAGGGAAAATTTAATGGAAACTCTGTTTCACCTATACAGGTGGCTGAGTAGTAGCAGAGGATAAATATCAGCAGAGAGGATGGTGTAATACAGGAATAGCAAACGTAGAGAGCAGCCACTCTCTGTGGGGTTGCTAGGAGGATTCTCTCCACCTCGATTCTAGGCTGAGATCCAGACCTCATCGGCAAGGGTGTGACCCACGGGAACACATAGCAAGCTGGGGCCTAAGAACTTCCCAAAGGCTATAGGCCAGAGAGAATCCACCTTGTAGGGTCAACCAGACAGGGGCTTGATAAACTTGTGAGACGGTGTGGGGAGACCAGAGGTGGGCCATGGGAAAGAGTCCGCCAGGGTGCTGGAGAAACTTGGCCCGTAGTGAGAGCCATTGGTCATCCCACGGGGAGTGGGGTGACCCTCCACAACCAGAAAGAGAAGCCCTTGCTTGGTGTCCCTCCAGGGCCAGAAGTGGAGGAAGTCTGATGTCATAGTGAAAGAGAAATGCTCCTGGGTCACAGCTTCAGGACCAAAGTACAGAGCGAGGAAGGACGAGCACCCAGCACTGTCTACTCCGTTAGCCACTCAAGTTATGTATTCACCCATCTCCACACACTTGGACTTCTCCACAAAAGGGAGACGACTCTGTGAGTCTGTCTAGTGGGGTGTAGCCATCCTTCATACCAGTGAAGGTGCTTTCACTCTTTCCCCAAAATGAGGAGACAGTAAAGACCCGACACTTACCGTTTCCATTGCTCACTATGTTCGTTACTCCTTAAATGTAGCCATGGTGCAAAAAAGATCGTTGCAAATGACATATCAGATAAAGGGCTAGTATCCAAAATCTATAAGGANTTCTGATACTCAGATCCTGGAAGGCTAATTTGTAAGGTTAGCCTCCAACAATTGAATATAAAATAAGAAGAGGGTAAATGAGAGAGAAGGATACAGTTAATGTACACAAATATATACTATGGTATATAACAGATACAAATATACACAATAATATGCAATAGATACACTAACCATGTACACATAGCGTGTAGAAAGAGAAATGTAAAACCGCTACGGGCCTCTTTTTCTGCAACGGGTCGTGAGACAGAGTGCATGTTTGCGACAGCGCTCTTCCTCCGTCCCTTCCATATTTTCTTTGCCCTCAGGCAGAGCCTCAGGTACCTGGGTTCTTTGTCTGGCTGAGTGACCCAAACGATCATTCCTGAAGGATCTGTGTCCTCAGTAGCCCTGCCTCACCTGCTGCTATAGTCTTCATGAACCTGAAGACGTGGATGTGCTCCGCAGAGTGCCCTGGGCTCTAGACGTGGCCCTCATTGCCCCGGGGTGTGCAGAGTCCAGCCAGTGGCCCCTTGGTAATTGGGTTCAATCACTCTCACCAGTGAGGAAGCTCCTTTTTATTCCTATTGATTCCATGGCATAAGAAACCCTGAAGACAGGGACACCTGGGGGGCTCAGTCGGTTGAGCGTCCAACTTTGGCTCAGGTCACGATCTCACAGTTTGTGAGTTTGAGCCCCTCATCGGGCTCTCTGTTGTCAGTGCAGAGCCCATTTCAGAGTCTCTGTTCCCCTCTCTCTCTGCCCCTTCCCCTCCTCAAAAATAAACAGACATTAAAAAGACGAAAGCCCAAAGAGGCAGGTGGCAGTCTCATCTTCCAAGGCAATGGAACGTGGTTAGCAAACATCTTCCCCTCTTGGGGATTATGGACTCGAGACCAGCAGAGCTCAAGAAGTCAGAAGGGGAAGCAAATATTCTGTGAGTGGATGTGATAGACTGCACTGTGTTCCCTCTGAATTTATATGATGAAGCCCCAACTCGTGATATGACTATATTCAAAGATAAGGTCTTCAAGGAGGCAATAAAGGTTAAGTGAAGTCATGTGGGTGAGTCCCTAATCCAGGAAGATGGGTGTCCTTGTAAGAAGAAGAGACCAGGGCTCGTGTGATGACACACTGAGAACACAGTCATCTACAAGCTAAGAAGAGGGGTGTCAGGAGAAACCCGCTCTGCTGGCGCCTTGACCTTGGACGTCCAGCCTCTAGAACTGTGAGGAGACGGTTTGCTCTGCAAGGCTCCCAGTCTGTGGGAAGGGGATAACAGCGAGCAGGCCTGCTGCACTGTCGCCTCCTGTGTGCTCTCGTCAAGGGGCGCGGGGGGGAACTAACACCACACGATGGTCTCGGACTCCAAGCATGTACTGCATTCTTCTTTTAATAATGCTTTTACCTTTGTTTATTTGTTTGTTGTTGAGAAAGAGAGAGAATGCATGAGAAGGGAAGGGGCAGAGAGAGAGGGAGACACAGAATCTGAAACAGCTCCAGGCTCTGAGCTGTCAGCACAGAGCCCGATGTGGGGCTCGAACCCATAAACCACGAGATCATGACCTGAGCCGAAGTTGGATGCTTAACTGACTAAGCCACGCAGGAGCCCCGTACTGCATTCTTTAATAGAGAACCCCATCCCCTCGAGGGGCACCTGGGTGGCTCAGTCTGTTAAGCATCTGACTCTTGATTTTGGCTCAGATCATGAGTTCAAGCCCAGCATCAGGTTCTCTACTGACAGTGTGGAGCCTGCTTGGGGTTGTCTCTCTCTCTCTCTCTCTCTCTCCCTACCCCTTCCCCCTCTCAAAAATTAAATAAATTTTAAAAAATTAAAAAAATAAAAGCATTAAAAAAAAGAGCCTCATCTTTTCGAGATGTTCTCTTTCAACTGGCACTGTACCTGAGTCTTCACTAAGCCCTTTGACCTTCCTCTTATGCTGGCTGGTCTGGGCGGTAGGTTGCACGGAAATACCAGTTAATTCCATGGACACGAGTCCACCATTGTACTTGGCTTGCTGTGAGATGAGTTACTTTACCGAAAGCAGTGGTGTGCGGAACCGGGAAGGTAAAGCAGAACAGAACTCAATGAGTTAGACTGGCAGTGCCTGGGAAGCATATGGAACAGCACCTGCAAACTCATATCCCAAATACGTGTCTGTTCCAGTGAGTGGAAAACCCACCCCCCTGTTATGCAAGCGGTCTGATGTAACTAACCTGGCACATGGTATCTGGCCATGTGCCCTGGGCAATGGTGTCATGTCGCAGGCTCTGTATGGGTCTCTGCTGTCGGCAGGCCAGGTACTCAGTAGTAGAGCTACCCAGGTCATCCTTGGAAAGGGGCGGTCCTTTGATCTAACACAACGCCTGGAAACAGGCAGGGTTCTGGAATATACAGAGAATGAATGAATTAACAATGAGTCAATGGATGGATGGGTAGATGGAATGGATGGATGGATGGATGGATGGATGGATGGGTAGATGGATGGTGGGTGGATGGATGGATGGATGGTGGGTGGATGGATGGATGGATGGATGGTGGGTGGATGGATGGATGGATGGATGGTGGGTGGATGGATGGATGGATGGACAGATGGATGGATGGATGAACAAGGAGAGAAGGAGGGAAACAACATGGTTAGGAAAGTAGACCCTAGAACCAAGCCTGGGTTTGAATTTTGGCTCAGCCAATTACTAGTTGTGACCTTGACCCACGTCTTTGGTTTCCTCCTCAGAGCCTCAGTGTCCTCATCTGTGAAATGGAATGATAATGAAACACTTGTCTCATAAGCTGTTGTGAGAATTACAGGAGCCAATGGGTGACAGCGCGTAGAACCAAGCGTGGCCCATCGTGAGTACTTGGTAAATGCTGCCTTTTATTAGGACAAGGATGAACAAAGACAAGACGCAGCCTTATCAGGGACAGAGACAAGGACAAGACGTGTTTCTAGATTTCTGGAGTCCTTAAATACTACAGCGATTGATAAATTGCAGCAGAAAGGATATCCCTCCTGCTGTCTTCCCTGAAGCCTTCCTGCTCTAGTTTCACCCTTGTACCTCTCAGTCACCAGCCACACTCATCTCAGACCTTCCACAAGGGCAAGTTCAGAGGCCGTGGCACGTGCAGCCCAGATCACACTGGCCGGCCCCGTCAGACAGCGCATCTGTGGTCTGGAGTGACTCTCGCCTCAAATCAATGATGTTTACAAAGTTGGGAGGGAGGCCTGTGGTTTCTGTTTCCTTCCTCCATGTCCTTTCTGGAATAACCAACCACCTCTCTTCCGAATAAATGCCTCGTCTCCTGCCAGCCCCTCGGGCCCCGGGCAGCTGGCGGTTGTCCTCAGAGCACCCCGGGGTCTTGTCGCAGGTGCACACCTGGACCTCGCCCCTGGGCCCAAGCACACCTGGACGAAGCAAGGGACTTCCCTGCTTTCCCAGCAGCCCTGGGAGGTGGGGTTTCTCGGGGGCGGGGCTTGAATAACTAACCCAAGAGCCATCCAGTCTCAGCGTGAGCCTAGGACTAACGGATTACACCGCAGCTAACACCTCCCGAGTTCTGTTACTGTTCTAAATGCCCGTGTTCACTGTGGTGAACGGCTGCGTCCGATTTACAGATGATGAGACAGGCACAGAGAAGTAAGCCAACTGACTCCGTGTCACCTAGCTGTCAGTGAGTTTGCTAGCATCCCAACTGGGGCCGTTTGGTCCCCAAATCTCTGCACTAAACCCCTGTGCTGCCGCGGTCCTGAAATCCCGTGCTCTGCCTCCTCCTCCTCACCGCCCTTTGTAGTCCATCCTCTCCATCTCCATCTGCTGCTAGTGCCTCTCGAGAGCCTGTGTCTGGCCCTGTCCCCGTGCCTGGGGGCCTAACATGCCAGAGGATGGCTTCCTCTCTGCAGGTTTGCTCATTTGCTCAGGGGTGAGCGCATCAAGCTGAGAAAACTCTAGGGCAGGATTTGAACCCAGGTCTTCTGTCTCTAAAATGGATTGGCCTTCCTCTCCCTCAGCCATGGTGTCCCTCAAAACTATCAGAAAACCTGGAAAAAAGGCAGGGAGGCCTGGTGGGATGCCATTGACCACTGTGAGCCCACAAACTGGGCACATTTCAGGAAGCACTGCGTCTTCACGGTGGATGAGAGGCCGGAAGGAGAGAGGGGTCAGCAGGTGCAGGGTGGACGTGGGAAGGTCAGATGGAAAAGCCGTGGAAAGACAGCACAGCCAGGTGGGTGAGAGGAAGGAGAGGACAGAGGGGAAGCAGGTGATTGCAGAGGGACAGGTGGCCTTTAGTATCAGGCAGATCTTGGGCTTGACACCCGCTCCGCCACTTTCCCACAGACCCCGCACTTTGCCTGATGGCCGGGGCCATAGTCTCCCATCTGCAAAGTGAGAAGCCCACACTCTCAGTGTAATACCTGCTTGAACTCCTTTACCACATATAGGTACCTGTAAATAATACAGAGGGCGATTTGGTATGATATGATATGATACTATTTTGTAAGGATAATTTTAAATCTATTTAAACTCAAAGTTAATTTTTATTTTTATTTTATTTGAATTTTTAAAAATTTTTAAAATTTGTTTTTGGGAAAGATAGACAGGGTATGAGCAGGGGAGGTGCAGAGAGAGAGGGAGACACAGAAACCTAAGGTCTCAGCACAGAGCCTGATGTGGGGCTTGAACTCACAAACCGTAAGATCGTAACTGGAGCCCCAGTGGGACGCTTAGCCGAGTGAGCCACCCTGGAACCTCCTATTTTAATTTTTTTAAATGTTTATTTATTTTGAGAGAGAGCAAGAAAGAGAGCGCGTGCACATGATCAGGGGAGGGACAGAGAGAGGGGGACAGAGAATCCAAAGCGGGCTCTGTGCTAACAGCACAATGTGGGACTTGAACTCATGAACTGTGAGGTCATGAGTTATACTGAAGTCAGATGCTTAACCATTTGAGCTATCCAGACACCACTCCCACCAAAGTTACTTTTTAAAGATATATCCAGGGACGCCTGGGTGGCTTAGTTGGTTAAGCGTCTGACTTCAGCTCAGGTCATGATCTCACGGTTTGTGGGTTTGAGCCCTGCGTTGGGCTCTGTGCTGACAGCTCAGAGCCTGGAGCCCGTTTCAGATTCTGTGTCTCCCTCTATCTCTGATCCTCCCCTGCTCACGCTGTCTCTCTCTCTAAGAAATAAATTTTTAAAAAATTAAAAAAATAAAGATATATCCATATAGATAAAAATGTAAATGAGATAATTACGGAATCAGCTCTGTGGTGGGAACACCATCTCTGAGGGTGGTGGAGCCCCTAATCTCCCCACGGGCGGGGGTCTAAGCACAGGCTGTGAGCTCTTTTCTCATGGCTCCTTTATTCCCTGGGGCTCCTCACCTCCGCCTGGGCACCTGCTGGCCCTTCTCTCCCTCTGGCTTCTCAGAGTCCGTCCAGGTGCGACCCGCCGAGGCTTTCCCGGCTCTCAGGCTCACAGTAGCAAGTGGGGAACCAGATGTTCCACAAAAAGATCTAGGGACCATGCTGACCGTGCAGGTGGCAACCGAGCTACGACATAAGGGAGCACACACAGTCACGATGCCCTGACCAGTCCCCCTCCCCCGACTCTACCAAAAATTAATCCTGCCTTTAAAGAGCTCCATTTCCCCGGAGGAAGAGCCACTTTATCAGAGAGGGCCACTCTCCACAAAGACGGAGCATGGAGGCCAATAAACTCCCTGGGTTTTGGCATCACTTTGGAAATCGATGTTGTGATTGCGAACCCAGCCTCTGTCTGCAGCTGTCTGATTGTAGCTAGACCTTTGCAGGCTCCTCACCAGGCTCACCGCCCCCAGCCCCCCCCCCCCATGGACCAGCAGAGCGGTTCCGAGAGCATCATTGATCTTTTGACTAAAGTGTCCTAATGAAATACAAATCTGTTGTCACTTAAAGAGCCATCTGTCATGGCGGCACAGAAGAAATGCCACCGGGAGGACAATAACCATAATTTCATTTTAAGACCCAGACTGCCTCCCTCCTTTCCCTGCCAGAGAAAAATCGATATCTTTTACTGTTTCATTTTGTCACAGAGCAAGAGGGGGAAAGTCATCAATAGGGTGTTAAAGATATTTTCAGTTCCGTGCGATTCCCTGGTGCGAGGGCCCTCGGCATCTCCCAGTGAGTTAGCATGCATCTGCACGAGGGACACTTAGCTGAACGTGACTCAGTGCTCCTGTCCCCACAGTACTTTGCCTGGGGTAAGTGTTTAAGGAGATGACAGGTGTGCAGGATTCCCAGAGGGCCCCGGGGCCCCGGAAGTGCAAGCACCAGGCCGTTCCTGAGCAGAGCGGTCAGAATAAGTCAGGCAGGAGTTTGTCTTTCACCCGGAGCCCAGGCAGCAGGGATTTCTGGGAAAGAGGAAGGAGGAAGGGCTGTCACTGGCGGGGGAGGGTGGGCACGTTTCCCAGGCAGGACTCGCTCATCAAGTCTGAGTGGGGTGATTATGTCTGACTCTCTGAGGGTCCAGCCACCTCATCTTTTTAACTGGAGCCTTGAAGACACAAGGGATGAAAACTGACTCACCCCAAAATCTGCCAGGAAGTTGGTAGCAGAAAGAAGAAAGCCGATGTTCCCTCTGCTCAGCTCTGTAAGCAGAGAAGTCTCTCGGTGGGCATCAAATTTGGGGGAAACACATGTTTCCCCAGCCTATATGTATATTTTTTAAATGTTTATTTTATTTTTGAGAGAGAGAGACAGAGTATGAGCAGGGGAGGGTCAGAGAGAGAGGAAGACAGAATCTGAAGCAGGCTCCATGCTCTGAGCTGTCAGCACAGAGCCTGATGCGGGGCTCGAACCCACGAACCGTGAGATCATGACCTGAGCCGAAGTCAGACGCTTAACTAAGTGAGCCACCCAGGCACCCCACCCCAACCTACATTTTATGTGCCCAAATGTCTGGGCTCATGTTGAAAGTCACTTTAAGTATATGTTTTAAAATCAGCTTTTTTTTTTTTTTTTTAGTGAGGCAACTTAGATGAAATAAAATGTAACATTTTTTAAATAGTTTATTGTCAAGTTGGTTTCCATATAACACCCAGTGCTCATCCTCACAAGTGCCCTCCTCCTAAAATGTAACATTTTAAAGTAATACTTTGGTGACTTTAGACGCATGTATACAGTTTTTAAATTACCTTCACAATCATGATGTGAGCATTTCCATGAAGCCCGAAATCCCAGTCATACCTTATTATAATCATTCTCTTTCAATAACCCAAAACCTTTGTCAACTGAGCTGCTTTCTGTCACTATGGTTTTGCCTTTTCTGAAGTTTCATACAAAGAAAATCATCCAATACTCAGTCCTTTGGGTCTGTTGTTTTTTATTTTCCATTCAGCACAATGACTTTAACATTCACTTCCAATGTTGCAAAAATCAGTTATTTATATATTTTTATTCCTGAATAGTCTTCCATTGTATGGATATGCCACATTTTGTTTACATATTCACTGGCTGATGGACAGTTTTTCCAGTTTGGAGCTATTGTGTTTAAAGCGGCTATAAATAATCCTCATACAAGTCTTTTTGTGGATGTGTATTTTCTTTTCTCTTGGTAAAACCTAGGGATAGAATGGGAGGGTATATATGGTATGGAAAATATGATAGATAAATGCATATTCAACTTTTTGAGGAATGACCAAGCTGGTTTCCAAAGTGCCTACACTGTTCTGAATTCCCACCAGCACTCTATGAGGGTCTCAGAGGTTCAACAGTCTTGTCAACACTTGGTATTGTCAAGCTTTAAAACTTTAGCCATTCTAGAATGTGCCTGGTACTCTCTCATTGTAGTTTTAATTTCCATCTCCTTAGTCAGAATAATGTCAAGTATCTTTTCAAATACTTATTTGTCATTATATATTTCCTTTGGTGAATTATGTGCTCAAATCTTCTATCCTTTTTATTGTTGACTTGTTAGTGCACCTTACATATTCTGGATTCATATGAATTTTACAATCAGTTTGTCCATTTCAATGAAATGTCAGCTGAGATTTTGACTGAGATCATATTGTATCTGTAGCTCAATTTGGGGATAATTTACATCTTCATAGTATTGCATTTTCAGTTCCATGAACATTGTATATTTCTCCATTGATTTAGGCTTTAAAAATTTTTTTTCTGTCATAATTTTGCCAAGTTCATCTCTTCATATTACATTATATAATAGTATGTAGTATATATTGTTTTTAATGCATTTATAATTTTTTTTTACAATCTTAGCCTTTTAATTAATTTCAATCTTCACGTTGTTCCTTTTAAGATAATAATGAATATGGTTAGATTTAAATTTTACATATTACTTCTTGTCTCTGTTCCATCTGTTCATTTCATTCTTTTTTTAAACCTTTTAAAAAGTTTATTTATTCATTTTGAGAGAGACCACACAAGTGAGGAAGGGGCAGAGAGAGGGAGAGAGAGAGAAAGAATCCTAAGCAGGCTCTGTAACATCAGGGCAGAGCCTGATGTGGGGCTTGAACTCACGAACTGCAAGATCATGACCTGAGTCAAAGTCAGACACTTAACTGACTGAGCCACCCAGGCGCCTCTGTTCATTACACTCTTATCCTACTTCTGACTTTTTTTGAATTGATTAAATTTTAATAGGTTTATCTTATCTGCATTTATTAGTTTATTCAATATATCTTTTTTTATTTATCGATATTTTTATTGGTTGTTCAAGTATGTACAGTGTATACAATACTATATGTACTAGTATAAGAACTTACAACAGTAAAATTCCATTTCCCCCATCATGCTTTGTGCTCTTCTGTTTACGTGTTGACCTCTACATACATTACAAACCCTAAAACACCTTGTTAGGGTTTATACTTGAAACAGTTACTGTAAAGAGGAAAATACAATTTAAAAAATATCATGTTTACCATGTAAGCTCTTGTCCTTCCTTGGAGTAGATCCCAATTTGTATCTGTTAACATTTCCCCATACTCAGAGGACTTTCTTCAACATTTTCTGAGGGACAGGTTTCCCGGGGTTGAATTCTCTTGTCTATTCTGAAAGCCTTCATCACTTCCATTTTCAAATATTCCCACTGGGTATAGAATTCGATGTTCATATTTTGAAATTTCTTCTTTTTTACTTTAAATATGCAGAGAGATTTTTGACCTCTGATTCAATCTCCTTACTAGTTATAGGTCTATTCAGATTCTCCACTTCTTTATATTGTTAAGAGGTCAATACTGCCCAAGGCTGTCTACACATTCAACGGATTCCCTATCAAAATCTATATGACTTTTTTGCAGAAATAGAAAAATCCATCCTAGGGGTGTATCTGGGTGGCTCAGTCAGTGAAGCATCCAACTCTTGACTTCAGCTCAGGTCATGATCTTATGGTTTGTGAGTTCTAGCCCCACATTGGACTCCGTGCTGACAGTGCAGAGCCTGACTTGGATTCTCTCTCTCCTCTCTGACCCTCCCCTCTCAAAATAAATAAATAAAATTTAAAAGAAAAGAAACAAAAAACCCATTCTAGAATGCATATGGAATCTCAAGGGCCCTGAATAGGCAACAAATTTTTGAAAAAGAAGAACAAACCTGGGGGACTCACACTTCTTGATTTCAAAACTCACTACAAGGCCACAGTAACCACAACAGGTTGGTACTGGCATAAAGACAGACATGTAAAGAAAAATAATAGATAAATAATAGATAAATAATAGATAAACAAATCCCCACATGTATGGTCAAGTGATTTTTGACAAGAGTGCCAAAACCATTCAACAGGGAAAAGAAAGTCTTTTTGACAAATGGTTCTGGGAAAACTGGACATCCACCTGCAAAATAATGAAGTTGGACCCTTACCTCACACCATAAAAAATTAACTCAAAATGGATCACAGACCTAAATGTACGACCTAAAGTGTAAAAGCTTAGGGGAAAAAACAGGGCAAAAGCATCACTATCGGATTTGACAGTGATGTCTTGGCTGTAACACCAAAGACATAGGCAACAAAAGAAAAAACAGACAAATTGGACCTTATGAAAAAATTTTAAAATTTGTGCATCAAAAGACAATGACAACAGAGTAAAAAGACAAACCACAGAATAGGTGGAAAATTTGAAAATCATATATCTGCTATATTAAACCTTTCATATATAAATCTCCTTCTTTGTCTCTTGCAATTGTTGTTGATTTAGAATCTATTTTGACTGACATAAGTATAGCAACCCTGCTGTCTTTTCTTTACCATTTGTATGGAATATCTTTCTCTATCCTTTCACTTTCAACTTATTTGTGCCTTTGGATCTAAAATGAGTCTCTTGTAGACAGCATGGTTTTATCCATTCTGCTAATATCTGTTTTTTGATTGGAGAATTTAATCCATTTACCTTTAAAGTAATTAATGAGAAAGACAGACTTACTCCTTTCATTTTGTTACTTGTTTTCTATATGCCTCAGAGCTCTTTTACTATATTCTTTTGTGTTTAGTCGTGCTGTTTTTTTTTTTTTGTAGTGAAATGTTTAAATTCCTTTCTCATTTTCTTTGTGTACATTCTAGAGCTGATTTTCTTTGTGGTTACCATGGAGATTATAGTTAACATCCTAAAATTAAAACACTCTAATTTTAATTTATACCAGCCAATTTCAATAATTTACCAAAAACTCTGCTTTTTTATAGCTTAGTCTCCACCTTTTTTTGATATCACAAAATTGCATTTATATAAATTTGTGCCCTAAAACAAATCCGAAGCATTAATATCTTAAGTTATGTAGAAAGCAAAATATCAAGTTGTAAACCAAAGAAGCAATAATACAAACTTTTAGATGAATCATTTTAAAAACCATTAGTCCTCTTAAAAAGATTAAAACACATTTTTGTTTAAAAACAGGGGGTTTCCTGGGTGGCTCAGTTGTTTAAGCATTTGACTTCCACTCAGGACATGGTCTCACAATTTGTGAGTAGGAGCCCCCCATTAGGCTCTATGCTGACAGCCCAGAGCCTGGAGCCTGCTTCAGATTCTGTGCCTCCCTCTCTCTCTGCCCCTCCCATACTTGCACTCTGTCTCTCTCTCAAAATTAAATAAACATTAGAAAAAATTGTTAAAAACTATTAGTCCCTTAAATCATGTAGAAAACAAAAAGGGGAGTTACAAACTGTTGTTAACATTACCAGCTTTTATAATTACCTATGTATTTATCTTTCCTGAGATCTGTATTTCTTCAATCGGCTTCAAGATACTGTTTAGTGTTCTTTCATTTCACCCTACAGGACTTACCTTGAGCACTACAAGGAAGGTCTAGTGGTAATAAATTCCCTCAGCTTTTGCTTTTCTGAGAATGTCTTAATTTTTCCTTCACTTAAAAAAAAATTTTTTTTAACGTTTTTATTATTGAGAGACAGAGCATGAGCAAGGGAGGGGCAGAGAGAAGGAGAGACACAGAATCTGAAGGAGCCTCCAGGCTCTAAGCTGTCAGCACAGAGCCCAACGCGGGGCTCAAACTCATGAACCAGGAGACCATGACCTGAGCTTAAGTCCGACACTCAACCCCCTGAGCCACCCAGGCACCCCTCCTTCACTTTGGAAGGACAGTTTTGCTAGATATGGGATTCTTGGTTTATGGGGTTTTTTTTCTTTTAGCACTTTGAATGTATCAGCCCACTGTCTTTTCGCCTCCAAAGCTCCTGATAAGAAGTCTTATCGTACCGATTTTCAGCAACTTGTGACAAGTTGCTTCTCTCTTGCTACTTTCAAGATTCTTTCTTTGTCTTTCAAAGGTTTGATGATGCGTCTCGGTGCAGGTCTCTTTAAATTCATCTTAGAAGATTCACTGAGCGAAGAAATGGGCAGAAGATATGAACAGACACTTCTCCAAAGAGGACATCCAGATGGCCAACAGACACATGAAACGATGCTCAGCATCCCTCCTCATCAGGGAAATACAAATCAAAACCACACTGAGATACCACCTCACGCCAGTCAGAGTGGCTAAAATGAGCAAATCAGAGAACTCTAGATGCTGGCGAGGATGTGGAGAAACGGGCACCCTCCTACACTGTTGGTGGGAATGTAAACTGGTACAGCCCCTCTGGAAAACAGTGTGGAGGTTCCTCAGGAAATTAACAATAGAACTCCCCTATGACCCAGCAATAGCACTGCTAGGAATTTACCCAAGGGATACAGAAATGCTGATGCATAGGAGCACATGTACCCCAATGTTCATAGCAGCACTCTCCACAATAGCTAAAACATGGAAAGAGCCTAAGTGTCCATCAACGGACGAATGGATCAAGAAGATGTGGTTTATCTATACCATGGAATACTACATGGCAATGAGAAAGAATGAAATCTGGCCATGTGTAGCAACATGGATGGACCTTGAGGGTGTTATGCTGAGTGAAATAAGTCAGGCAGAGAAGGACAAATATCATATGTTTGCACGTATAGGAGGATTAGGAGGAACTTAACGGAGGATCATGGGGGAGAAGAAAGGGGGAAATGGTGGGAGAAAGGGAGAGAGGCAAACCATGAGAGACTCTTGAATGCTGAGAACAAACTGAGGACTGATGAGTGTGGGAGGGGATGGGAGAGATGGGCATGGAGGAGGGCACTTGTGGGGATGAGCCGTGGGTGTTATATGGAAACCAACTTGACAATAAACTATTTGAAAAAAAAAAAAAAGAAGAAGAAGAAGATTCACTGAGCTTCTTGGATGTTAATATCCATGTCTTTCATCAAATCTGGGAAGGGTTTAGCTATTATTTCTTTAAATAGTCTCTCTGTCCCTCTCTCTCTTCCCTTTCTGGATTCCTACAGTGTGTCTGTTGGTCTGCTTGAGGCTTTCTTTGCATTCCTCTAGGTCCTTGGGCTCAGTCCACTTTTCTTCCATTTTTTTCCTTTCTGTTCCTCAGACTCAACAATTTCCATTAACCTGTCTTTGAGTTTATTAATTCTTTCTTCTGCCTGCTCAAGCCTGCCTTTGGATTCTTCTAGTGAATATTTCATTTCACTTAGTGTACATTTCAGCTCCAGAATTTCTTTTTGGTCTGTTTTTAGGGCTTCTATCTCTTTATTGATATTTCCTTTTTGTTCATACAGCATTTTATTGACTTTCTCCACACATTCCTTTAGTTCTTTGAGAATCTTTCAGACTGTTGTTTCAAAGTCTTTGTTTACTATATTAGCCGTCATATTTGTTTTCTTTTGAGATGATTTCTGTTGACTTATTTTTTTTTCTTTGAGTAGATGATACTTTCCTGGTTCTCTGTGTGCCTTGTGCTTCTTTGTTGAAAACTGGACATTTGAATGTAATAGCGCAATAACTCTGGAAATCAGATTTACCTCCGTCCCCAGGGTTTGCTCTTCTGTTACTGTTTTGCTTCATTTTTTTCCCTTGATTGTTCTAGGCCATCTCTGTGCTGAGGACCAGCTTGAGATATAAACCTAAGGTTTTCTCGGGTCTTTTCTGAGCCTTTCCCTGAACATGCGTGGCTGCTTTAAAATTTTCCCTATGTAGTAAATATTTTTGAATGACCCAGTCTTTAATGTCTGGCTTCCAAAAGGGGAAAATAAGAAAAATGGAGGGGAGGGTGTGTGTGAAAGAGGCCAGCCAGTTGAAAAATCCTGGCAGTCACTTCAGCTGAATGGGAGAATCTTGCAACAATGGCTGCCCAACTCTTTGTTTGTGCCTCTGTGACCAGAAGCAGCAGCGATCAGAGCACAGAACCCTGGTATTTGGAGGACAGCATCCCTTGTGCCCATCCTGGTCCCCCCAAGCTGTGTTCAAGCTGCCTCAAGCTGTCTTCATGGGCATAGCTTCCAGCCCTGTGGATGGGGGTGAGGGATGGGTAGCCGCCCCAGTGCTAAGAGCTGATGTTGATCAAGATTAACCTCAGTTTCTCATGCAAGCCTTTCCCTAGAAGTTGCAAGCATTCAATAGACTTCAGAGTTCTAAAACATTTACAGCAGACAGATTCTGCCAGCACTGTTGCTGTCTAGGTGAAGAAACAGATTCCTGGCGCTTCCTATTGTGCTATCTTCCTGGGTTCATTGGAAGCTGTTCTCAAAATATGTTTTCTCTCTAATCCCTCCCCGCATCCTTTCCTGGAACTTCAGTTATAGTTATGTTAGGCCATTCAATATTGCTTCACAGCTCACTGATGTTCTATTTATTCTTTCATTCTTCAGTTTTTTTTTCTCTTTGCTTTATTTCGGATAGTTATTTTGCTTTATCTTCAATTCCATTGACAATTTCAGTTACAGGATCTAATCCACTGTTAATCCCATCCCCTATATATTTTTTTTTCATTTCAGAAATTATATTTTTCAGCCCTAAATATTTTATTTGGATTTTTATAACTCAGCCTGCTTTTATTATCTTTTGCTTTTTATTTTTTAATTTTTTAATGCTTATTTATTTTTCAGAGAGAGAGAGTGGGGGAGGGGCATAGAGAAAGGGAGACACAGAATCCGAAGCAGGCTCCAGGTCCTAAGCTGTCAGCACAGAACCTGATGTGGGGCTTGAACTCATGAGCCTTTGAGCTGTGAGATCATGACTTGAGTTGAAGTCAGCCGTTTAACCAACTGACGCACCCAGGTGCCCCAATCTTTTGCTTTTTAAAACATATATAGTATATTTATAATAGCTATTTTGATATATTTATTTACTAGTTCCAACATATTTGTTGGGGTTTTTTTGTTGTTGTTTTTTTTTTAATGTTTTATTTATTTCTGGGAGAGAGATTGGCAGTGTGAGCAGGGGAAGGTCAGAGAGAGAGGGAGACAGAATTGGAAGCAGGCTCCAGGCTCTGAGCTGTCAGCACAGAGCCCAACAAGGGGCTCGAACCCACGAACCGCGAGATCATGACCCGAGCAGAAGTCGGATGCCTAGCCCACTGAGCCACCTAGGCGCCCCCATATTTGTTGTTTTTTGTCCCTAATGCATATCTATTGTTCCATTCTTTGTTCATGTTTTTTCTTCTCCTTTCCTTCTTCTTCCCTTCCTCCTCCTCCTCCTCCTCTCCCCTCTCATCCTCCTCTTTCTCCTTCTTAGGAACATTCTACTACTTCCTTGCACATTGGAAGGTAAGTTTTTTTTTTTTTTATGCTGGACATTGTGCTTCTATGTTGTGGGCTATTACATTTTGTCATAGTTCTTTCAGTAGTATTGAATTTTCTTCTGGGAAGCAGGAAAATTATTTTTATCCTTTGGATACTTTTGACGCTTGCTTTTAAGTTTGTTATGGCAGATACAGGAAAGAGTTTATTTTAGGGTTAATTAACACTGACTTCTAATCTAATAATAGCCTTCTGAGGATTCTACCTGATGTTTTACTTACATTGAGGTCTTTCCGCTCAAGTAGACAAGAGCAAAACTTCCCAGTCCTGTGTAAGTTTCAAGAATTTCTTTGCATTCCCTATTTTGGTGGTTCTTCGCCGTCCCTGAATACTCTCGTTTCAGACATGCACAAATCAATTTCTTCAGGGGACTCATCTGAATTTCTTTGGAGTATTCTCTCCTTACAGTGAACTCTTCTCCAATATTCTGTTTTCCAAATTCTCTCCATGTTGGGCTCTTCTTTCTCTTTCTGATCTCCCTCTTCTCAAATCATCAAGGCTGTCAGGCTCTGTGTGAGTTCTCACTACATTCTTTTTTTTTTTAAGTTTTTAATGTTTATTTATTTTTGAGAGACAGAGACAGAACGCAAGTAGGGGAGGAACAGAGAGAGAGGGAGACACAGAATCCAAAGGCGGCTCTGGATTGAACTCTGCTCTGACAGCTCTGAGCTGTCAGCACAGAGCCTGACATGGGGCTCGAACCCATGAACTGTGAGATCATGACCTGAGTTGAAGTCAGAGGCTTAACAGACTGAGCTACCCAGGCACCCTTAGTTCTCACTACGTTCTTTGCAGTCTGGAAGTCACCTCCAGGGAGCCAGTCAGTCATGGGCTCCATTCACCTGTTTCCTTCTGTGATAACACTTCTGCACAGCCAAGTATCGAATGTCCAAAAACTGTTTGCTGTTTTGTCCCTTTTTCTGATGATTAGGGTGGGAGGGTAAATTCCCTTCTTGTTAGTTCATCATGGGCCAGAGGCAAAAGTCTGACATACAATTTTCCAGTATGCCTTTCTGTCATTATCGTTGAGTCAAATGCTATTTTTCCAAAATTGGATCTGGCATCGAACCCCTAAATCTACCCCTGATGGCCACAGGGTTTCTCAGAGTGGCCTCCGAGGGGGTCTGAGGCCGTTTGCACCTGTCCTCCCCCCAGCCCTATTCTGACCCCCAAGGCACCTCAAGGGAGGCAGGCCAGTGAACACTTCCGGTCTCCAGGACAAACTTTATCTGGATGAACTTTCACTGCATGTTCCCTACAGCTCCCTCTCTCCCCTGTACTGTGCTCACCCAGGTAGCTGCTCCCCATGGGATGCTCCAGCCCATGTTGTCTGCACGTTCCTCCTAACCAGCCCGCTTCCACACACCCTGGCCCCACCCTCGTCTTTTGCACCCGGCCAGTGCGTAGTGTCCCACCTGACATGGCCCAGGCTGTGAGGTCAGCCCACGCCACTACAATTGGTAGGGTGTTGGGCAAAACGCCTTGCATTCTTTAAATCACTATCTTTTCCCTTAAAAACAAATCTTTTGCTGAACACGTATAGATGAAGTCACGAAAATATCCTTTGTCTACACTGGTTGCTAAGCTATTTTTTTTCTAATTTATTTATTTATTTTGAGGCAGGGGGAGGGCAGCGAGAAGGGGGGAGAGAAAGAATCCCAAGCAGGCTCCACACCAGCAGCACAGAGCTTGACACGGGACTCGAAGTCACAAACCGTGAGATTCTGACCTGAGCTGAAACCAAGAGTCAGACGCTTAATCGACTGAGCCACCCAGGTGCCCCATAAGCTCGTCACCATCTTATTCATTTAATGTACTTGGAGTTCTTAACACAAAACCAACACATAGCAGTTTGTCAATAAATATCTGTAGAATAGATGAAGGGTAAGGAACAGGAGTCCAGGGCAGAGGCATAGTCTGAGCAGAGGAGGCAGGTGAGCATAGGCATGACGAGATCAGGGAACGAGGCCAAGTGTGGGTTGATTTCAGAGGGCAGGAGAGATGGCGGGGCCCGTTTTCCATAAAAGAGGGATCATGTGTACCTCACAGGGTCCTGGTGGAGTTGAAATGAGGTACGCATTAGTCAAGCAACATGAAATTGTTGGTATTTGACAATTTCTGACCTACAAATGCTTCAGAAGCCCAAAGCTCCCCTGCTTAACAAAGACCCCTGGAGTCCAGTGTCTCACCCCAGCCCCAACCCCCCTGGGAAGGAGATGCCCTTTTGAGTGGAGCTTGGCATCAGAGGCTTGCCATCTGTGCTTTGACCCTTCCCTGCTGGTCCATCCTGAGCCCAGAATCCTCGTGGGTGGCAAAGAGCCAGTGGCCTGGGAGGATTTCTTAGAGGTCGTCACCAGGCAGTTAGCAGTGCCCATCAAGGCTCAGGGAGCTTCCGTTTTCTTTACTTGTCCAGACACAACTGAAGCCTTTTTTTAAAATTTTTTTTAATGTTTTTTATTTATTTCTGAGAGACAGAGAGAGACAGCACGAGCAGAGGAGGGTCAGATAGAGAGAGATACAGAATCTGAAACAAGCTCCAGGCTCTTGAGCTGGCTGTCAGCACAGAACCCGACACGGGGCTTGAACCCACGAACCGTGAGATCATGACCTGAGCTGAAGTCCGACGCTTAACCGACTGAGCCACCCAGGCGCCCCACAACTGAAGACTTTTAACTCACCACTCACCTCAGACCAGCTGAGTGTGTGGGGGAGCTGGATTTCTGGAAGGCAGGCCTTGGCGAGGGTCCTGGGGGACTGACTCATCAGTCCCTTCAGTGTGGGGAACCCCTAGGCGCCTCTGAAGAGCGAGGGGGGGAGCAGGAGGGCAGGGGCTTGGAGGGTGAGGGGGGACCGAGTGTGGCCTCCAAGCAGGTCTCTTTACTCCCACTTTTCCAGGTTACCTCTAAACGGGATGAAATTAGCCTCTAATTGTCGTGATCTCTGTTCAGTGCTTCTAGAAAAGAGCTACTTGACATTTTCGGAGAGAAAATATACACACAGAAGGCCTATGATGTTCTGTGGAGAGTGTGGTGTGGAGAAATCTCACGTACTTGTAGAATGTGCCTCCTCAAATGTCTCAGAAAAGAAACCAGGTGAGGTGAGAAGTGAGGCCAACATGCCGTCCTGCTGTGGGGAAGCGTGGAGGCTCCCGGTCCCGGCTCCAGCAGGGGGTAGGTGGGGGGCTTGACCCTTGTGCTCTCCTCGCACCTGCCTCCATGACGGGCAGTGAGCCCCTTCCTCTCTCACCTTACCTGCCAAGGCAGCCTTGACTGTTTGCCTTTTCAGCCCCTGCTGCATCTCCGTCCCTTCGCCACCAAAGCAGATCCCTTCAGTCTGAGTAAGAGACTTCCTCCCAGGCTTTATTCCCAGGGGTGACTCGGTCTTCCACAAGTGGAGAGGGGCAGTTATTGGCTGTGACACTGAGCATGGCCTTGGCGGCTGAGCAAGGTGCATTGCATCTGCCGTGGGCTGCTCAGCTGGGCCGATGGGAGGCTGGCCTGACCAGCTTCCTGTCCGAGGAGGGGCCGCCATCACCGTGTGGCACAGGGCTGTGGACCTGGTGACTGGGGTCCCGGAGAAATGTCCTTCAGCTTCACCCAGAGAGAGGGAGGCAATGCTTGGAGCCCTGAAACCCTCTGGCAGGCAGTCTGTGCCTGTGGTATTAGAGTCACATGAGAGGACAGTTGTGCGCCATTCAGTTTAAACATGTGGAGACCCCATGGGCCATGATCACTCCCGTAAGAGCGTTTCCTGGAAGTGAACTTTTTGAACCAGACACTCTAGAAGCATCTGCCGATCTGCTGCACCATGAAGCTGAGTGACAGTGGGCAAAAGACTCTATCTCCCCGATCACATTAGTAAATACATTAAGGAAAATGACAGCCAGGGTCTCATTGTCAGAGAAGGGGGTGACAAATAAGAGGAAGGGGGAAAACGAGACTCGACCCCATTTACAAAACTCAGTTTCTTCCTCTGGAAAACAGAGATGACAACGATCCTCACTTCCTAGGGTTATTGTGTCCTCACAGAGGAAAAACTCAATCATTTATTATCATTTTATTGGGGCACTTGGGTGGCTTAGTCAGTTAAGGGTTTGACTCTTGGTTTCAGCAGGTCGTGATCTCATGGTTCGTGGGTTCGAGTCCCATATGGGGCTCTGCACTTCAGAGCGGACTTGGGATCCTTTCTCTCCCTCTCTCTCTGCCCCTCCTCAGCACTCTCACTCTCAAAATAAATAAATAAACTTTAAAAATATGTTATCATTTTATTGTTTTTGGATGGCCCTCCACAGAGGTTGTGCTATTGATTTTCATGGCTACCTGCAGTCTGAGCTCATCTCCTGAGTGGCGGAGCCAAAAGGCCTCTTCTGACCTTGACCTTCCTCTCATACTACGTGAGTCTTTCCCTCCTGGTTTTATTTCATCACTGAAGTTGACTCTGGGGCTATGAATTTATGAATTTATGAATATAAATAGGACAGACTTGCTATCCGTAATCCTGCTGACGCGTCCAAATGGTTCGTGAAACATTGTTCACAGATGCATGAAAGATAAACTTTAGGCCTGATTGGTGATAAATTAGGAGCTTTTGGTACTGTTCTTTCCATACCTATGTGCTCATTTAATAATAATATAATAATTATGAGCCACCATGAGCATTGGGCTGGGGGTCCGTGTAACTGGCATCCAGCCATCCATTCGAAGTTCATTCCTTCATTGATCCAGTGAACAACGATTAAGTGCCCATCACAAGCAGGAAGCACATCGCCCAACAGGATAGAGGGGTCCACACGGGGAGACGGGGTGGGGACAGAGGGTGAGATGGGAGCCCAGGTCAGGGAGGGCGATGTGGAGCCAGCAGGAAGTGTGCGCAGAAGACCGGCTTCCGACAGGGGGATAATGAGAGCCGGGCGCCTCGCTGCTGGAGAAAGGAGTTACAAGCATAGAAAGGGAGACGGAGCGGATTCAACTCCGTCCACAAAACTCTGCAGCGCAGAACCACTGGTGCAACACAGCGAAAGCGCTTCAGGGCTTCACCCTGTCGAAGAGGCATCAGGGCTAAAAATCAGATGCGAACCCGGTCGAGCGCCCCCTGGCCCCTCGCTGGGGCTTGGCGCGCAGGACACTAAGCCCTGGAAAGACACAGGGAGCCCAGGCTGTCTTTCCAGCCCTCCTGGCGCCCCGTGTTCTCGCCACCGGCCTCTGCTCCTGCCCCGGAGGGAGCCCTGGAGCCCTCAGGCCCCACCTGGCCTCCCCAGGGAATGCTCTGGCCTCCCCCGAGGTCTCCTGGGACCCCTCTTCCTGCAGGTGCCCAGGGAGCAGACGGGGGGCGAGAGGGGGGTGGCTAGCGCGAAGGGCGTGTGTTAGGAGGCACCTTGGGCGCCACACCTGTGCAAGGCAGCGGGGAAGCAGGACTGGGTGCGGGCCTGGGTCCGGATGAAGGCCTCAGCCGACCCCACCTGGAGCGCAGGCGTGACGATGGTCTGCACGGCGGGGCAGTGGTCGGCTTGGGGACCGAGGGCTGGCCTCCTGCCCGGCCTCCGCTGTCAGTCCCCGCATGTGGGAGCTTCCTCTCTGTGGCTGGAGGCCGTGTGGTGACAGAAATCCCAGGTGCTGGGGGCAGCATGGCGCTGTCGCCACAGCCCCACCCCCACCCCTCAAAGACTCCCTCTAGGGGCGCCTGGGTGGCTCAGTCGGTCAAGTGGCCAACTTCGGCTCAGGTCATGATCTCACAGTCTGTGGGTTCGAGCCCGTCATCGGGCTCTGTGCTGACAGCTCAGAGCCTGGAGCCTGTTTCAGATTCTGTGTCTCCCTCTCTCTCTCTGCCCCTCCCCTGCTCACTCTCTGCCTCTCAAAATAAAATTAAGACATAAAAAATAAAAAAAAAAATTTAAAAAAAGACTCCCCCTCACCTGGAGGTGCTGCAGTGAGTGGCTAAGACCAGAGGCTCTGTCTTCATGCAAACCTGCTTCCAAGTGCGGCTGCAGGACTCAGTCCCCCTATCCATGAAGTGGGCCCAATGCAGGCCTCTCCCAGTTACGGACAGGATGACACGATGCCAGAAAGGCATTAGACGCTGTAGCATATTGTAGACTGTAGAGTGTGGTGCACAGTGTCTCTTTACAGGGTGAAGCATGTGGGCCGCTGTGTGGGGAATCCATCAGGAGCCTACTGACCTCCCTTAGACTTGATGTCACTCTTCAAGTGACCTTGACCTCTTTCTTACAGTTACTCTATACAGCAAGTTTATTGTTCCTACCTTGAAAAAAATGTTTTCTAATATTTTTAAAATTTTTAAAATAAATGTAAATAATTTAAATTTAAATAATATTTCCTAAAATAATTGAAAAACATAGTAAATCACAGAGAATTATACGAAATAAAAACAGAGAGGTGCTATAGCGTAGGGAGCAGTTAAGAGCCCTGACTCAGGGGCCAGGCAGCTTGGGTTGGATTCCATTGCCATAACGAGTGAGTTAATTAACCTCTCTGTGCATTAGCTTCATTATATGTAATATGACAATGATAATAGAGCCCACACCACTACGTTGTTAATATATATAAATCTCCTCTGAGCATAAGGGAATGTATGAATAATCACTTTTATGTTATTACTGCTGCAAACACTCAAATACCCAACAAATGTATCTTAATTTTTTAAAATGTTTATTCATTTGAGAGACAGAGAGCGACAGAGCATGAGCAGGGGAGGGGCAGAGAGAACAGAATCCGAAGTGGGCTCCAGGTTCTGAGCTGTCAGCACAGAGCCCTACATAGGGCTTGAACTCACGAATCAACCTATGAGATCATGACCTGAGCCAAAGTCAGATGCTTAACCGGCTGAGCCACCAGGTGCCCCCAACAATAAACATATATTAAAGTTTGCTTATTTACCTCAGATTCCTTTCTTCTTCTCCCTTATTTTGAAATAGCTTTTAACCTTAAAATAACTACAGACTCACAGGAAGTTGCGAAAATAGTAGAGGTCCTTTGTACTCTCTACCCAGCTACTGAAACTGTACTTCCCACATAACTATACCATAACACTAAAACCAGGGACCCAACCAACGTAGGCATGATACTTAACTAGAGTACAAACTTTATTCAGATTTTACCAATTCTTATATGCATTAATTTACATGGGTTTGTATATGTGTGTGTTGTGCGTGTGAGGTTCAATGCAGTTTTATCATGTGCATAGATTCATAGAATCGCCACCATGATCGAGATACAAAATCTTACTTCACCATGAAAGAACTCTCTTATGCCGTTTGTCCTTTTTTATTCTTATCTTATTTTATTTGAAACTTGCTTGCTTACTTATTTTGAGGGAGAAAGAGAGAGTGCACGTGAGTAGGGTAGAGGCAGAGAGAGAGAGGGAGAGAATCCCAAGCAGGCTCCACGTTCTCAGCACAGAGCCCCATGTAGGGCTCGATCGCACGAACCGTGAGATCATGACCTGGGCCAATATCAAGAGTAGACGTTCAACCGACAGACGCACAGAGGCACCCCTGTTTTCATTTATTTTAAAGAAACACAATGTCTCAGGTGCAGCCGAACCCTGAAGCCAATCCCACTGCCTACCTTCCATCCACAGAGGCAACCGCTAGTTTAGTCCATTGATGTTCCCCCTTTCATGATGGCCCCATAGTTGACACTGCCACGCTCCGAGCGATGGCTATTTAGGCTGTGACCTCGTCACTACTGCGCACAGTGGTGCCGGAATGCGCCTGCCCGCATCTCCTCGTGCGCACGTGCCTGAGCTTCTCTGTGGTTTATTCCTGGCTGTGGGGTTGCTGAGTCTCCAAGCACCCATGTCTGCAACTTCGGGGGATACTGCCAAGACTCGCAGTGTTTGCAACAATTTACATTTCCACCTGCCATTGCATGAGAATGTGGGATGACAGATCTGTATTATTTGAATTTGCATTCCTCTGATTTCTAGTAAGACTGAGCATCTCTTGGTCATTGGCCATGCGTTTCTGAGTTCTCTGCGTACACATTTCTGTTGGGCAGTTTGTCACGTTCTTATCATTTGTAGGGTTTCTTTTACATAGCCTGGATGCTAATTCTTAATTGATGATATGCATGGCAATCATCTAATTCCTCGAAGTCTTGCCTTTCTTTCTTTTAAAATTTTGACTAAGGGGTCCTTTATTATAGAGAAGCTTTTAATTTTATTTTTTATTGTATTCCATCCAATTGTTTTCTTCCTTTGTGGCTCGTGCTTTTGTGTGTTTTGTTTAAGAAATTTGTTCCCACTCGGGGCCCCTGGGTGGCTCAGTAGGTTAAGCTTTCGACCTCAGCTCAGGTCATGATATCACAGTTCACAAGTTTGAGTTCGAGCCCCGCGTCAGGCTCTGTGCTGATGGCTCAGAGCCTGGAGCCTGTTTCAGATTCTGTGCCTCCCTCTCTCTCTGCCCCTCCCCCGCTCACATTCTGTCTCTCTTTCTCTCAAAAATGAACATAAAAAAAAATTCCCACTCGAAGTCAGAAAGACACTTTCTTAAGTGTCTTCTACCGTTTCAGTTTTATTTCTTGCAGTTTTCACGGTGAAGATTGACTTATACAGTTACCGTTCATGTAAGACATAAACGTTTCCCCCTGCATAGAGCCAATTTCCTAGCACTATCTACAGTGTCATCTATCTTTCCCTTCTTCTCTGCAACACTTCCTCTGCTATCTTTGGAGCTCCCGTGTGCATCCAAGTCCATTTCCATCTCTCTATTGGCCTCTTCGCCTTATGTTCTACAAACACCCCAGGATCTGAAATGCGACAGCTTTACCATAAATCTTGGTGTTGAGAGGGTAAGTTGTCTTTGCTCTTCAAAATTATTTCCCACATGAGCTTTTGAACCAGACTGTCATGTTTCTCCTGAAGCTCTGTAGATATTTTACACATTGTTATCCTATCGCATTTACTGAGTAGCTTGAGGGGTCAATTGACACCTTTTAGATGAGCGGTTCTCCCCGTCCATTATTAGCATGTTATATCTCTCCCTGTATTCAGATTTTCTTTTATGTCCTTCCATAACATCTTTAATTTTCCCCTTAAAGGTATTGCACATAGTTTACTAGATTTATTTCTTGATGCCTTCTATAGTTTCTTGGACCTTTGGGGTGAGGTGTAACTCTTGGTAAAGCTCGCTCGCCTATGAACTGTTGGGTTCTAGGTGAGTCCCTTAAACAGCTCCATTCTCAGTGTCCTCATAAATAATCATGCCTCCATCATCGAGGAGGCTAAGAGAATGAAGCAAAGAAATGTGAAGCTTTGATGTAGCTGGTCCTGGAGCCAAATACGTTTAGAGCTGTTTCTCTGAATGTACGTAGCTGTGCATCAGCAACTATACTTAGCATATGATCACCAGGAAGAAATGGGTCAGAAGTGATAGCTTCCGACCTGTAAGCAATTGGCAGACAGCACCTGGCCCCCTCAAAAGTAAAGAGCATTAAATAAAGCACTTTCGAAATAGATATAAAATTAAAACTTCTATTAAATCCCAAAGCAGGGATAATGAAGTTACATTTTAAAATCATTCTGTACAAGTTAACAGAAGACTAACTAAAAACGTAATGGCATAGATACTTATTTTTCTGTTTAAAATCTAGCGTGACTTATTATCATAATGGTTCTTCTAGGTCATTTACAGGGTGAAATGTTTAAACTAATTTCATTTCATTTAAAGTTTTATCTTTATAAAATAGTACATGTTTTATTATAAACCCTTCAAACAGTAGGAAAAAGTACTGAGAAGTAGAAATCTCCCTGAATCCTATTACTGAAGTAGACCAGTTGCTAAGATTTCGGCCAAAATCCTTGTTTATGTTTCTTGATATCAATAAATGGGTTTCTGGGTTCATACCTACTTTCTGTTTTCTTTCAACAAGGTATGGTGGATCACTTTTCCCTTACTACAGAATGACATTATTTAAAAAAAAATTTAATGTTTTTCTTATTTTTGAGAGAGAGAGAGAGAGAGACAGAGCTCGAGGGTTGAAGCGGGTGCAGAGAGAGCAGGAAACACAGAATCTGAAACAGGCTCCAGGCTCTGAGCTATCTGTGAGCACAGAGCCCCATGCGGGGCTCAAACTCACATACCACGAGATCATGACCTGAGCCAAAGTCAGCGCTCAACCGACTGAGCCACCCAGGCACCTCCAGAATGGCATCATCTTAGATCATTGCCTTGCACTTGTTTAACAAATCAGTTCCCTATTTACGGCTATTTGATCTTACGAAGTAATCCATGCCCCAATGAACCACTATAGCACACCTCTTTTTTGTTAGTTTATGTGACCGCCTCCATCAATAAATTCCTTGGAGTGAGAGTATCAGGATAAAAGGTGCGTTCATTTTACATTTTGACACATATTGCCCAACTGTCTTCCTGAAAAGGTTGAGTCAATTAGTATTACCATCACTGCTGCACGAGGGTGCCCATTTTCCAATTAAGGTAAGTGGATCTGTCAGTTTTCTTAATCTTCATCTATCTGGTAAGTGGAAAACAAACCTCTCTTTGCATGTGCCTTTCTTTGATTCACAGAGAAATTAAACTTCTTTTCATCCATTTATTGGCCACTTGAATCTCCTTTTGTGGATCACCTGTTTGGGCCATGATGAGAGTTCTTTATGCATCAATTCTGTGTGCGATGTGGAATAGCGTCTCTTTGACTTTGGGCTTGGTCATATGACTCCCTTTGGCAATGGAATGTTAGCAGATGTGATTTAGGCACAGATTTTAAATGTTTTAAAAAGTTTTACTTATTTTTGAGAGGCAGAGAGAGAGAACATGAGCAGGGGAGGGGTGGAGAGAGAGGGAGACGCACAATCCCAAGCAGGCTCTAGCCTCTGAGCTGTCAGCACAGAGCCCAATGTGGGACACGAATCCATGAACTGTGAGATCATGACCTGAGCTGAAATTGGACACTTAGCTGGCTGAGCCACCCAGGTGCCCCTAGAACAAGAATTCAGAAGTTCTCTTTGGGTTCATCGTCTCAAATACTTGCAGAGCAAAGGCATCATTTCCTGTGCCCTGGAAGCCTGTCTCCTTTTCGCAGGCAGGAAGGTGGATGTGTTCCTGGAAAGCCCAGCAGCTCTACAGGTCAGGTGTCCTTCCCAGGGGACCAGGAGTGGACAATGTCAAGGGCTCGCCACCTGGGGCTGCCTCGGCTCATTACCCCGCGGCGCTGACTTGCAGAACCAAGTCTGGTGAACTCACCTGTCCTCTCTCGGATCTAAAGGTCACTGCCTGGTCTTCAAGGACCGTGAAGGTTAGGTTTTGTCTTTCCTGACAAGGGCTCAACAATTCATCCTGTGGATGGTTTGGACCAGAAGCTGTGCAGTCACCCCTTCCTCCACATCCCCACCCCCCAACCCTGGTGGCTCTTCTCTCAGCACAGACGCAGAGCCTGACCCCTGACGCCACCTGCTTTGAAGCCCCAAGGCCCATGTCACCATCATTCCCTCCTGCATCACAGCAACGGTACTCCCCCGCCTGGGCCCCTTGCTCCCCCCTCACCCGTGTGCTCTTCTTGACCCTGCAAGAGGGGTGAGCCTGTGTGGACGGGAGGCCCGAGTCCTGCTGGGGCTCCCCATTGCACTCAGCATGGAGCCCAAAGGTGCACAGGGGCCCTCACGGTCTGCACCCCCACCATGGCCTTTGAAGCAGTCTCTCCCCCTGGAATGTTCTTCCCCAGCATCCGCCTGGCCACCTTCCCCTCCTCCTTCAAGTCTGCCTCCCAATGTCCCCGTGTTCATTTGCTAGGGCTGCAAGACAGCGCCACGCACCGGGCACTGAGAGACATTTGCCGTCTCTGGGTTCTGGAGGCTGCAAGTCCAAGGTCAAGGTGCTGCCGCGGTTGGTCCCTTGGGAGGCTGTGAGGAGAATCTGTCTCAGCCTCTGCCGTCTCCAGGCGGGTGCCTGGCAACCTTTGGTGTCCTTCGGCTCATAATGCCTCACCCCGTGTCTGCCCTCATCCTCACCCTGCGGATGTCTGTCCAGGACTGCCCTTTACAGCTCATTCTCAGGACCTCATTTTAACCTGATTAGCACTGCAAAGGCCTTCTCTCCAAATAAGGTCACATTCTGGGGTGCGGGGGGTTAGCACTTCAGCGTGAGTATGAGTTTGGGGGAGACGCAGCTCAATTTGGAGCAAGCAGCCGCTCAATGAGGCACGGGGTTCCCTCCGGTCTAAACCTGTGGCACTGGCCATAACCCTCTGAACCCTAGCCGCTCAGCCTCTGGTTCGACTGTGTCATGACAGATAGGGCTCCCCTCC
Source organism: Crocuta crocuta (assembly GCF_008692635.1). NCBI lineage: Eukaryota > Metazoa > Chordata > Mammalia > Carnivora > Hyaenidae > Crocuta > Crocuta crocuta. The sequence goes on from NW_027532008.1 coordinate 342,582, forward strand.
CTCCCCACTTCCCCAGACTTTCATTGCTTTTTTGCTGTTTTCAGTGAGTTTCCATCCCAAATCGAACCAGAACAAACATCATCCATGTGTCTGGGGGTCATCTTCCCCGGCCCGGCCCCCCTCACATCACCAGTCCCGTGCAGGCCTCAGCCCTCTGCCCCGTGCCTGGCCCGGCCCATACAGTCCCTGCGGGCGGATGGGCTCACGTACAGGTGTCCTTGGCCAAGGGTCCAAGGTGGGGAGAACCTGCCAGAGGCCATCTGTGGGCACTGACGACCTCCAACTTCAGCCCAAATGCAGAGACACCCACTCTCCACTTGGCCGGCCTCACAGAGCTCTCTTTCCTCCTTAAACAATGCACCCAATGTGCCTTATGGAAATACCTTTATTCTCTGGCCAGGGAGTGAGATGGAGTTTCCCCACTGCCCTCAAATCTATCTGGAAATCCTCCTTCGGCTGTCAGTGTGCAAGTGGCCGGACAATGACTAACTTCCAGGTAGGATCACAGAGAACCTGGGTCCTGACGCTCTGGCAGCATCTTCTCTCCTGGGGGCAGAATGAGGTCCTCCTCCGGCCCCACCGGGGGCCTGGCTGCCCATTGAGTTCCTATTTAGACCCATTAGGTGACCAACCTGCTGTCATCTCTCTGCTCAGCACCGTGTCACATATCATGAGTCATTACTGATTGATGTCCTGTTCGTTCCTCCAGTCGTATTCACTGTGGCAGGGGTGAGGCTCTGGCTCTGTGAGAAGCGATGGTGGGTGGGGAGGGAGGCACCCCTAGGTCTCCGTCCCCATAGAATATGGGAAAAAGAGAGAAGTCAAACAGTAGACATGGGAGAGATCATACTCAAGGACTCCCTTCTCCTTCCCCAGATCGGCACATCCCAAACGATCCCCAAATCAGTGACCCCACCATCACTAAGCCCGGAGCCTGCACTCAGCCCCCTCCCTGGCTCCCTGCTTCCTCCCTGCACCCAGACTCTGCTGTTCTCTGCTCAGTAGCCCCGTGGTCAGACCATCTTCCTCCCCAAAGAGAACACTCCAGACACAGGTGGCTTTACCAGGGACTGAAGAAGCTTGAGCGTCAGGGACCCTCACCCTCCACACCCCTTCTGTGTGACCACAAGCCCTGTGGTCAATGAGCATTGTCAACTCCAAGATGAAGTAGGATTATAACTATAAGAAAAACTGGCGGCTGTGCCCCGAAACCTTCCTGCTCTCGTATAAAAGGATCTTGACAGGTTTTCCAAATTCGACAAAAATCGTGAAAATCTGCATGGCATAATCCGTAGCGAGTCGTAAAGGTGAAAAAATATTAACTCCGTCAATGTAGAAAGCCGTTATGATCAGACTCCGCGGGAGGAAAACCTGACTCCACTTCCCAGTCCCTCCGCAGAAAACGACATTACTAAAATCATTGTCTTATGCAGACAGGAACAAAGGGAAGTGGCCAA
>NW_027532008.1:344380-350043 GCF_008692635.1 Crocuta crocuta
CCCAAAGGGGGGGGGGGGGGGGGGGGGGGGGGGGGGGGAGGGCAGGACAGAGGGAGGCGAGGAGGAAGGCAGGGAACAAAGCCGTGAAGGTATGTGAGGATATGAAGTAAAATATATAGGTGGGGAGGGAGGTCCTACATTTAGTGATGCTTTTGGTAATTGCTGGCTTTTCGAAACCCGCAGTTTACTGTGATTCCTTTTCTCATTCAAAGTAAATCTGAAATCGCATAGCTAATTTTGATTCCTAATCCTATGCCCTTTCCTTAAAGAGGAGGCTGCAGATGGTGTGATTTTCAGACCCATGATGCTGCTGCCTTCCAGGACTTCCCACCATGCTTGAAAAAAACCTTAATCTCCTCCCCATGGTCTGCAAGGCCTCCCTGATCCCTCCCCACCCACGGACTGCCCCCAGCCCTCTCTCCCTCACTTACCCCGATGCAGACAAGCCTACCTTCTCCGCTTCCTCAAACCACTGAGCTTGGCCACCTTGGTGAATCTGCACGTTGCTCTATCTCTTGCCTGGAACCTCTTTCCCAAATTTTCCCACCTGGCCATTCAGAGCTCAGCTCAAGGCCACCTCCTCTGAGAAGGCCTCCAGGATAAGCCGATCAAGCATGATGACCCCTTCCCACCCACCCCAAGGCCCATGCCAGTCCTTGCTGCCCCCCTCAGCTTTATTTTTCTGACCGTATAATGTTCTTTCTTCTGTCCCTGTCGCCTTCCCCTGCCCTTGGAGTAGGGACCCCAGAAATCCCAGGAGAACAGGGGCAGCGCCTGTCTTCTCCTCACTGTGTCTTCAGCACCTGCAACAGTGTCTAGCACTCAGTTAACCCCATGAGTGAATAGAATGCCGGTGTAGATTGAATTGACATCTTTCTGGACGGTGTGCTGGCAACATACCCTGACAGCCTTAAAGTGTGCAAACCCAGTGATCTTTCTTCTAGGCGTTAGTCCCAAAGCCAGGAGCAGGGGGTACGCAGAGGAGAGTTAGCTGAGTGGTTAAGACCATGGGCTTTATGTAATCAATCAGATCTGGATTTTGGTCTCAGCTTTACCAGTTAGTTTGCTGTGTGACCCTGAGCAGGTGCCTATCGTCTCTGTGCCCTGGTTTGTCATCAGTAAATGGGGATAGTCATTGTATCTTCCGGAAAGGGAAACTTGAGGCTTATATGAGATCATTCATGGGAAGTGCTTAGCACAGAGGCAGGTGAATGAAAAAGCTCAGTATGTGTAGATTATTACTGTATTCCATGATGTTCATTATAGTGTCATTTGTAACAGAATCACAATCTGGAAAAGCCTAAATAGCTAACCATAGGGGATTGTCTACATAAGTCTCACTATGTCTTTAGGGTCAATTATTGTACATCTATGAAAAGCCTGTTTCTAAAGAATGTTTAATAATGTAAGTAAGAGCTCGCGGAATGAGATTAGGTTAAAAAAAAACAGGTGGGTTAAAAACCAAGTAAAATGTGATGTTACTTTTGTTGCACACCCATATGCTGATGCTTCTGAGTGTGGAGACGGATGTGTATCCTTCAAGGGAATGCAGCAGAATCGTAATAGGCCATCTGTAGATAATGGAATCACAGTCATTTTAATTTTCCTTTCATTGGTATTATACTTTTCGAAGAATTGTTTTTAAAACCAGTAGAGGCATAATGTTATTTGAAATGTAGGCGTCCAACTATCTCACAGTGTGACCTCACCAAAGCAACCCCTCTTGGGTGTTAGACAGGAGATTCTATTCTTTAGCCCTCCCTGTACCTGGGCACTTTGCAATGAGACCGGGTGGTTTCCCTGACAGAAGTCAAAGTGAACCTCAGGACCTCTTGACCTTGGACTTGGCTTGTCCCTTCTTTTACCAATGAAGTGCAGGCAGGGGTGCCTCTGCCACCACCATAAGAAGAAGATGCCCTTGTGTCCAAAACCTGGAGCTGAGAATTTCCCAGCTAATCTGCCAATGTGTGAGAAACACGTGCTTATTATTGTATGTGACTTCGATGTTGTGGTTGTTACCCAGCATTAGCTGACTGATGTAGTGCGATGGAAATGCTTTACATGTACTCAATGAAGAGGGACAGCCTCATTATCTCAGGAAGGTATAACTGGACTAAAGAGATAAGAAAGCCAAAATCTAAGACTTTTTTTTTTTAAATAAACAACTAATTCTCAAGGATCTCAAACATGAAAGAAGTCCTGACCTTCCTCCCCTGATCTCAGCTCATTTTCAGACGCTGTTAATGTCCAATATTTACATTCACAAAAAGGTCGCGATGTCCTTGTCTTTAGGTATTATCCAGTCCTGTCGTGTTAAGAATATTCCCTTTCTCTCAGAAAAAGCATACACATCCATTATAGATATTACAGGTAGGCAAAAAGGAAAAAAGAAAAACCATATGCCGCCACCAACAATAACTTGGGTCCAACGTGTTTATATGTTCATGTGCTTCACACAAAAAGGCGGGTGCAGTACACATGCTGTTCTAGACTTTTCTGATTACGTTTACTTACGTGTCACAACGTTTCCCTTGCTATTTTACACTTTTCTACACAGTGATTTTTTTTTAATGAATATGATTTATTGTCAAATTGGCTTACGTACATACACAATGACTTTGAATTGTGGAATCATTGCTCCTACTTTGCCATTGAATGGATGAGCCATACATAACTGTACCCAACTCCTGTGGTGATAACACACATAAATTTTGCCCAGCTTTTATCTGTCATAAGCAGCATCCTACATGAAAAAGCCCTCCATGTGCATCCCTGTTCCCAAGGATTAAATTCCTAGAGGTGGGGTTTCTGGGTTGGGGTTCTGTGTCTTCATAGGGCCTCCCATCTTTTGTTTTTTAATTCTTTTTAAGGTTTATTTCTTTTTGAGAGATACAGAGGCAGAGCATGAGCTGGGGAGTGGCAGAGAGAGAGAGAGAAAGGGAGATACAGAATCCAAAGGAGGCTCCAGGCTCCCGGCTGTCAACACAGAGCCTGATGCAGGGCTTGAACCCACGAACTGTGAGATCATGACCTGAACAGAAGTTGGATGTTTAACCGGCTGAGCCACCCAGGCGCCCCGTAGGGCGTCCCATCTTCAAGTGTCATTGTCCTCATGTGTCTGACGGCAGGGATTTGAAATCGGTGATTTGTATACTCATCTTCTCCAGTCACGGGCTTCCTGTGGAGTCCAAATACCCCTGGGAAGGAAGACCCCCAAAAACAACGTCATTCAAAGTACCTTAGCTTAACCACATTCGATCCTTCCTGTAGAGGAGCAGGATCCTAAGAGGGGAAGGCAAGGTATAAGGGCATCAAAGATCTCACTTCTCTCTCAAGTGACCCCATATGGTGTGCCCTCTTATGGCAACCTTATGTGACAGACAAGGAAGCCGATCCCAAGTGGGTCCTGAAGCCGACTCTGCATCTGGCCCAACTTCACAGCCAAGAGCCCTGGAGCTGTGGCTCCCTGCCCCCCACCCATGATTCCTGCCGGGAGACCGAGGCAACGTGTGGACCACTGGTGGCCTCCCTTCCCCTTGCTCGGGTGGGCCTTTGTCTCGGGTGCACTGGCCAGTCCTGTGTCCCTGCCTCACTCTAGTGTGACGTGTAGAAGGAAGAGCCAGGATGGGTCCTGGTGCCTGCTCAGCAGCCCGGGCTCTGCTATTGACCCGCTGCGTCTCCTGGGACATCATTTCACCTTTCCAGAGGTGGAAGAGACCATCCACCTGTTCACTAAATACAGTTCCTCTTCTCCCAGGCCACACAGCATGACTCCATCTCCCAGCCCCCTCTGCAGGGAGGGGGGACCATGTGACTGTATCCCAGACAATAAGATGTGGGCTGAAGCGGCACATGTCAATTCACTTCAGGCCTCTGAGGACCTCCCATGAGCTCCTTACCTTTCGGCCTCCCTGATAGGACAGAGGGACACCTGCCCCCTGGCCCGGGGCCTCTCCTACACGGCAGTTCCCCATGCAAACCAAGAAGGCGCTGGGAGATGAGGGCAGCAAGCCAGAAGCCCAGCCCTGACGGGTGGCTTCCTCCCCCAGGGAGCTCTCCGGGACCCAGCCCCCTGCCATTGCGTGGCACCCAGCCGCCAACAACACTGGGTGTGGAGTCTACATACAACCTTAGTTGCGTGGAGGCCATTGTATGTTTGTGGAAACAGAGAGTACTGCCTTAGGTAACACCCAGGACCCGGGCTACGACCTTGGGATTATCATCCCCATTTTTCCAGAGCTGCAAATGGGTGAAGATTCAACAGGAGGCTGTTCCTACAACGGCACCGATTTCTGGTTCGGGGGGACGTGCCCCTCCGGGGTTCTGCTGGTATTGGAGGCCCGCCAGGTGAGCAGAGAGGTGGGGGGGTGCAGCCGGGGCTGATGGGCTGGGGCCGGGCCCTCACCAGTGGAGGTCCCAGGAAAGGGCCTGGCTATGCCTGTTTCCCTGTCTGTCCGATGGGGCTGCAGTACCACCACATGGGATCTTTCGGGGGTAAAACGAGGTCCTGATCGTAGGACACTTGGCAGTAAGAGCAGCTTTCAGGTCCAGTGCCCATTGCACCCTTACCTGAAGCAGGCACCTTCCCTGCACCGGCCCTCCTTCCCCCGGGATGGCCTGGCTTTTCCCAGCCCAGCTGGCTTGCCTTTCCTGACTCTTTTTTTTTTTTCTAATTTTTTTTGATATTTATTTATTTTTGAGAGAGAGACAGAGTTGGGGGGAAGGGGTAGAGAGAGAGAGAGAGACACAGAATCCAAAGCAGGCTGCAGGCTCTGAGCTGTCAGAGCCCGACGCAGGGCTCAAACCCACAGACTGCGAGATCATGACCTGAGCCAAAGTCGGATGCTTAACTGACTGAGCCACCCAGGCGCCCCTCCTGTCACATCTTTAAGCAGAGGCTTTCTCACCTCCTCCGGAACTCTCCGAAGCTCTGCTTTGCTGGGAAAAGCAGGGGCCCTCACTGCTCGTGGCAGTTCCCAGGAAGCTGGGGTTCTTCTCAATTATTTATTAAGCAGACTTTCTCCATCAAAGGGCCTGAAGTTCTGGAAACTTCTCCCTTGGTCACCTGCTGGGAGAATCGCAGGGTCTTCCCCATCTGGTGAGCCCAGGAGAGAGATGAGCGTCTGCTGCTCCCAGAGGGAAGCTTGGCCGGTGGATCTAAACTAGGAGAGGAAGGCTGAGCTGGTTCGGGGCTGCTTATTTGGGGCTGGCTTTCCGGGGGCTGCTCCCCAGGGCACTGGGCGAGGGCTCAGGGGAGGAGCAGCGGAGGTCCTCTGGATGATTGGGGATGAGGACGAAGCCAAAAACAGATGCAGCCAAATGGAGCAAGTCTGTCTCTGGGCATTCGGTGAGAGCCGGAGGTGGCCCTGCTGGCTTGCAGGTTTCTAGAGCCGGAAGAGGCCGTGCAAGTTACAAGGCCAGACAGACAGCCTTGACCAGACAGCCTTGACCAGACAGCCTTGAGGACTGTAATTTGTGTCTGCTTAAGTGGTAGGTGTCCTTGCCTCAGGAGAGGGTCCCATCCTCCCCCCATTCAACCCAGGACACCCCCAGTCTCGCACAGAAACCCTCGGCCACACCCGATGTGGCTGTTCTGCCATGTTGGGTGCCCGCCCAGGCCCGAATCCTGCTCTCCTTGCCTCTCACTGCTGCCCCTCTCATTC
>NW_027532008.1:350244-380934 GCF_008692635.1 Crocuta crocuta
AGCAGGGTCCCTCCAGGCTGAAGTCCTCTCTGCTCCCACCAGGTGGAGCTAACCGCTCCTTCGTCCTGGCTCCCACAGCAAGCTCACAGATGCCCTTGCCCTTGTCCCGCACCTGGCAGCCCATCCTTCTGATACTCAAACGGCTCTTCCTCCTCCTTCTTTGGGCCTCAGCTTCAAGGTTCACAGAGACTCGCTGAGCCGCCCCACAACGGGCACTGCCGACCCCGCCCAGAGCCAGACTCCGTACGTACGTCGTACATCACCCTGTTGTACCCTCTCCCCCGCGCCTCTCCCGCCCGGCACACTCCTGCCCTGCCCTGCACACTCCTGTCCTTCCTGCCTCCCCGCTCCGGGCTCCCGGGGGCAGAGCCCTCTCTGTTCACTGCTGCCCCCCAGGCCCCAGGCAGGCCTGCACGTAGTAGGGCCTCAGGAAGCCTGGTGGTGGGAGCGGACCTGAGCTGGCCCTTCTCCGGCGTCACACGTTTTCTCCCAGAGGACTGACCCCTGTCCCGAGCGGCGTGACCCCCGGGCCCTCCCTCGACTCTCCCCGCAGCACGAGGCGGCTCGGAGCCCGCGGGCCTGGCCCCGGCATGTTTATGGCTCCTCTCCGGGCTCCTGATAGCAGCCACGTTTTGAGAGTTTGGAGAAGGAGCGTTAAGGCCGGTCGAGTGGATAAATCACATCTCGTAAATGGGCCAAACACGGATTTACACGATAGCCTGTGACAAACACGTCTTCGGGGACGATCTGGCAGGAAACATCCCTTTTTCCGCAGGGTTCATGGCCGGGGAGAAATAAGGGGACTTTCGTAGGAGTCTAATTGTTGCCGCTGATGACAGGCCGGAGCACCTGCGTGGCCTCCCACTCGTGCTCACGTGCACCCCGCGCCTTCTGTCCCCGAGTCCCTCCATAAGCTTCCTGCTCCCGGGTGTGGGAGGCATGTCCAGGGTCCATCCTGCCTCCCTCCTGCCCACACACGACCTCAAAGGGTACAGGGCGCGTCTGTCCCTGGGATCCCAGGGCCCGGACGCAGCAGGCCCTTGTCACTGCTGGTCTCTCCTGCCTGCGGCTCCAGGAGATCAGCAGGGGGGCTTCCTGGGGCTCTGGAAGCTGGGACGCAGCGGGGAGAGCTCGGGCGGAGGCTGCACCTCAGTAAGGAAATAGGGACCTCCATGCTATTAGGCTGGAAAGGGACTTGGTGGCTGTCCCCACCCAGTGCCTGGACCATCAGATGGGGGAACAGAGACAGCTGTGGGGAAGGCAGAATGACGCAGGGCTGGGTTCTGGGGCGCTGTCGATGCCAAGCTCTCTGCCGTGTGGATGGGGCTCACCACGTGGAGCACCTGCTGGGGGAAGCACCTGGCTCGATATGTGTCATGTCGCTCAGGGCCCACATCAGTCCTGGGAGGCAGGCGTGAGCCTGTGTCCCACAGGAGGAAAGTAGGATCTCAGAGAGGGTGAGCGATTTGTCCAGCGTCCCACAGCTAATCCTCCAGCCACACAAAACCACTGGCCAGCTGGGAAAAGACACTCCAACTTCCTGGCTTTCGTCCTGGACAGAAATCTCCCAATATCCCCCACTTCCCGACCCCAGAGGCTCAGGTCAGGACCAGGGCCCTCAGTGGGCCTGCTCACCAGGAAGCGCACGCTACGGCCCTGCCGGTGCACGGACACGAGCCGGGTGGGGGTGCTGTGACCGTGAGGCAGGGACAAAGCATGAGGGCTGCATCAGCTGGTTTCGCCCTCAAGCGGAGTCAGCCACCAGACTTCTCAGACCCTTTCCTTGCTCTGGGCACCGTTGTAACCTCATCAGGCAGAAGGCCGTCAACCAGGGGCGCCTCAGGGGGCAGCGGGTCCTGGGATCCAGGAGTTTGACCTGACACCCGGCACTCACGGCATGGCTGGGGCGAGCTGTGTCCACCGAAGCTGGGTCTGTCGTGGCGCCTCGCCGAAGGCATGTGATACAGACGGTGTCAAGGGCACAGGCTCACAGGGTTCAAAATCTGGCCCAACCATTTCCTTGCTGTGCCACCTTGGGCAACGCTCTTCACGCCCCAGACCTCAGACAAGGGTATCAGCTTGAAGAGAGAATGAGAAACGCCTAGAAAATGGATGACCCAGGGCCTGAGGCGGAGTAGGCCTTGGACACAGGTCAGCTGTCATCTTAGAATACCCGCGTGTGTCCCGGGATCCGCACGGATGCATCGGCGCCACACAAGGGCCTCCCTGGAGCGCCTGGGCCACCCCCCAACCCCACCCCACTCCCATCAGCCCCTCGTCCGCACGGCCGCAGCGGCAGGCTGAGGACCAGGCACCCTGTGGGCACCTCTTGCAGGCAGAGGCAGCAAGCGTGCAAGACGCACGTGGGTGCAGGCCNGAGCACCTGCTGGGGGAAGCACCTGGCTCGATATGTGTCATGTCGCTCAGGGCCCACATCAGTCCTGGGAGGCAGGCATGAGCCCGTGTCCCACAGGTGGAAAGTAGGATCTCAGAGAGGGTGAGCGATTTGTCCAGCGTCCCACAGCTAATCCTCCAGCCACACAAAACCACTGGCCAGCTGGGAAAAGACACTCCAACTTCCTGGCTTTCGTCCTGGACAGAAATCTCCCAATATCCCCCACTTCCCGACCCCAGAGGCTCAGGTCAGGACCAGGGCCCTCAGTGGGCCTGCTCACCAGGAAGCGCACGCTACGGCCCTGCCGGTGCACGGACACGAGCCGGGTGGGGGTGCTGTGACCGTGAGGCAGGGACAAAGCATGAGGGCTGCATCAGCTGGTTTCGCCCTCAAGCGGAGTCAGCCACCAGACTTCTCAGACCCTTTCCTTGCTCTGGGCACCGTTGTAACCTCATCAGGCAGAAGGCCGTCAACCAGGGGCGCCTCAGGGGGCAGCGGGTCCTGGGATCCAGGAGTTTGACCTGACACCCGGCACTCACGGCATGGCTGGGGCGAGCTGTGTCCACCGAAGCTGGGTCTGTCGTGGCGCCTCGCCGAAGGCATGTGATACAGACGGTGTCAAGGGCACAGGCTCACAGGGTTCAAAATCTGGCCCAACCATTTCCTTGCTGTGCCACCTTGGGCAACGCTCTTCACGCCCCAGACCTCAGACAAGGGTATCAGCTTGAAGAGAGAATGAGAAACGCCTAGAAAATGGATGACCCAGGGCCTGAGGCGGAGTAGGCCTTGGACACAGGTCAGCTGTCATCTTAGAATACCCGCGTGTGTCCCGGGATCCGCACGGATGCATCGGCGCCACACAAGGGCCTCCCTGGAGCGCCTGGGCCACCCCCCAACCCCACCCCACTCCCATCAGCCCCTCGTCCGCACGGCCGCAGCGGCAGGCTGAGGACCAGGCACCCTGTGGGCACCTCTTGCAGGCAGAGGCAGCAAGCGTGCAAGACGCACGTGGGTGCAGGCAGGTTGGGCCCAACCACACACCCGCACGGCCATACAACCGTCCCTGAAGAGTAACAGCAGTGCCAGCCAGGCGGGGTGTGTGCTGAGGCCATGTCTCCCGCGGGGCTGGGGGGCTGGGCTGGGGGGTCCTCTGCTGCTTAGAGGGACAGAGAGAAACCAGAACTGGAAGCCCCTCTTCTTACAAGCGACAGGTTCTCAAAGCTCGCCCTGCAACGTGCAACTGGGCAGAGGGAGGTGAGCGGGGTCCAGGGGGTCCCCGGGGAGCCCAGTACCTCGGGCCAGGGCCTCTGCATCACCATCCCTCCACAGGGAGTGACTGTCCTCTCCCAGCACTTGCCCGAGGAGGCGTCTCCCAGGAGGCCCAAGTGGCCGTCCCCTTGAAGCCGCCTCGTTTTGCAGCCTTCCAGGCCCTTCCACCAAGTACCCCCCCTTCCAGCCGGCCCCAGGGCCTCATGTGAAGTCCTTCTCTGGGGCTGTCTTCGTAGGCGTCCTCAAGTCTGTCTCACGTTAGCAGTGGCGGCGGGGAAAGGGAGCATCGTGCCAGCATCCGCTTCCGAAACGACTCCCACCCGACACGGTCTTGGTGCTATTTGCTGAGACGCGCCCCCCACGCGAACGACAGGAGTGCCACGGCCCAAGGCGGTCTGCATTTAGACTCTTGGCACATCTCCTCCCCCTCATGGACCCGCGGAGCTTAGGGTGAAGCAGAGTGTGGGCAACAGAGAGAAATGCGTTGGTTTGTATTCAAGTGATTCTCTCGGGTTTCAGATCTGCCTGTTCCTTGTGGAGTTTTGGATGATGCGCACGTCCTGGCTGGACCCTCTGCTTCCGGGCTCACCCAAGGTTACGGTCAGGTTGTCAGCCAAGGCCGGGTTGGCGTCTGAAGGCTCAATGGGGGAAAGACCTGCTCGTGAGCGCGTGCAGTAGTCAGCAGGCCTGGCCCCCGAAAGCTCATGGACCGAGGGCCTTGGTCCAGGCTGTGTGGGTGGCTGGTGGCTTCAGGCAGCCTTCGGTCCCTTGCCACGGGCATGTCTCCTACACAGCCGCTCGCTCATCGAGGGTTGCAAACCCAAGAGGGCAATAGAAAGAGCTGACCGGCAAGACAGAGGCCACGATCTTTTGTAACCAAAAAACGAAAGTAGCATCCATCACCTTTGCTGCATTCTGTTGGTGAGAAACAAGTCCCGGGTCAGGCCCGATAGGCCATCCCAGGAGGCAGGGACCATGGGGCCATCCCAGAGGGGTCCCTTCCACAGGATAATTCAATAAAGCTGTTAATACCTCAGCCACCTTACCTCTCATCACGTCCCATCCGACCCCTCCCCTCTCCATCCTGCACCACCGTTCATTCATTCACTCCGTCGTGCATCCTGCGGGTGTTCACAAATGCCTGTTCTGTGCCAGGCCCTGTGCTGGGCATGGGGAACGGGTGACTTGGCCCCAGGCAGCCACCAGTCTAGTAGCGGGAGGTAGGAATTCACGGTAATGCCCCAGGCCCTCGGGCCACTTGATCTCTTAGCAGGATGCAAATATACATGACATCCCTGTTTGCTTGGCTGTCCCTGGGCAGGGCAGGGCCTCCTCCTCAGGGACCAGATGATCCCAGGAACTCTCCCCTCTCTCCTCAACCCCTTGAAACTTTCTTTAACCACCACCAAAGAAAACGTGTTTCCCCCGGGGCTCTGGGGCTGGCAACGCAGGCAGATGGCACCGGAGTTAGCAGCCCAGCAGACAAGAAGGTTCCAAATGCAGTCAGCTCAGAACAGCCCAGAACTTCTTCGCTCCCCAGCCAAGTGCAGGGAGCAGTGTGACAGCCCTTCCTGGGGAACCGCCCGCCCTTGCTGCCCTTCTGACCCCTGCATTGAGTCAGCGGGAGGCAGAGAGAGGGCTCGGCACCCAGGGGCCTCAGGAAGAGGACCCAAGTGACAGGGGTCCTCCACGGCCACCCTGGAGGGCCCGAGACAGCGGCTGCCTGCTGGCTCCCATGCCTCTCCCACGAGCAGGTGGGGTCGTGCACCCAGGTGGGGCCTGGGGCCAATGCAACATGGGTGGATTGACGCCGTCCCCGCTGGGCTGAGCCGGTTAATGACCTGGTGACCATCCCCTCACTCACTGCCCTTCCCTGGGGAACCCAGAAGCCAGTGTCTAGATGATGTCATCACAGATGAAGGGGCCCGGACCCCGCGTCACTGCTCAGAGGAAGCACCTCCCTAGAGGAGCTCCCAGACCAGCAACATCTGCTTGGACTTCACATGGGAGAGAAGCCAGCTCTTCCTGGGGGAGGCAATGGGGACTGGGGACTGTGTGTGACCTCACCTCGCCGTCCCGACTGACACAACCTGGCCCGCAGCTTGTCCCACCTTTCACCCAGCGGGCACTCATAGCTCCTGAGGGTGCCAGGATCGGTGCTGAGCACCCGGACACAGCCGTGACCCAGACCCCCCGCCCCTTACTCAGGGAGCTCTCAGCTGCTCCTGGGGAAACAGCCAAACAACATGAGGAAGTGAGAACCCCAAAACACGACGAAGGAAAGAACCAGGGCGAGAAGACAGCACATGCCGGCTTGGGAGGCTGTGGGGGGGACCCTGGGAGGGAGGTGGGGGAGGGGGCAGCTTCCTGCAGAGACAACAGCAGGTGCACCCCCACCTTGCTGGCCACCATTATGTAAATGACTTCCCCCCTGTGCACCACACCCTGGGGGGCTGTTACTGCCCCCTTTTTCAGGGGAGGGCACTGCAGCCCAGAGAGGTGGAGGGAAGGGGCCCAGTCACACAGGCAGCAAGCATGTCTGTCGCAGGCTTTGTTCTGTCCCACACGGGGTTGTGTCTGAGAGTCATCTGTCACTCCTGCTGTCTGTCCTCCCACACCTGTCTCTCCCCCACCCACAGGGCCCGGGCTTCTCACAGCTGCAGGGACCCGCTGGCCACCACGGGCGCTTGCTCAAGTGCAGAGTCAGGCTCACTGCGAGCGGTGGGAGGGGCCCGCTCCTCCCTAACTGCCCATCCCTGTCATCGCCGCCGTCACCCCTGTGAGCAGCCCCGGTCCAGAGCAGGGACAAGCTTGGCTTCGGGCCAGCTGCTATGACGTCACAGGCCAGCATGCAGCCTGCAGGCCATGCGCCTGGAGCTGTTCACGTGCAGAGAAGGACAGTCTAGGTGACTTCCCAGAAGAGGCAGGCCTGACCTCAGACCTGAGCCCGCGGCTGCAGGGGTTAGAGGGGCAGGGAGAAAGCGAGGGGGACTCGCCATCCAGGCCCCTGCAGGCTGGCAGGGCTGGAGGTCAGCGACTCTGAGTGGCCCGTCCAAGGCCACCCAGCCGGGTAGATCGCAGGCCCAAATGCAGGCGCGAGGCAGGACCTCTGTTCCAGGCCACGGGGCCGGGGTTCTCCGACCGGCGGAATCCTGGTGTTTGTGGCTCAGCACCAGATAGACCTCATGAGAGGCGTTTCACTCCAGAAAACTCTCTCAAGGCCAAACGCTGAATCAGAGCTCTTAGATCTACCCGGGCGCAGAGTGATTCGTTTCTGAATAAGCCAAATATCGTAGGTCATGGCGGGGCCATTTTTAGTATTTGTGTCTTTCTGCTTCCCTTTCCTCTCACAACCTATGAGTCTGCAAGCTTCCCCTCACCCTCCTGCCCTGCCCCTGCGCCCTGCAGAAGCCTCTTTCCCCTCCTCCCTGCCCCTTTCCTCCTCGCCCCTCCCTTCTTTCTTCCTATCCAGTGTTTTTGTTCCTGCTTTGTGCCCTGCAGTGTTCTGGGCCCCCAGGAAACAACAGGGGGTGAGATGGCCAAAGCCCAGCCCAGAGAAGGCAACACAGGGAGGTGCTGGGGGGGTCCCTGCCTGCCCTCTGCACACTTGTGCTCTCACAGACCCTAGGGGTGGAAAGCGGCACATAAATCAGCAATGACAACCCAGAGACACTCCCTGATACTCAAGTTAGTCATCCCCTCTCCCCTTTGCAGTAAAAACACAAAGGGGAGAGGGAGCCACTAACTAACTTGAGTATCAGGGAGGACTTCCCGGAGGAGCAGCCACTTAAGCTGCTGAGTGTTCAGATGAATGGGAAGGAGTAGGAGAGAGCAAGGCCAGGAGCCGAGGTGTCATAAGGACCCTCCTTTCGGCAGCAGAGCCAGGTAAGGTCTGACACCCAGCCGGGTAGCTCTTGTGCCTCTCGGGGGGAGAAAGGCCCTTCTCCTGCTGCCAGAGCCCCCCGCCCTTCACCCCAACAGCCTCCTGCTCGAGATCCTGGAAGCCCCATGTTATCAGGGCCCCCGGGTTCCTTGTCTGTGGCTTTCAAGAGGCAGCAGGGCCATCCAGAAGGGCTCAGACGGGCTCAAACCTCACCTCTGCGCTTTAGTAGCTGGGTGACCTGGAGGAAGTCGCTGTGCCCAGCTGAGCCCTGGTGCTCCCACCTGGAAATCAGGGCCAAGTACAGTGACGTCCGCCTTCCAGCGGACTGATGGCAAAAACGCCCCTCCCGCCCTCTTTGGGATACAAGCCAAGAAGTGCGGTTTCTTCCCTGCCCCTTCAGACGTGCTGCCCAGACACCTGCTCTGGCCGGTGATGACGTCGCGTGTGATGTCGGGTCGGTCCCAAGCCTGTGCCTCAGGGAGCCTGGCGTACTTCTATTCACATTCTTGGAAGCGTGAAACCTCCATGTGCATGAGCCCAGCGCCCACCTGCCGGAGAATCCAAGACCACATCGGGCCTCAAAATATGCACGAAGGCCAGCCACGGTCAGCAAAGCCAACCCGCGAGGCTGCTCCCAGCTGATGGCGCAAGCCTGGCCCAGCCAGCAGGCCTGTCCAGCCAACCGGAAGGCTCGTGAACTTGACAAGTATCCATGGATTTAAGCTCCTGGCTCGTGTGGTTGTTACTCACCACCACTGTGGCAATGCATGACCAGAATACACTCCATGTGGTTACTGTGGAGAGGGTTTAAGCTGATAGATGTAAAACACTGGAGGCCTGTGCCTGGGACCCTGTAAGCCCTAAATGGCCATGAGCTCTCATTACTGCTCCAGGCCTGCTCTGTCCTAAGGCAGGGGAAGTGGGGCACTTCCTAGTCACCAAAGTCAAGGTCCAGATGGACAGCTTCCTCAAAGCTTGCGCATCACTAGCAGCACAGACACCAGGGTACTGCTGTGTGTGGCTGTGTGACCTTGGGGGAGTGTCTTCACCTCTCTGACTTTGCGTTTGCTCATTTACAAAGTGGGCAGGAGGCTGTGAACCTTGCAGAGCTGCCGGGAGCTGTCACCTGCTCCTCGGAGGTACTGACACGGGGTGCAAAGTAGGTGAGTACGGGAGCCCACAGGGAAGGAACCATTGAGTGATTGCACTGGGAAGGAGAGGAAGGCCCAGGCCTGATGACTCTGGGTCCCATGAGGCATGACTCTACCGTACGGCCTTCACCAAACTCCCTAACTGCCTTGGGGAAATAGGGTTTCTCTTGCTGATCGCCGCCTGGGCCCCAGCTGGGCTTCTCTTCCTCACCTGTAAGACAGCGGCTGACCCTCTCACGGGCCCTGGCCCTTCCCGACATCTGTGTCCCTTCCCCTGTAAGATCTTTGAGGACAGCGACTTTGTTCTTATGCATCCTCCTACGCCATCACCGAACATAGGGCCAGGCCTGCAGATGGTGCTCGATAAATGAGTGAGAAATGAGCGAACGCCCTACAGATGGGGGTGCTCCCTGTTCCCACCTCCCCCTCCTCCTCCTTCTTGAGAAGCCGCCCTTCACCCCCGCAAGCCGAGGTGAATGCTCCCACCTCTGGGTCATACTGCTCCCACATGTCCCCCATCGCAGCTCACCTTGCTTGCGCCAGAGGGTCGATGTGGTCTGATCACATCACCCTACTTCCTGCCCTTTGCCTTCCACTCAAACACGCCATTGGTCCCTGCTGTTGGGATCAAGACACAAATCCTGAAAGTGGCCTTCGACACCCTCACACAGTCTTGCCCCGATCCCCCCTCTAGGCTCCCATTCTCTCCTTGCCCTCCAACCACACAGCCTTGGTGTTCTTTGTGGTACCAAGGCCCCTCCGGCCACTGGGCCTTTGCATGTGCTGTTGCCTGGTCTGAACACTCTTCCTCAGCCTCAAGTTCATCTGATGACTATTCATTTTCCAAATCGCAGCCAGATGGTCCCCTCCCTCTGGGAAAACCTTGAAATCTCCCATTATATGCTTCATAGCACCCCAAGCCTCTCCTTGATGGCACTTGTAACTTTATACTTCTTTGTGTTCATCTAGGTTAGTCTCTGTCTCCCCCTTTACACTGTGAGCTTCACGGACCATAGACCATGAGAATTTTGCTCATGTTGATTCTTTGAACACAACAACTGTCACTTAGTAGGTGCTTAACAAATATGTTCAGTAAATAAATAACTACTGTGGCCCCGAGGGTCTCAGAGGGGCCACAGGGTGGGGGTATGTTTCAGTTGCAGGGCATTTAGTGGGGGGCAGGAAAGACAGGTGTCTAGGGCACACGTTTAAAGAGATACTCTGCAATCCTCAAATGCCGGGTGCCAACCTCAGCGCCTGCATTTAATTGACATCATTAAATGCTACATGAAGGGATCGCCAGGTGAACAAAAGGAAAGGGGGATGTGAAATGTAAAAGAATCACTGATTCAGCTTCCAGCCTGATGTCTGGAAAGCTCACCTGTTCAGAGCAGGGATGAAGTCCCCACCGAGGCAGGCATCTAGTTCCCGAAATAGTCCTGAGAACCCCCCACCGAGCAGCGGGCCGATGTGTGTTTTTGGGCCGCGTGGGGTTTTACTCCTGCGGGCTCGTTATGGGGAAACGGGCTTCAGGGGCCGAGCAGGGAGGGAAACGCACCGATCCCCCGACTGTGGACATAATGAGGCGGGTTCTTACCTTCGTGGGGTGCTGCTCCCTCGGGGAATCTGCAAGGGAAATGCAGTGGCCCCAGGCAGGGCAGGTCCCCTGGGGCAGGGACACAGTGTGCGGGGCTAATGGGCTGACGCGCTGCGGTCTAATGGCCTCATCAGAACACTTGTGAGACCGCTGTCCCCTCACTGCAGACGGGCACAGCGTCCTCGCTCCTGATCAGGAACACCTGGGACAGAAGCCAGGAGAACACAAGTTCCCAGGAGCCCCTGCTCGGCCCCACCCCCACCTCCTACCTGGGAGCCTCCAGCCTGGGCAGGACACAGCTTCACCTGCTCTGGGGAGAGGTTCTTGGCTGGGGCACCTGCTCCAAGGAGACCTTGAACCTCCTCCTGGAGAATTCCAGACCCAGAAGCCTAAAGAGGTGGGAGCAGCAAACTAGGAGCTGCTCCATCCTCCCTGCATGCTCTTCTCTGGTCTGTCCTTCAGGGCCCAGCCTAGGCTCCCCCTCCTCCAGGAAGCCCTCCCTGATGCCTCCGCCCATGCTGACCTCTTCCTTTCCTAACTCTTCTCCCATGCTCTGTAGGGCAGGGTGGGGTGGGGGAAGGAGCCTGGGNCCCCGCAAGCCGAGGTGAATGCTCCCACCTCTGGGTCATACTGCTCCCACATGTCCCCCATCGCAGCTCACCTTGCTTGCGCCAGAGGGTCGATGTGGTCTGATCACATCACCCTACTTCCTGCCCTTTGCCTTCCACTCAAACACGCCATTGGTCCCTGCTGTTGGGATCAAGACACAAATCCTGAAAGTGGCCTTCGACACCCTCACACAGTCTTGCCCCGATCCCCCCTCTAGGCTCCCATTCTCTCCTTGCCCTCCAACCACACAGCCTTGGTGTTCTTTGTGGTACCAAGGCCCCTCCGGCCACTGGGCCTTTGCATGTGCTGTTGCCTGGTCTGAACACTCTTCCTCAGCCTCAAGTTCATCTGATGACTATTCATTTTCCAAATCGCAGCCAGATGGTCCCCTCCCTCTGGGAAAACCTTGAAATCTCCCATTATATGCTTCATAGCACCCCAAGCCTCTCCTTGATGGCACTTGTAACTTTATACTTCTTTGTGTTCATCTAGGTTAGTCTCTGTCTCCCCCTTTACACTGTGAGCTTCACGGACCATAGACCATGAGAATTTTGCTCATGTTGATTCTTTGAACACAACAACTGTCACTTAGTAGGTGCTTAACAAATATGTTCAGTAAATAAATAACTACTGTGGCCCCGAGGGTCTCAGAGGGGCCACAGGGTGGGGGTATGTTTCAGTTGCAGGGCATTTAGTGGGGGGCAGGAAAGACAGGTGTCTAGGGCACACGTTTAAAGAGATACTGTGCAATCCTCAAATGCCGGGTGCCAACCTCAGCGCCTGCATTTAATTGACATCATTAAATGCTACATGAAGGGATCGCCAGGTGAACAAAAGGAAAGGGGGATGTGAAATGTAAAAGAATCACTGATTCAGCTTCCAGCCTGATGTCTGGAAAGCTCACCTGTTCAGAGCAGGGATGAAGTCCCCACCGAGGCAGGCATCTAGTTCCCGAAATAGTCCTGAGAACCCCCCACCGAGCAGCGGGCCGATGTGTGTTTTTGGGCCGCGTGGGGTTTTACTCCTGCGGGCTCGTTATGGGGAAACGGGCTTCAGGGGCCGAGCAGGGAGGGAAACGCACCGATCCCCCGACTGTGGACATAATGAGGCGGGTTCTTACCTTCGTGGGGTGCTGCTCCCTCGGGGAATCTGCAAGGGAAATGCAGTGGCCCCAGGCAGGGCAGGTCCCCTGGGGCAGGGACACAGTGTGCGGGGCTAATGGGCTGACGCGCTGTGGTCTAATGGCCTCATCAGAACACTTGTGAGACCGCTGTCCCCTCACTGCAGACGGGCACAGCGTCCTCGCTCCTGATCAGGAACACCTGGGACAGAAGCCAGGAGAACACAAGTTCCCAGGAGCCCCTGCTCGGCCCCACCCCCACCTCCTACCTGGGAGCCTCCAGCCTGGGCAGGACACAGCTTCACCTGCTCTGGGGAGAGGTTCTTGGCTGGGGCACCTGCTCCAAGGAGACCTTGAACCTCCTCCTGGAGAATTCCAGACCCAGAAGCCTAAAGAGGTGGGAGCAGCAAACTAGGAGCTGCTCCATCCTCCCTGCATGCTCTTCTCTGGTCTGTCCTTCAGGGCCCAGCCTAGGCTCCCCCTCCTCCAGGAAGCCCTCCCTGATGCCTCCGCCCATGCTGACCTCTTCCTTTCCTAACTCTTCTCCCATGCTCTGTAGGGCAGGGTGGGGTGGGGGAAGGAGCCTGGGCCTTAGTGGGGGATGTCTGGGGTTTGGACATGCTCTGCCATCCCGAGCTGTGTGACCTTGGCCAAATCATTTGACTTTTCTAGGAACTCTATTTAAAATGATGTATTTGAATTCAATCATTCATTCATTCATTCATTCAAGCATACATGCATTCTATGGTGATGGAAATTTAGTTATGGTTCTTTTTTTTTTTACATTTATTTATTTTTTGAGAGACAGAGCATGAGCAGAGGAGGGGCAGAGAGAGATGGAGTCACAGATTCTGAAGCAGGCTCCAGGCTCTGAGCTGTAAGCAAAGAGCCCAGTGTGGGGCTCAAACTCATGAACCATGAGATCATGACGTTAGCCGAAGTCAGACACTTAACCGACTGAGCCACCCAGGCACCCCAGGTTATGGTTCTGTTGAAGGTCAGTGTCCAGTGGGAATATGGAGGGGGACATCCTGGCCACTGTGCACACAGCTGCCCTTCTGGGACTTGTCCTTAGTGTGGTCTGGAAGCTCCCGGCCCAACTAGGTGACCCGGAGCTCCTCTGAGTGATGCCTGTTCAGGCAGCCGCTGGCTGGAAGAATGTCCCTGGTCCTCTGGGAGATGGCAGGCAGCTCCCTGTCACCCTCCTTCTGAGCGCTCAGGATGCCACGTGTGGAGCACTGGCCCGGGAATCAGAGAGCCCCGACCCTGGACCCTGCTCTTCCCAACTCTCTGCAACTCTCTGGGCAGGGGCAGGGTCATATCACTTCTGTAATTCCCCCCACCCCTCCCACCTTCCCTCCTCCAAGGGCCCAAGGAGCAGGCATTCCTGCTGCAGGGGTGGAGGTGGGACGGGGGGTAGGGGGGAGGCAGCTGAATGCTTCTCAAGCATCCCTCTTAGTCCCTGGAGGGACGGTCCCCGTAGGTGGTCTGCGGCCAGGGGCAGCGGGAGGGGAGGAGGGGTGAGGCTGAGGGAGGCAGAGGGGGACATGGCCCGGTTCATCCATTGTTTCCTACACCGCACCAGTATTTACTCGGCATCCATTACGCGCCAGGCCCGGTGCTTCCTGGCGGCGGCCACGGAGTCTGGCTGGGACGCACGGGGTGTGGGTGGTAGAAACACACCACCTGAGACAAGACGCGCAATGCCCTGGCTCGTGACACAGGAACGTCTGGGGGGCTGCGGGCCGCAGGCCTGCCTCCAGCCAGGGCTCGGGCAGTTGTGCCGCATCTACACGGGAACGCTCTGGCAGGAGCAACCGCGGGCGAGGGCGTCGCCTGCAGGGGCCCACATTCTGCCTCCCCGGCCAGCCCTCTCTTTCTCTTTCACCCCAGCTTTCGGAGTTGTTGACCTGGGCCTGCCCCACAGGCCCCTCCTGGGACAGCCACCAGCAACGACAGTCCTGCACGTGACCGGCTTGGCAGCCCCTGAAAAGAAATCTCTTTGATGCTACTTTTAGCAAAAGCCCAAGGCCAAGCTCTGATTGGATTAACTTGGGTCACGTGCCCATGTCTGAGCCAATCACTAAGTCCAGGAGAATGGAAGCCCCTGATTGGCCAGCCCAAGTCACATGTTTTACCTTAAGGCTTGGTGGGCTCCGTGGTGGCCGAAGACACAGTGTGTGTTTGGGAGGGAGGTGTGGTTTCTAAAGAAAAATGACAAGGCCATGGAGGCGGGGCTTGGGTTCTGAGCAGGTGCAAACAACCTTCCTGTTTAAGGTGAACCGAAATCCTGCCTTGTGCTTGGCAGCTGGCCTCGGACAGCCCAACTCCACTGGGCCAGTGTGGGGTGACCTGGAGGAATCTCCACAATCGGGAGACGGTGCACCTGCGATCTAGCACCCCCTCCGAACTCTGACCACCTGCTCCGGTTAGTACCCTGCGTTTGGTCCACCCAGCAGACGTGGCCTCCTTCTGAGGGGGCAGGGTGGGCAAAGCTGCTCTGAAGCTGGCTGTCCCTGGAGCACACACTGCCTTGACCTGCCTCCCAGGCTGTGTGACCTGAGTGGGTTCCTCAACTGCTCTGAGCCTCAGTGGCCTCATCTCTAAAACAGGAATGATTAACGACCTTGGGGCAGGGAGGGTTGTTTCGAGGGTTGGACAACACCTGGGTGCAGCACACAGTAGGTACTCAAGGGGTGGAGTTGTATACAGGAGGTGCCCAAGGAGTAAGCAGCCTTTAAGGAGCCTGGTGCTTTGCCGGCTGGATGGTGTGTGCTGCTGGCAGGTCTGCCTCCCCCGTCTGACTGTGACCTCCTGCAGCCCGGGAACATGGCTGAGCCTTCCCTCTGTGCCCAGAGCCCTGCACACGGCCTGGCGCTGAGTGGTGACATCTGCTGAGTCATTGGAAACTGAGGTCCCAGAGGAGGGAAGGACACGGAGGACACTTCATGGTCATGTCCAACAGCCGCTGGGCCTTGAACCTCTCTCAGCATCTGTTCACAGCCACTCACGTCTGCAGTACATAAATTTCTTGGCAGCAAAGGGGTTATTTAAACCCTCCATTAAAACAGCTGGACCTTGATGGAAACAGCATTTGTCGCCGCTGGGGCCTAAGAGGTGCCTGAGAAGGGCAGGGACGCACAGGCGCGATTTATTCCAGGCCTTTCAGAAGCGTCTGCTTTATAGCTGTGTTCAGGGCATCAAGATGCCAAATGGCCTCATCAACATGAAGGGACAGCTTCACACTTACAGCAGCGAGGGCCTCACGAGTGACACTGCCGTCTCCGGGATGTGGGCAGCGCTGTCCACCTTTTCCTTTCATGTCACTGTTAGAAGTCTGCCAAGAGCTGTGCTGTGAACTGCAGAAATAGGAGATGCTGTCTCAGCAAAGCGTGAAAACAGACCTCGACGGCAGCCCCGGGGTTAATCAGTGCCGCTCACACAGGCGCCTACTGTGTGCTGGGCTTTGCCGAGGAGACTGGTGCACAGTAGGCTTTTCATTCTTGGCTGTTATTCTGCTGCTGCTGCTGGGGACACTCCCCGCCCCACCCTCCGTCCCCTCTCCTGCCGTCAGGTTTCTCTCCCGACCCCCTGGTGGCCTGTCTCCCCCCAAGGCTCTGTCATCCAGGAGACCTTCACTCCTTGTCACTGGCTCGGTTCATCCTAAAACCCCCATCTCTGGGGAGGGACACGGGTTTTTTTGCGCAGGGCTGCATCCTGCTCAGCTCACCCGGGGGATGAAAGCTCCCTGCAGCCAGGCCACCGTGACAGGCATGCGGCTGGGTCTCCTGCTTTCTGGTCGTGGAGTTCACGGTTCAAAACCCGGACAGTGTCTGTCCTCCTTCCTCATCCCCCGAGGAGAGACCCCGTCAGGACAGGGATTGCCGTTTCCCACAAACATCTGAGTAAGACCTTCCTGCCCAGAATCAGATTCTGGAACCACCTGGGAGGAGGCAGCAGGAGATCATTCGGTACAACCCTTCATGGTACAGTTGGGGAAACTGAGGCCCTGAGTGTGGGCGTGACCTACCCTGGGTCACTCAGCGAGTGGCGGGACCAGGACTCACTTTGCTGACCCATGGTTGATGCTGTCCCTGCTCTCTTGGCCACCAGCTCCCAGGCTGGGGCTGGCGGGGCCCGAACCCCAAGGCTGGAGCAGAGGGTGGGGGGTGGGGGAAGGCATGGGTCTGAGTGGAGGAGATGGAATGAAGCCTATGGTGTGAATACCCCACGCTGGGGCCCCTCAGACTCTGGAGGGACCAGTGATGAAACAGACCTGACTGAAGCCAATGGACAGACTTGAACTCAATGTCATGGCAGCCCCGGGATGGTGATGTCACGGGGAAATGCGAAGAGTAAGATCAATGTTGTCTGTAGGTGTAAAACTGCAAACCACTCATTTTCTAAATGCCTATATATATTTTTTTGATGAAATATTTTCAGTGAAACTTGTCTTTCTTTTATGAAGGGGATGTGCAAGCAGGTCCGAGCTGTTGCTTTGGGACTTTCTCTGCAGCTGTGGGAGTTTTTGTCACCACAGGACTCTGAGTGTTCCACCCACTGGCACGCGTGCTCTCTCATGTTCTGCAAACTCACCATAACTCTTTGTTCTTGAAATCAGCTCCTACCATCCAGAGCTTGTGTTTCCCTGGCATTGGGAAGGCTGGCATTTAAAAATCAGTGCGATTTGTCAATGAGCTCTCACAAGGCGGTGTGAGCTGGTGTGGGTGCTGGGAGTGTGAGCCTGTGTCTGCTCCACTCCCCTGCCGTGTGGGGCCATACATCATCCCACGGGAGGTGCAGCGGTGTGGGACCCGCCCTGCCCATCCACACACGGCACCGAAATCGCCAAGGAACATTCTAGTCTCAGTAGGGAAAGTCATATCCTCAGAGAGCCTTGGGCTTGTCACTTGTCTCCTCTTCATAATTCACATGTTATCAGTTTCTTAAGAAGGTTTCTGTATATTACTGCATTGCAGGTCTTGTTCAAGACCAGGGACCAAGTTCAGTCGCCAGAGTTCTTTTTCTAATTTTCTTAAATGTTTTATTTATTTCTGAGAGAGAGAGAGAGAGAGATAGCGTGAGCAGGGGAGGGGCAGAGAGAGAGGGAGACACAGAATCTGAGACAGGCTCCAGGCTCTGAGCTGTCAGCACAGAGCCTGACGCGGGGCTCAAATCCACGAACTGTGAGATCATGACCTGAGCCAAAGTCGGACGCTTAACCAACTGAGCCACCCAGGCAGCCCAGTCGCCTGAGTTCTTGAAAGGCACGAATCTCCCCGGTGTGTCATGAGCCCCCTGTCTGCATGTGGATTTGGGGGGGGGGTCCTCTGAAGCCTGGGTTCTGTGACAGGTTTACTGATCAGATCATTGCCAGGGAGGTGGCAATGGCCCCTTTCTGATTGCATCCTGGGTCTTACCCCCATGGGTCACCACCCTCTGGCCACCTGTCTCCACATAGTCCCCTCCTGGGAGCCAGGCTCTGTGTGCCCTCCAGGCCTTCCCACGGGCCCGCTCCTCTGTGTCGTGCATGTCCTTTCTCCCTGTCCCCCCGCACAACTTATCCAGAGAGCTCCTATGTTTTATTTCTCCAGTGGAAACCTACTTCCACCTTCGTCTCCTGCCTCCGCTGGGACAGGAGTCCTCTCCTTAAGTCATCAAATCTGCACCTAATTGTTTGGTGTCTGTCTCCCTCCTACCCTACACTCCCAGTTTCCTGGAAATAGAAAGTTTCTGGCTCATTCACCACAGTGTCCCCGTGTTAGCACAAGGCCTGGCACCCAGGAGTCGCTCAGTTAAATCCGTGTTCAAAAATAAATATTAAAAATAAAAAACAATGGGGTTCTTGGGTCACTTAGTTGGTTAAGCGTCCAACTTCAGCTCAAGTCATGATCTCACAGTCTGTGGGTTCGAGCCCCGCGTTGGGCTCTGTGCTGACAGCTCAGAGCCTGGAGCCTGCTCCGGATTCTGTGTCTCCCTCTCTCTGCCCCTTCCCTGCTCTTGCTCTGTCTCTCTCTCAAAAATAAACATTAAAAACTTTTTAAAAATAAAAAATAAAATCCGCATTGAATAAGCAAAGGCGAGCACAAGTGAGCAAGCTGCTTTTTTTTTTCACTCTGTCACTGACAGTGTCCAGGTATAGATTCAACCTCCAAGGGTGTGTTCCCACCCATGGGACCCTCTGCCCACCTGCCTGTCTCCTCTCCGCCCTTCACACCTCCTTGGACGCCATTGAAGTCCATCTGGGCCCTGGCTGAGCCCAGCCCTGCTCCGAGCCGCGGAAGAAGGTGCTTGGCGAGTCCTTGGTTGTGCAGAAGTACGGCCCCCTCCTCCCTGAACCTCCGACAGAGGCTGACCTTCATCTTCTGCAACCCCTTCTCCTGAAGCATCCATCACCAGAGAAAGGGGGCCAGCCCTGATTCACTTAGAGCAAATTGTTTGTGGGGAGCAGGCGGGGGGACAGAGTGTGTATTAACATTGATTGAGCATTTAGTGTGTATCAAGCATGACTCTAAACTCATTAAAGGTTGTAGATCACTTAATCCTCTCAGAAACTGTGGATTACAGACTATTTCCCCTTCCTGTCGGTAGGGAAACTGAGGCACTGAGTGGCTAAGGAACTTGCCCAAGCCCCCCAAGTAGCAGTGGGTACAGTAGGGATTCTGGCCCCGGGCTTCAGGGCCAGGCTCTTGACTGTATTTCTGAGCGTTTTTGTGCTTGCTCGGAATGGAGTTGCCAGGGCCCGGGGCAGATGGATTTTTGGGTGAAAGAAAGCTATTCCTGGGCCTTTGGAATGTGCCAAAGCGGGACTCAGTACTTAGTACTGAGCCACAGGAGATTAGAATGGGGCTCTGACAGCCAGAGGGGGAGGGGTTTGATGGGGCTATGGTATTTGGGGGTTGGAAGAAGACTCCTAAGGAAGGCAAGGTGGAGGTGGGGTGTGTAACACCAGAGCCGCAGGCCAGGGGCCAAAGCAGGGACTGGCTGGCTGGGGAGGTTTCCAGAATGCCAGGACAGGGTTGTCTGTCTCTTTCCTGTGCTGTGGTCCCCTGCACTATGCCCTAACCTTCTGGAATGTCCGTGGCAGGTAACAGCCTCCTCTTTGGGTCCTCCAGGGAAAGGAGGAGGCTGGCAGTGTTATCAGGCTTGGGCATCAGTGCCAGAGAAGGACCTGTGGCTGCAGGAGGCTAGCCAGGGAGGAGAAGGTTGGTAGGATTGAGAACTGGATCTGAGCCTCAGAGCCAGTGGCGCTAGGGGCCCCGTCCCCCCAATGAAGTGCTTGGATGGAGCTACGGGGACAGAGGCAGATGTCTCCCAGCTCAGTCTCAAGGGTTTCTGCTGGGTTTGCAGTATTTGCACCTCAGAGGAAAGCGTGTCGCAGGAAGTCCCAGGCGGCGGGGACATGGGTGTGATACTCTCTGTGCGTGTGTGTGTGCCTGTGTGTGCCTGTGTGTGCTTGCACACCAGCTTCTCCCCACCCTGCCTCCGTCCCCCTTCCTTAGCAGCCTCGTCGGGAGAAGCGGAAATTGACTCTTCCCCATCGAGGCTCTATTTCCATCCATCTCCACTGAGATATTTCCCTGGCGGATGAAAACACTCGCATTCATTAGAAACTTGGGAGCAGACACTATGTCTTCATTTATCTCCCTTCCGGTGCCTCACGGAGCCCGAAGTAGGGCTGAGCGCAGGAGTCGGATGAGCCTGGCTCGTGGGGTGGGGAGAGATCTCGGATCAGCAAAATAACGGTGGACAGAGGACCTGATCCACCCACTCCTGCCTGCCACGCCTGTCTCTGTCCATGACCGTACCTCACAGAGTCGGGGTAGGAAGATGGATTTAATGAGCCCTCAGCAGTTGCTTTCCTCACTAATTCTTGGCAATTGTTTTTATGGAGGGTGTGGATCAGACCCTGACACATCCCGTCGGCGTCGGCCTCTCAGCCGAGCCCTCGCCAGGATTGCCGGGGAAATGGGGATCCATGTGTTTAAAAGTCTCAGCCAGCACAAGTCACAGATGAGCAGAGAATATTTTCCAAACACATATCTGAGAACAGCCTGTATCCAGAACACAGGAAGAAGTCTTAAAACTCACTAATAACAAAGCCAATTAAAATAGACATGACGCCACAGAAAAGAAAGGAATGGTCAGTAAGCACACGAAAAGGTCCTCAGCATCATTCGTTATTAGAGAAATGCAAGGCAGAACCACAGTGAGAAAGATGGGGAAATAACCAACAACCCCCAGGGCTGGGGATGAGGAGCTTCTAGAACGTTCCAGTGCAGCCAGCAGGGCTCTGATAGAGTACAGACATTTTGCAAAACAGTTTTGGCAATTTCTTCAAAAATTTTTCTTCATATAAGTTAATACCTACCACACCGATGGAGAAGCTAGCCAGTTAAAAGCACATGCTGTACGATGCCATGAGAGAATATTCTGGAAAATGAGAATGAATCAGTAGTTCCTGAAAGCAGATTGATTGTTGCCTAGGGCAGGGGAGGAGGTGGGACAGTGAGAAAGGGTAGGGAGAGATTTCTAAAGGGGAAGGGAAACGTTTGAGGGTGAGGAGTATTATCACAGACTGAATGTCTGTGTCCTTCACAGCGTTCACGTGGGGGAAACCTGGCCCCCAATGTGAAGGTGTTTGGAGGTGGGGCCCTTAAAGGGTGATGTGATTGGGTCGTAAGGATGGAGCCCTGTGAGTGGGATTGGTGCCCTTATAAGGGCAACCCCAGTGGCCCCCTTCTGCCACACGAGAACTCAGCGAGACCATGGCTGTCTACGAACCAGGGAGTGGGCTTTCCCTACATCTCACCAAACCTGGTGGCACCTTGATCTTGAACTTCCCAGCTTCCAGAACCGTGAGAAATACATGTTTGGTGTCCGAACCACCTTGTCGAGGTTATTTTTGTTATAGCGACCCAGAGGGACATAGGTCTATTTATTAACTTGATTGCAGTGGTGATTTCACAGGTCTTCCAAGTGAACACATTGAATATGCACGGTTTATTGTATGTCAACTGTCACGCACTAAAGCTGCTGGAAAGTTTTAGAAAGGTTGCTGCACCGCAGTGCCTTGGGCGCTTAGAGATGTGAACGCACAGTGCTCTGCTCTAGGGCCTGTCATTGGCCCTGATCCCTCAGCCCGTCTCTGCATCTGCACCCCGTGCCGTGCAACTTTCCAGTGCCCACTCCCCCCTGCCTGTGGATGGGCAACTGTCCCATCCCTTGACAGAAAGCATATGGCTCCACCATATGACTTGCTTTAGACAGTGGGATGTCGGCAGGTATAGACTGGGCTGTGCACTGGGGCCGCCTCTAACATCGCTACCATGGCTGCACAAACATGCCCGACCTGGCCTTCTAGAGCATTCCAGAGCATGAGAGGCACATGGAGCAGAGCCAAGATGCTCCCAATGCCCCAGTCAAGGTCAGCCGGCAGCAGCCAACAGCCATGGATCTCTCCCGTGCCCCACCAGTCATGAGGGTCCAGCCAAGATCAGCAGAGCTGCCCGGCCAACCCACGCCTGCTCCAAGAAGCAAGCAATAAATGTGTGTTGGCATGAGCCAATGCACTTCCGTGATTTTTGCTAGGCAGCCTGTGGAAGGCTGTGTGTCTGTCTCTTCCAAGTCCCTCTTGCGGGCTCGCTGCAGCCCAGTCACTGGGTACTGCATGTCTAAATCCCTTCCTGGAGGACATAGGTTCTCTACACACGGAATATCCCCAAAGATCTGTCATCTCTTTTGTTTATTTTGGAGACCAGAGTGTGAGATAAGGTGAATTTGTGGGGCTAAAAGACAGAATACATTTAACATCTAAACCATGAAAAGCCACATTCCCGTGATGGGTTACAGGGCTGAGTGGGGACCCAGGAAGAGGGAAAACCCGCTCTGGCTTCTAGGAGGTTCTGATGCATGTTTTTCCAAGGGCAAACGGTTGCTCATGAGAATTTCAGCGTTTTAGAACTGGGAGGTCATCAAAACCTAGAATCTTATGTTATTGGGTCTTAGAATCTTTACATAAATAGAATCTTAAAGTAGAAAACCTAAAGTTAAATGTTAAGATCATAGGATTTTAGGATTTCAAGGACTTCAATCATCATCTTGCCAGGGTCTGCAAGGAATGCCCTGTGTGAGTGACCTTGGGCCATGCCGTCACCAAGAACGTAATAGGTGGCCCAGTGAGAGGGACTCTGGATTGCTCAGCACTTGCTTCTGTGACTTGTAAACAAGCTCAAAGGGTGCTGGCTGGAGTGGGGGTGACACCAGTATCCTGGGGCCACTTTTGCCTTTAAGGCTCACCTGGATGAGGGAGTGGGGCGCTGTGCCAGGGAACGGTGTTGAGAAACAGTGCTAGGTGACACTCCTAGGACACAGTGGTGAGGGACACTGCTAGGGGACAGTCCTGGAGGACAATGCTGGGGGACATACTGGGGACAGTGCTGGGGACAGTAATGAGGTACAGGGATGGGGGACAGGGCTGGGAGACAAGGCTGGGGAACAGTGCTGTGGGACAGACTGGGAACAGTGCTGGGGACAGTGATGAGGGACAGGGCTGGGGGACAGTGCTGAGGGATAGACTGGGGACAGTGATGAGGGACAGTGATGAGGGACAGGGCTGGGGGATAGTGCTGGGGGGCAGACTGGGGACAGTGATGAGGGACAGTCCTGGAGGACAAGGCTGGGGGACAGTGCTGAGGGACAGACTGGGGACAGTGCTGGGGACAGTGATGAGGGACAGTCCTGGAGGACAAGGCTGGGGGATAGTGCTAAGGGACAGACTGGGGACAGTGCTGGGGACAGTGATGAGGGAAAGGGCTGGGGGATGGTGCTGGGGGACAGACTGGGGATAGTGCTGGGGGACAGACTGGGGACAGTGTTGGGGACAGTGCTGAGGGACAGTCCTGGAGGCCAGGGCTGGGGGACAGTGATGAGGAAAGGCGGGAGCCAGGAGTGGAGAGAGGCAGGAGAGGCGAGTGTAGAGGTGAGAGGAGAGGGTCACCCAGAGGCGTGTGTAGTCTCTGCAGGATTCGGGGATACTAACCCCGAGTCTAACTCCTCCCTGAGCCCAGAGACGTTTCTGCCTTCTCAACATGTGTCGGGACGGGAAGAACGGTGAGGTCAGAGGCCGGGGGAGCTTGTGACTCCTCTCCTCTGCCCCAGCCTTGCTGTGCTCCTGGGGTGAGTCACTGCGCCTCTCTGACCCTCTGACCCTCCGTCTCCTTGTCTATAAGACAGAGACCATTAAGTCCACTCCTCAACGAGAGCCCTTGGCAGGACCCACGGAACCCCACAGGACACCCCGGAAAGGAAGGCAGAAGGAGACATTGTCACGGTCCAGCTGTGAAACTGACCCAGGCTGATGTGCAGAGAAACTCATTAAAACCTGCACCAAGTGCTAGAACACTTCACTCTTGAACACGTTTCTGAGAAAGTAACTGTATTGCCCGTTCTCTGCTTGTGATCCGGGGAAGGAAAGGCAGAGCCCAGGCGGGCTTGGCAGACTCTGTCCTTTGCGGTGACCACGGTGGCCCCCGTGGTGGCCCCAGCCGCCGCTATCTGCTGGCTGAGGGCCCCGGGCGTGGACAAGACTGGCCTGGGGGCATCCGGGGATGGCGGCCCCTCCTGGCACGTGAGCTGAGTGCCGCGGGCCAGGCTAAGGTGTGGACGTTTCCCGGTGGTGGCCGGCTCGCACGGCAGCCCTGTCCTACCCCTGATCTGTGAGTCACTGCCACTCCGGCATCTGACCGACAGTGAATCTGCTTGCACCTTGCCTTTCTCCTCAGTGAAATGTCGCCTACGCCAAGGCACGTCGACATTTACAGCTCTGTGTCTGGGCCCAGAAGGGTGCCTGGCACATAGCAGGTGCTCAAGCAATGGGTGGGTGTGAGAATGGTGAACGAAGGTTAACCAGAAGAGAGTGACCCTCTGCCCCTGCTGTGTCTGGAGGCACTGACTGGGGGGACAGATTTGTTCTTAGACTTTTACCTAGCCCTGCACATGCACCCCCAGAGATTCTGGAATCTTCTCTCAGGTGGAGGCAGTGATTAGTATCAGTTAAACATGAGTTCAGCTCAGGTTTCTTTCNGATCATCAAGATCATAACTGGAGCCAAAGTCGGACGCTTAACCGACTGAGCCCCCAGGCGTCCCTCAATTAGCTCATTTGTGAGTGGGACTAGTAATTCCTGCGACTCTCAACCCAGGGCCCGGAGGTCAGGGCGGAGACCCGCTTTGGAAAGGAAGAAAGCACACACGCAGACACTGATGTCCCCGAGTCTCCGGAGTCTGTGAATGTGCGTGGTCCAGGCTGGCAGAGCCACAGGAGGGGGTCTGGCCGCACCAGTTTCCGCTGGGAAAGAGGCCTGGGCAGCTGGCTCCAGCAGGCAAGCTTGGCCTGTACGGAAGCTTCTAGTTGGAGCATCCCAAGGACAGAGAAGGACACGGGGTGGGGGGTGGGAGGGGGTGTCAGAGAGGAGGTGGGTGAGGGGAGGGATGTACAAGTTACCACCTCTTCCTCCTCCAGGCAGCCTCACTCCCAGCTCAGGCTATGGGGCCATGCTGGGGAGAACATCGTGGTCTGTCAACACCAGCAGCTGCAGTGAAGTCACACGTTCAAGGGCTTCAAGGTCGAGGAGGATAAAACCCTGGGGCCTCACCCCATTCCTCTTCTGGTGTGTGAGCAAGCACACACCCCTGGGTGGACAGCCGGCCGGCCATGGCTGAGTTTCCTGAGAGGCCCCTGGGCCCGGGTTTGGCCCTGGAGACTCGGGGAGCATGAAGCAGGGTGGGGGCGGGGACACCTGGCAGATATCAGGAAGGAACTACGGCTTCTGCACTCACAAGACCTTGAGTGATGGCTCCCAGACCCTCTTGCCCCGGTGTTTGCCTTTTTCTTAAGGTGACGGGTGTGAAATCTGCTCTAATGAGCCTAGAGTTGGCAGCCACCAATGCCTGTCCCCCCCACCCCCGGCTCCAACTGTCTGCAGGGACACACTCAGCCCAGCAAGATCATGGGGGAGCTCTGTGCATCATCCATGCAGTCCTGAAGGTGCTGGGGCCTCAGGGCTTGGTGCTCCAAGCAGGTGCTTGGGACAGAGGGTGTGCAGACCCGGTCCGAGCCCCATTACCATGTGCTGAACAGGTCCTCAGAGAGAGGAGCCATCTATAACTACCATCTCCCCTATAAGGTGCTTGGACCCCCTTTCACAGCCTCCCCCATTCCCTGTCTCCAGCCTGTCAGAGCAGAGAGCAAAAGCCAGGACACAGGAGTCCCAGAGGCCATCAGACCTGGGCTCACATCCCAAGTCGCTTAACCTCTCTGTGCCTCAACGTCCTCACCTGTGCAATGGGGACTGGAGGGTTCCCACCAGGCATGGCTGTTACGAAGTTTAAGTGAGCTAACGGAAGTAGAAGCAGGTGTCTAGCAAGCGCTCAGTAAATAGCAGCCTTCATCATCAACTGCCATGGTCACCATCCTGGTCCTCTGGGCTTTGTCTCTGCAGGTACTGAAATACGTAACTGGGACACACTCTATGTTCCAGTCTCTTTCTCGGCCTTTGACCATCAGTATTCACATCACTGAAAGTTCCTCAAAAACTCGATGTTAACAGCTTCGTGATTGCACCTCATTTAGATGTGCCAACAATGACCTCGCCGTCATTGCCCCTCGGGCGCGAGGATCGCAGGTCTTTCCTTGTGCACAGTAGCCCCGATGGCCGTTTGGGGCCCCGTGCGCCTGGAGCCCGGGCCACGCCCTCAGCACCGTCCCTGCAAGTGGAATCGGGACATCGAGGAAAGGATGTTTTTCAGGCGTGGGGCCATGTCGCCCAATCGCCTTCCTTCCTGAAAGTTCCTTGGATGTGCCCTCCAACCCCAAGCGGCAGACACGGGTCGTGTCTCCCCATGCACAGCCCTGGCCTGCGGCACCTGCTTCCCAGCCACGTGAGCACCCATCAGAGATCAGATCCCTGGGGGTCTGGAAGCCTCACAACAGAGACGAGACGCGGCCGGGGGCGGGCAGCGGGGGAGGCAGGGTGGGGGGAGGCGGAGGGGCCCAGNCCAGCACAGCACCTGACACCCAGTAGGTATTGAGTGCCTGTTGAAGCCTGAACCACCAAAGCGCACTTTATAGAAGACAGTTTCACACGTCACACACCTACTTCCAGCCTCTGCCGGCGCTCACCCATTGTGCTCACTTGTGTCCCACTGCATTTCGTTGCAGGACCATAGAGGAGGGCTTAAGAGCACAGACGCTGGCGGCGCCTGGGGGGCTCAGTCGGTTAAGCATCCAACTTCGGCTCAGGTCGTGATCTCGCGGTTCGTGGGTTCGAGCCCCGCGACGGGTTCTGTGCTGACAGCTCAGAGCCTGGAGCCTGCTTCAATTCTGTGTCTCCCTCTCTCTGCCCTCCCCCACTCACACTCTGTCTCTCTCAAAAATAAATAGACATTAAAAGAAGAAGACGAGGACCATGGAGCTACCTCGCTCTCTTTCCCCCACGTGAGGTGACAAGAAATCAGCCACCTGCAACCCAGAACCTGACCACATGGGCACCTTGGTCTGGGACTTGCAGCCTCCAGAAAGGCAAGAAATAAACTTTGGTTGTTTATAAAGCAGATGGAGACAGTCACGGGATCCGGTGCACAGGCTGTGTGAGGACAGATCGGTCCAAAGCACTCACCACCCGCTCTGGGCACACGGGGAGGCTCGGTGCCACCAGAGCCTGCCTTGGGGACTCTGGTCCTGTGGGCATGGCTGTGCCTTCAGCCCCTCCAGGGAGGCAGGCTCTGTGCCTTTCCGGGCCCTCACAAGCCCCCCACCCCGGCCATCACACCACCTCCCCTGGGGGCCGAGCAGTCTGCCTGTTCAGCCCTCTTGATCAGTCTGCCTTTTCTTCTCCCACTTAACAAACCACTTCACTTAAAGAGCCATCTGGGAGGATGGATGGCACGGGCACATTTTGTAGAATAAGTTTTTAGGAGAAGAGCTGAGAAAACAAAGGCACAGCACTGAGGACGCCCATCTTATGAGGCCCCATAACTCTGACCCTTGAAGCAGGGCTGTCTGTTTACACTATACGTTCCCTGCTCTGCATCCCCCATCCCCCACTCTTCTCATCATATGGGTGCATCTCCAGCCTTTAGGGGACCTGCTCCCACTCTCTCCGCTGACTTCCTCCCTCAGGTGAACCCCCCTCTCTCACACCAGAGAGGGGCTGCCACTGGGGCTTTTTCCTCCCTGACACTCTCCCCTCCTGTGCGATCACGGCCCCACCTTGGGGAGCCACCCATCCCCAGGAGCCCCGGGTGGAGGTTTGTCTACTTGTGGGGTCTCCCAGGGCAGATGGGGGGACAACAGGTGGACGCCCCGTGAAGGAGAGGTGTGTCCACGGTTGGGATACGTGGATGGCCCTGGGGAATGGTAATGAACTCCCTGGCTCTGGAGGTATGCACAGAAGATGAATGAGCACTCAGCAGAGAAGCCTTAGAGGATTCAAACTAGCTAAGAGGCCGAGAGCTCGGGATTCAGAGGCCAAGAGCTCCGGGCCGGGTCCCGACTGCATTGATAACAAAGTGTCCGACCTTCAGCAGCGACTCACACTCACGGAGCCTCGGTTTCTTCATCTGGAAAATCAGGCAAAGTAATAGTTGGCACCACCGGGGTTGTCATGGAGACGAAAGGACAGAATGTGTGTGCGGCACTGAGTGCAGAGTACATGCTGTCATTACCAGGTGGGGGAGGTGACCAAGATTTTGACCTTCAAGCAATTTGAGATTTAAAATATCTGTGATTTTAAAAACCCAAGTCTCCAAGAATCTGTGATTCAATTATCCTCAGATGAAAGGACCTCATCAAATTCTAGGGCTTGAAGCCAGCGTGATTTCTTACACTCTTCTCATCTGAGGCTCCTTGGGGATCTAGGGCTGGGCGACCCCAGATTCGCTCTCTGACCGGCGGCACTGCCTATCCCCGCCCTGGACTGTCGCCTCCATCCCAGTAGGTCCCTCTGCCCTCCAAACCTGCCCTCTGTGCCGCTTCCCCTCAGTCTCCTGTGCCCAAATCTGGCCTCTTCTCCTCTGCCCCAGACACACTAGGTCTCTTGGTTCGAGCACCGAGCCCTGAGTTTCCGGCCTCAACACCTGACCCCCGAGTCCACCCCAAGGCAGAGGTCAGCATAGCTCAGGAGGCTTCCTCCAGCTCCCGACTTCCTTCAGCTCAGTGCTTCCAGGGCGCTTTGTGAATTACATCATCGCAGCAACCCTGTGCCTCCTCACCTCCTCGGGGAGGTCTTCCCCCGGGCCGACCTTGACCCAGCCCTGCCGCCCTCAGCCTCCTGAACTTCCTCCCACCTCTCCAGCCACCTCTCACCTCCCTTTCCTCCTGGCTCTGTCACATAGATGCCTGCCATGGACTGGGTTCCCAAGCCCCAAGTGTGTAAGTTGAAGCCCTAACCTCCAGGGGACCGGTATTAGAAGGGAGGTGATCAGCCGCCAGGGAAATGGGATTCATGCCCCTCCCGAGGAGGAAGAGAGCTACCTCACTCTCCTTCCTCCTTGAGGACACAGTGAGAAGGTGGCATCTGTAACCCACAGCAGGACCTCACCGAACCGACCTCGCAGGACCCTGCTCTCCACTCATCCAGCCTCCAGAGCTGTGCTTCGGGAGGTAAACGTCTGTTGTTTATCGAGCTGTGATATTTTGTTACGGAAGCCGGAGGCTAATTCAGAGCCCTCATTCTCCCCCTCGCCCCCCACCTTCCCCCTCACCCTGCGTGAGCTCACAGCGCCCTTGGGCACAGCTCGGTGCATGCGCTGACTGCCCCAGGGCTCTATCTCCTGCCAGACCCCGAGCCAGGATCCTCATCCTGGGTCCCTGATGTGCCCGGCAAGTCCCAAGTGCTGGACGTACAATGCCGAGCTGGACAGGCGGCCCGCCTCCTGCCCCTTCCCGCCCAGGGCTCAGCCCTGCCATCTGGGGGACCCACCCCTGCCCTCGAGCTCCACCAGACCTGCTCCTCCCTGCGGTTCCCGTCCCCAAGGTCCCCTGCGGCATTCGCCCACCCAAGCCAGAGACAAGGGGGGCATCCCTGCCCCCCCCACCCCAGGGACCACCAACTGCTGCCCATTTTTAAGTCTTCAAACCTCCAGATTCCATCCCCCACCCCACCGCCCAGCCCATCTCTGGCCCAGAGGTCCCCACTCCCTCCCCCTGGTCCCTCAGCCCCACACCTACCCCTGCGTCCATCCACTTGAGACCCTGAGACCTGAGCAAGGGGGGCTCTGCTCCCCCTCCTCCCGCGGCACCCCTCCCGTCGGGACACAGGGGACAAGGTCCAGTGCTCGCAGCCCACAAGTTCCCTTCCCGACTGACCAGGGCCTGTACGGACCTCATCCCCGAGTCTGCTCTTCTGAGGGTGAACCCAGACCCCGCCCGGGCCCAGGAGACCTGGATCTGGAGGCTGGGGCCTGACTCAGGGCTTCTGCCTCAGGGCCAGCCTTTCCTGGCCACCCCATTTCCACGGCGACCAGAGTTCTCAGGCTGGGTCCCACCCACCCCACCCCACCCCTGCCACTGGGAAGGGAGTGCGCCCTTGTCCTGAGAGCAGGTGCGAGGACACAGTCATTTCAGGGGGACCCGGGTGGCTGTTGGCCAGGCTGGGACAGTCACAACTGGTGACTCACTGGGTGACTACAGATCTAGGCGTCCTCTGCCCCTGCGTATTTTCCATACAAGTCAGGGAGGTTTTACAACTGGGAGGGGGTGTTTCTGCTTTTTCTCGGCCTGGGAAGCTGGACGCACGTCCCCTCCCAGAGGGCAGAGCAGGCCTCCTGGGCGGGTGGGGCCGGAGTTGGAGGNAATCAGACCCTGTCACTTCCCTCCTTGGAAAGAAGGATACTTTTAGACCCTGTGCTTTGAGGATAATATCAAAATTATGCCAATAATAACACTGCTCCCTGGTATGACTTCTAAGTCATTCATTCATTTGACAAATATTTATTATTGAGTCACGGTTACAAGCCACACACCTCTGGGGACGCAGCAAAGATAAAGCAGTCACAGACCGCTGTCCTCAGGGAACGTGCATTGCTAGTAATGGAGACAGACGATGATTAGTGGGAGGAGGGCAGCAAAGAGGAGAGAGGAGAAGGGGTAGATGGTACCGGGAAGAGTTTGCAGATAGAGAGCTGGGGGTGTGGGGGTGGGCTCCGTGACAAGGTGGCATTTGACTGGTAGCTCTATAGATAGCGAAGGGATGAGCCATGTGGAGATCCAGGGAAGAACACTGCAGAATGAAGGAATAGCGAGTGCAAAGGCCCTGGGGTAAGAACAAAGCTGGTGTGTTTGAGCACCAGGAAGTTAGCACCTTCCCTCTCAGCCTGGTGGGGCCTCTGTGATGGTTAATATCATGTGCCAACTCGCCTGGGCTAAGGGATGTGCTGAGAGCTGGTAACAAGTTATTTCTGTGTGTGTGTGTTGGGGCGGGGGGGCGGCGATCCTGAATAGATTAACATTTGAATCTGCAGGCTGAATAAAGAAGCCTGGCCTTACCAACATGGGTGGGCATCATCTAATCCACTGAGGGTCCAGAGAGAACAAAAGGCAGAGGAAGGACAAAGTTTCTCTCTGCTTTGAGCTGCACCGTCCATCAACCCCCCCCCCCCCCCCCCC
>NW_027532008.1:380972-383219 GCF_008692635.1 Crocuta crocuta
TGGAGATTTCTGACTCCTGCGGCCTCCCCGACCGCCTCCCCTCTTGCCGCCACCCTCACCCCACAGCCACCCCCCACCTCCCGCCGCCTCCCACCACCACCTGTGCCAGGTTCTCTCGCTGCTCTGTGACCTGGACTGAGCCTTCTTCAGAGATGCTTCTCCGCACTCTCCCCATGCTCCTACTTACTCCTCAAGCCCACCCGGAACACTCCGTCATCTAGCAGGGATGGAACTTCCTGTGTGCTCTCAAAACCCCAGTGCTTCCTCTGTCACGCAGCCCTGGAATTTCCCGTCATTGCCATTCCTCGGGCCTGCCGGGCCTACCTCAGGGCCTTTGCACTTGCTGCATCCGGTTCTGGAAGCCTCAGACATTTGCATGACCCATATCTTCATCTCGCCCAGGTCCCTACTCACGTGTCACCTCCTCAGAGAGGTCCATCTGGACCCTCCATCCGTCTCCACTCCTTCCCCTGTTTTCTTTTCCTCTGTAATACACACCATGACCTGATAGAAGGTAACGGACCCATTGGCTTGTTTATCCTCTGTCCGCCCGCTAGACCATGGCTCCATGAGACAGTGATTTCTTTGTCTGTTACGTTCCCAGCTGTACCCCGGTGGCTAGAAGATGGCCTGCCCACAGGGATCGGTGTATCTGTGGAAAGAGAAATGGGGGCACGAATGTGTGGATCGCGCTGAGCTGTAATAGCCTGCTCTGCCCCGACCCTTCTGCCCTCGGCCAGGCACTCCTAGGGCTCTCCCGGCACAAGGTCCAGGCCGGCCACCCCTGTGCTCCACGGCCAGCGTGGGTCCAAGCACGTTATACCATCAGCCGGTGTTTCTGCCGCAGGGAGGCGGCTGATGGACGGCTGGACAGGGGTCGCCGAGAGCCCGCGGTTTAAAAATAAACCTGCTCTTAGCTTTTTCTCCTGTGTCACTCGTACCTGCCCATCACAGCCCTTGGCGGAGCCGATTTCAGTCACTTGAGGGGGATGTTCAGGCTCAGGAAATAGAAAGCGTACCTGTAAACACAGCAAATCACACGAACCCCTTTCCGTCCTGGGAACGCAGGCACAGTCCAGGGAGAGAGGGAGGGGATGGGGGGGGCTTGTGGCTCCCTGGGAGGCACGGGGACCGCGTGGGAGGCCCAGGCCTATGGACAAGAGGGCCTGCGAGCAGGTGGCCCTCCACATTAGCTCTGTGCTTCTCCCCCTGCCTGGGCAGGTGTGGGGGAAGGCCGTGCGGGNCCGAGCTGACCGGTGATGGAGGGAGGGTCCCCCCCGGCCCCACCATGTCCTCCTTGGGGACAGCCAGGGCTCTTCCCAACATGTGGCCTTAGCCCACAGCTGGGGATGGGGTCCCCCCACTCTGCCCAGACCCTTTCTCCCTTCTCTGACCCCTCTCCTCCCCACCCCGAGGCAGAGCTGCTGTCCCCTGACGAGTCCTTGCAGTGGTGGGGTCTCTGGCTGTCTCTCCCCTGTTCTCTCCCAGGTCAGAGGACCCCTCCAGCCATTTCTCTTGGTATTTAGCCCAGGGTCCACTCACCCCNTCCTCCTAGATCCATGCCCTCAGCACCACTCTTGCCCAAGCCCCCCATCAGCTCCTCCCTGGACATCCCCCTTCCCATCTTCACAGGCCCCCCATTCCTACTCAGACCTCCACGGAGAACGCGGGCAGCACAGATCACATCAAGTCCCCCTTTGCTTAAAACCTTCAGTGCTGCTCAGGACACGCTGGGCAAACCCAGCCCCTCACCAAGGCTCTTCCCCTTCCTCATCACTCTGCCCTGGCCCCCTTCTTTAGTTCCTCTGACCTACCCCAGGGCCTTTCCACATGCTGTCTGTGCTCCCTAGATCTCACTGCTCCCCACTCTTCCGGGGGCCAGCTCCTTCAGGTGTCCACTGAAATGTCAGCTCCTGATTCCCCTGAGTTAGTCCCCTCCTCATCCTCCATGTGCCCTCCTGTACATGGCAGCCATGACCTCATCCAGAGGCGTAGCTCTCTGCGCGACCTCCCCTTGAAGGGCCACATTCCTTTCCTGACAATTAACCCAGGAGGGTGGGCACCATCTGATGTATGTAATTTTTACCCCTGCCCCCAGCACATCCCCGTCACATAGTAGGTGCTCACCAAATGCCCTAGATGAATAAATGGAACCATAAGAATGGACACAGAGTAAAGAATAAGTAGCCTGTGTCCCTTAAATAGAATAGAAATAACTCAAAGTGTTGTTAATTGCTTTGTTCGATG
>NW_027532008.1:383416-391784 GCF_008692635.1 Crocuta crocuta
TTTTTTTTTAGTTTTTTATTTTTTTTTTTTTTTTTGTGTAACCACACTCCCTCATCAAAGCTGGTAATTACAAGTCATGTTTCTGGTTTGTGCCTCCTCGCCTCGGGCCTGAGGGCAGGAACCATTTCCTATTTAAGCAGTATTAGTTCTGCGCTGTTCTCAGGGGAGCCGGCGCCTGCCTGAGTGCAGAGTGTAATTCTCGGCGATGCTAATTAGATCAGAAGAGCCGGCAGGGCTGCTGGGCGCGGGGGTGAAGGGTCTCCCTCTAACAAGCCAGAGAGGCCTGCCCCACCTGCTGTACCCCACCCCCATCCCCGCAGGTCCGGCCCTGGGGGGGAAGTGAAGCCGCCTGTCCCTCTCTCCTAGGATGGTGGCAGCCGGAGGGGAGGGCGGGCGGAGGCACAATACTAGAAGTCTCCTGTCTTCGGCTATAGGCGCTGGATCTTTCCCCAGGAGCCCTCTTCTCCCGGTCGCTTCTACCAGTGTCCCCACCCAGCGTCGCCCTCACTGCCATCGTCACCACCGTCTCGCTCACCAGGTCCCAGATGGCGCTGTGTACCAGGCACTCTGCAGACCTGATCGAAAGCCCTGATGGAAAACTCCGGATTTTCCCAGGAGACAACCAGGGCTACAACAACAAGGCTCTGGCCGAGGGCCTGCGGTGGGCACGTGGGGGGAGAGCACTCAGCTAAAGAGGGTGCTGCGCCCTGGTGGTGAGACCCCGGGCCTTGGCTGCCTGCAGATGTGTGTTCGAGTCCTGGCCCTGCTGCTTACCTTGGTCTCTGAGCACAGCTTTCCTTCTCTGACTCATTTCATTTGAGTCTCCCCAGCAACGCCTCCAGGGGGCCGCTGGACATCGTGGCCATTTGCAGATGTAGACACTGGGGCTGGAGGCTGGGGGTGGGGTGGGAAGGGAGAGCTTTGTCCACATTTGTGCAGTTAGAATGCGGCGCTGGGGCCTGGCCGGGGGTGTCTGGTGCCGTTCTCTCTGTCGTCTACCAGGCAAGCTGTGATCAGTCTGCACCCTCACCTCCCGCACTGCAGGATCCCTGGAAGCTGGAGGTGGCAGAAAGCCCCCACCCGGAGGGCCGGAGTCCCACTCACCCCTGCTGTCGCTCTTTATTACAAGGGAGCACTTCCTCCGCACGGGTGCTGAGCCACAGGACATTTACAGCACGTGAGAGGCTTCGTTTCATTCGACACAACCCGGGCTGGCACGCTATTCTCCCCGTTTTACGTACGGGGAAACTGAGGCATTAGGCCTCAGGTCACCGCATCCAGGAAGTGCTGTTAAATCCAGAGAGCCCACGCTCTAACCTCTTCCCGATGGGCGCACGGTGGTGGCGCTACACACCTGCCAGCGCTGCTTTTGGTCACCTCTCCCTGCAGAGCCTCGAGCACCTGCAAACATTCTCAGCCCCATTTCACCGATTAGAAACCTGAGGTCAGGGGGCACCTGGGTGGCTCAGTTCGTTGAGTATCTGACTTCGGCTCAGGTTATGATCTCCCCGTAGGTGAGCTCTAGCCTCGCATCCGGCTCTGTGCTGACAGCTCAGAGCCTGGAACCTGCTTCACCTTCTGTGTCCCTTTCCCTCTGCCCCTCCCCCACTTGCGCTGTCTCTCTCTCTCTCTCTCTCTCTCTCTCTCTCAAAACTAAAATAAAACATTAAAAAAGAAAGAAAGAAACCTGAGATCAGAGGCAAAGCCAGGACTCAGCTGATCAGTAGGGAAGTCAGGCCCACCAAGGCTGCCACGGACCACTTTTTTTCACCCACTTCCAGGCTTCCTCTTCCTGGGAGCCCTCCCGCTGCCTCTCTGCTGGCCTGGCTCTGATCCCCACTCGGCTGCTTCTCTACCTCCTCTCTCCTCCCACCCCCCTAACCCTAACCCCTCAGTAGAGGGTCCTCCTTCCCTTCACTGTCTACACTCCCCCGGACGGTCTCGTCCGCACCGGCTGTCCCCTCCGATGCCGAGGGTCCCACACCTCCGTCTCCAGGGCAGTGGGTGGAGGGCTGGGGACAGCTCTGTCACTTACAAACTGTGAGGCCTTGGGGCAGGTCGGTTCCCCTCCCTGAGCCTGTTTCCTCACCTGTAAACAGGGGAAGATGGCGTGGTCCTCTCTGAAAGGACCCCTGTGATCAAATAAGGTCACAGAGGTGGCTCTGATCGAAGGCCTGGCACACAGCAGGTGCTCAGCACATGCTCGTTTCTTTTCTTCCCATGAGATTCCCAG
Organism: Crocuta crocuta; assembly: GCF_008692635.1. Taxonomy (NCBI): domain Eukaryota; kingdom Metazoa; phylum Chordata; class Mammalia; order Carnivora; family Hyaenidae; genus Crocuta; species Crocuta crocuta. Next base: position 385,650 of record NW_027532008.1, read on the forward strand.
GCTGAGAGTCCTTCATGGAACCTTCAGCCAATCCCCCTGTGGGTCCCCGGAGGAAGGAAGGAGGTCCTGTTAGGTGGGGTGGTCAGGGGAGGAGACCCTGCTGAGGAGGTGACATGGGATGAAGTTGGAAGGAAGCACGTGGATATCTGCAGGATGAGCCTTCCGGGCAGGGGGAACAGCTAGTGCAAAGGCCCTGTGGTGAGCATGTGCTTGCAGTGTCCAAGGGGCCTCGGGAAGGCAGGTGGGACTAGGCAGAGTGAGCGAGGGGAACGTGGTGTGACTTGGGCGTGGAAGGGTCCAGTGGGCCTGTGGACATCAGCTTTGGGGGATGGGGAGAGGTGATGGTGGGGGATGTCACCCCCTTAGGGATCAGACAGAATGTGAGTGGGGACGTCCAGACCCAGATCTAACCAGCCAGGCTGCTGCTGGAATGTCCATCTACTGCGGGGGAGAGGGGGGGAGGACTGTCCAGAGCTGCCCCCACCTGCTCGGTACCATCCCGGCCCTGCTGGGAGGGAGGAGGGAGTCTCACCCAGAGAGGCCGTCAGTCACACCCACCTGCTTCCTAGAAGAGCCTCAGGGATGCCCCATCCCAGCAACAGCTCCTGGGGAAGAAACGCCCCGCCTCCGTGGAGAGGATCTGAGATCCCTTGTGGGAAACAGGGAGGGGGGAAGCAGAGAGAGCCCATCACAACCTGCAAACAATCCTATCTGCTCTCTCCCCCCCTTTCCTCTCCCTCCCCCCGCTTCCTTTTTTCCCTCTCCCCTTCTTCCTCCGTCNAAATAAAACATTAAAAAAGAAAGAAAGAAACCTGAGATCAGAGGCAAAGCCAGGACTCAGCTGATCAGTAGGGAAGTCAGGCCCACCAAGGCTGCCACGGACCACTTTTTTTCACCCACTTCCAGGCTTCCTCTTCCTGGGAGCCCTCCCGCTGCCTCTCTGCTGGCCTGGCTCTGATCCCCACTCGGCTGCTTCTCTACCTCCTCTCTCCTCCCACCCCCCTAACCCTAACCCCTCAGTAGAGGGTCCTCCTTCCCTTCACTGTCTACACTCCCCCGGACGGTCTCGTCCGCACCGGCTGTCCCCTCCGATGCCGAGGGTCCCACACCTCCGTCTCCAGGGCAGTGGGTGGAGGGCTGGGGACAGCTCTGTCACTTACAAACTGTGAGGCCTTGGGGCAGGTCGGTTCCCCTCCCTGAGCCTGTTTCCTCACCTGTAAACAGGGGAAGATGGCGTGGTCCTCTCTGAAAGGACCCCTGTGATCAAATAAGGTCACAGAGGTGGCTCTGATCGAAGGCCTGGCACACAGCAGGTGCTCAGCACATGCTCGTTTCTTTTCTTCCCATGAGATTCCCAGGCTGAGAGTCCTTCATGGAACCTTCAGCCAATCCCCCTGTGGGTCCCCGGAGGAAGGAAGGAGGTCCTGTTAGGTGGGGTGGTCAGGGGAGGAGACCCTGCTGAGGAGGTGACATGGGATGAAGTTGGAAGGAAGCACGTGGATATCTGCAGGATGAGCCTTCCGGGCAGGGGGAACAGCTAGTGCAAAGGCCCTGTGGTGAGCATGTGCTTGCAGTGTCCAAGGGGCCTCGGGAAGGCAGGTGGGACTAGGCAGAGTGAGCGAGGGGAACGTGGTGTGACTTGGGCGTGGAAGGGTCCAGTGGGCCTGTGGACATCAGCTTTGGGGGATGGGGAGAGGTGATGGTGGGGGATGTCACCCCCTTAGGGATCAGACAGAATGTGAGTGGGGACGTCCAGACCCAGATCTAACCAGCCAGGCTGCTGCTGGAATGTCCATCTACTGCGGGGGAGAGGGGGGGAGGACTGTCCAGAGCTGCACCCACCTGCTCGGTACCATCCCGGCCCTGCTGGGAGGGAGGAGGGAGTCTCACCCAGAGAGGCCGTCAGTCACACCCACCTGCTTCCTAGAAGAGCCTCAGGGATGCCCCATCCCAGCAACAGCTCCTGGGGAAGAAACGTCCCGCCTCCGTGGAGAGGGGTCTCTGAGATCCCTTGTGGGAAACAGGGAGGGGGGAAGCAGAGAGAGCCCATCACAACCTGCAAACAATCCTATCTGCTCTCTCCCCCCCTTTCCTCTCCCTCCCCCCGCTTCCTTTTTTCTCTCTCCCTCTCTGTCTCTGTCTCTTCCTCCCTCCCTTCCTCTCTTGCTTCTTTGTTTCAGTAAACACGACCTAATTTTTCTCCATGTTTGACCCTGGGCTTGAGCGTGCAGCGTGGAGAACTGTCCGATGTGATATCCAACCTCCGGCGCCTCTCGTCCAGAGGCACGGCTGCCCCAGCCGAGAACTACAGCAGCACATCGCTCACTCGGTGGCCCTGGGCCAGCCAAGGACATGGACTTGATCTGCCTGGGGTGGGGGCGGGGTGGGAGCGTTTTCTCCACCAGACTCTGTTCTGGGCGAAGTGCCAGGGCCCAAGAGCTCTTAAGGGCCTATGAAAATGGTTAAGGCCCAGGAAAACAATTTATTTGGGTTCAAATAAAAACAGAAAGCTGCAAAGTTGAAATTGATAAATGTTTAATCAAATGTCTACAAAGCATAATAGTATCAACTGCTCATCCGTCCGCCCCAGCTCAGCTTTTGCATCGTCACATATAATTTGTATTTAGTGGGTGGCATTGGGACATTTTAACACGTTTGATCTGATGGGTGAAAGGAGTTTCTAAAAGCGAGTGTCTGCAGCTGGAAAGGTCGTAGAAGAACGATGGTGGTGGGGGGGGAGCGGAGACATTGCAGAGAGGGGCACGTGGCTGCAAGGCTGCAGGGGCTTTTCCAGTAGTAAGAAGGGCAGTCCTGGGCAGGGAACAGCATGTGCAAAGGCGCAGTGCCTGGCACGGTTTGCCTGAAGAGCCTGGACCCCTCACTATGCCTGCGGGAGAAAGTGCGGTGGGGGTGGGAAAGGGAGGGGTGCTGGGGCACAGGTGTTCTCTCCTTTTGTGAGCCTCTCTCCATTCTGGAGCCTTTTTCCCCATCACCAAGGCCCGGCTCCACCCTCATCCTCAGAGCTGGGCCCCCAGGCCCAGCTGGGTCTCCCCACTGACCACTGTCTCCAGATGTGAACCCACTTCTGCTCATGGAGCTGCATTCTCGGTCTACTCATGAGGAATCTCAGGCAGAAAAGGAGAGGAAGCAGAAACCATCCAGAGACAGACTCTAAACTCGTTTCTTGGATCATTTCTGGACACGGGTCCATTGTGTCTTCTCCCCAAGCCAGCATTTCAGCTAAAACCTCCCTTGTGTCTGTGGAAGAGAAAATGATGCAATTAGAAGCCCAGTTTGGGGAGGACACCCTGATCCTCCGCTCAGCAGACACCACGAGGTTGGAGTCTTGGAAGTCCCTGGGCCGTCAGGGTGAAAGCTGGGGCTCCCTGGGGCGGGACACTCCCAGGACCCCTCCCCCCTGTTAGTGCACTGCTGCCCTGCTTCCCCCTGGGACAGCGGGGGCGGCTCGCTTCCTCTCTTCCAGAAATGTCAGGCTTGCTGGTCACGGCTGGAAGACAGGCCACTTGGCCCGGCCCAAAGGGGCTGACAGCTGGGGAAGGGCCCCCCTCAAACTACCCCTCCAGCCAGCATGTCCTTGCCTGCCTCCCTGAGCTGCCATAAAAACTGCTCCATCGCTTTGCGAGAAGTATCTGAGATAGGCCCCGGCAGTCGAAGCTGTCAGGGGTGTTACTGGTGATAGTGATAATAGTAATAGTAATTCTCTTTGTTATTGTTGTTATTAGTTCATGTTGTGTGAGTGCTGCCTGGAGATTCAGGGCAAGAGGCCCTTCCTCGTCTGGTTTCGAACCCTCCTCTCTCCTTCCAGTCCCAGAGGACTCCCCGCCTCCTGCCTTTTCTGGCCTCTGTGCCTTCGGGCAGGCTGTTCCCCCTGCCTGGAAGGCCCTTCCATCATCTTCCCATGGCAAACTCTCACTCCGCCTGGATGACACAGCCCAGATGCCATCTCCCCTCTGAAGCCAGTTCAGACCTCCCCTCCCCCAGCCCTCCCAGAAGCAGCCTGGGTTGCCAGCACCTTCTCTGGGCACTGATGGATTCCTGTCGAATCTCCAAAATCTCCAATCACTCAGCACTAGAACCGGCACTTTCATGTCCTANAGAGCCAGTGAGGCCAAAGTAGAGAAGTAGGAAACTGATCCAAACTGGGCCAGGGGGTTCTCTGGCCCAGAAATCGGGGTTTGGGACTGAAGGAATCGAATTGGGTTCTATCTGGGACGTTCTCTCCCACGGACATGGGGGCGACCGTCCTCTGTCTGATGCGGCAGACATGTTCCCGTGTAGTCATTATCGCTCCCCTCTCTACTTTGGACACTTTGAGCTGACTCCTGCCCCAGCAGCAGAGCCCAGGCCAGCCCGCCTCTGCCCCGTGATCTCCCTGAGGCGTCTCTGGAGATGTGCCCGGGACGCATTTCTAGCCCCTCGTTTCACAGGTAACCAAACCAACACAGAGCAAGCTCAGACCACCAGAGTTGGGTCACCAGAGCAGAATGGGGGTCTCCCCACAGCCCGGGGGGGGGTCTCTCTGCAGACCTACACGGAGCAGATGGGTGGGAACTAGAGGCCCAGGGGAGCTCGCTGGGGCCACTCCTGCCGGCACCCACCGTCCCCGCGGGAGAGCGGTCACCACACAAGCAGGTGGCGGGAGCTGTGTGAGTCCCTGGAGCAGCACCGATCCAAGGGGGGTGCCTGCCCCTCGCTATCGGAACAGGGCAGGACTCTTACAGTCTGGCGGTCCAGTGGAAGGTTTGGATGATCTGAGATCATGGAAATCTCAGAGCCGCCCCTGACTTCCACTCTCAGGCCTCAGATGATTGGCTGGTGGCTGTAGCCCGTGCCCAGTACTGTGAGCTAAGTGACCTTCTGGTTTCTTCTCCTAGATGGGCCAGTGGATTATTTCCAGGGTCAGGGCTCCCCCTCAGACTTGACACCCGTCCCCCATTATCCTCCGCTGCCCTCGGGGAGAGTGACCCCAGTGCTCTGAGAAAGAGCTACTTACGATGAGGGCACAGGTGGCCGGGGTGTCCCACAGCCTGTCCTGCCCACACCGTCACACTGTGGGACACAGCGGCCTCCAAGGGACTGAAGACTCCCTTCAAAGTCAAGGGCAGAAGCAATAGAGACCGTCCTCCCCAAACCCGTTCATTAAACTGCTGAGGGAACAATATTCCAGAAAGGGAGTAGAGACCCACCCAGATCTGGCGGTGAGGTTAAGGCTCCACCCTGCGGCGTTAAGTAGATAGAGCCCACGGAAGCCACAGGGGGCATTATGGGAAGCTCTGGGATGCAAGTGCAAGTCAGGCAGACGTGGCCTCCATCCCCGTGGCATTCACGACTGAATATGGGAGAGAGGCCACCAATTTTCCATGCACGGTGGAGCGCCATGGGGCCTGAGCGGTCTGGGAGTCAGGGAGGACTTCCCAGGGGAGGAAGGGGAGCGGGAGGAGAGAGCTTGGATGTGCTCGCATCTCCACACATGCAGGGGAGTGGCAGTTGCAGGCAGGAGGGTGTGTGCAGGGTGAGGGGTGTTGGGGGGGGCGTCTGGAGCACAGTGAGGAGGGCCGGGTGGCACGTAGTGCTGTGGGAGGGGCTTGACTCCCATCCGGGCCCTGGACTCCAACTCCAGGTTGCCTCCCTCCCCAGGGGTGGCCGTTTCTGGAAGGTGGGCCCCCACCAAACCCCAGAGAGGTGACATAGGTTAGACATTCAGGTTGCCGAAAGGACACAGAGCAAATGGGGAAGGAAATACGGGCATTTCAGGGGTGGTTTGCCGTTGGCCGTTTGCACAGCTCTTTTCACACCTGTCCCAAGCACTGTCCCCACCGCGCAGATGAAGAAACTGAGGCATGGTAAAGGGACTAAGGCCTCCTAACTGGTGGGGGGACAAAACAGATTTGAGTCTAAGTGTGTTTAAGTCCCCAATTGCATCCCCCCCCATTCACTAAACCGCAGGCAGGATTTTAAGTAGGGGGGACTAGGGAGGGTGGCCCACAGGATGTGAGTCTTAATCTGGTTTGGAGAAGGAGAAAGGAACAGAGATCAGATCGCAGGGAAGGTGGGGAAGGGGAAAGGCCAGTGGAGGGCCTGAGGCTGTGGCGGGGGGGGGGGGGGGGGGCCCTT
>NW_027532008.1:392607-403687 GCF_008692635.1 Crocuta crocuta
GGCGGGGGTGGGGGTGGGGGGGGGGGGCGGTCTCTTGCAGGTACGGTCAGCTCAGCGGCACGATCAACAGTACTGCATTTACTTGATCACCTATAGGTCCCTGGACTTGGCTAGTGCCTGGGATGTGTCATCTCTCTGACCCCATAGATGACCTGTGACCTGGCCCTATCTCAGCCGGTTAGTGGCAGAGTCGGGATCACACCCAGATCTGCCTGGATGGAACCCAAGGGCTCGCCGCCACACCCCACAAGGAGCTCCTGCTGCCCGAATGTCTCCCTGGCTGTGTGATCCCTGACAAGCTGCTTACCTTCTCTGTGCGTCTGTTTCTTCATCTGCAGAGCAGGGATGATAACGTCTATTAAGCACGAAGAAGACATTTTTGTTCATCCAAATCCTTCTTAGGAAAAGTATATTTGTCTAAAAAGAGAAATCAAGGGTATGGAGCCAGCTGATGCCAAGGCTTTCTGGAGGGATGAGGGTGAAAGCAATCTGCAAAACATAAGGAGGTCTGCCTCTTTCAGGGAAGGGGGGTGTGGACTTAGGGGAGAGCAGCCAGGGAGGTGGTCGTGTCTCCCCAGAATATGCCATAAAGCTAATAAATTCAGAAACGCCTGGTGTGGGTGGATATTTTAGAAAACAATGACGGAAGCGAGCTTTGCACTTGAAATAACCCAGAATGAAAGTGACCTGGCCAGGCCGACAGAGGGGCCCAAGTACAGGAGAAGTCCTGGGACTCAGGACGGCCAGTGGCCACAGACTGTCCGGGACTAGTCGTGCTCGGTTCTCGAAGGGGCGAGGGCACCCCAGCTGCCACCTGCTTACCCTGACCTTGGTATTCGTGCCTCCGTGCTGGCCTTCCCCGTAACCCTCCCAAAGTCACATATTCCCGTTTCGTCACATGTGAAGCCTTCTGTGGCCCCTGGATTCCCCCTGACGCTGCCCTGCGTCCTTTCTCGCCCCCTCCACGCCGTCATCCTCATCACGTGTACAAAGTGAGCGCTGCCCTCCAAGACAAAGCAAAGAAACAGAACGCTGTCCCCTATCCCCAACCTCCCCCCACCCCCAGGTCCCCAGAGCCCTGCCCAAGTTGCCGCACACTTTCTCCACCTCCTGACTCGGTGCCTTCCCTCTGCCCTACCACAGCTTCCTGACTTGTCAAGGTCACCGGCAACCTTCACATTGCTGCGTCTCTGCTGGGAGGTACATGCCACAGGGACCCACAGCCCTCCTTCTGGGAGACCCTCTGACTCTGTGACATTGCCTGCTTTCCCTCCCATCTGTCTGGCTCACCTGACTCAGTGTCCTCACTGAGCCCTCCCGCCCCGGCCCTCGGGACTCAGGCCAGCTCTCCTTGATTGGGCGACACCTCTGGCCTCTCCAGAGCTCCTCGATTGCAGTGGTTATTTTTAACAGTTTCACTGAGATATAATTGGCATATGATAAACTGAACATATTTAAAGTGACATATTTAAAGACATAATTAAAGTGATCATCTGATAAGTTTTGACATACGTATGCGTTCATGAAGCCCTCACCACAGTCAAGACAATGAAAGTATCACTCCTCCCCCAAATTTCCCTCCTGCTTCTTTGTCCCGTGGCCCGAAAGCCCGGCCCCCTCTCCCCAGGAACCAAGGGTCTACTTTCCATCACTACAAGTTAGCTTACATTTTTCTAGAATGTTATGTCAATGGAATCAAAGGGGACATTCTCTCTCTCTCCTTTTTTTTTTTTTGCCTGATTTCTTTCACTTAGCACAATTCTTCTTAGACTCATTCATTCTCATGTGTATACCAAGAGTTTGCTCATTTTGATAATGAAGTAGCATTCTATTGCATGGATCTACAATTCATCTGTCCATTTTTGAGATATTACAAATAAAACAGCTATGGACATTCATGCACAGGTCTTTATTTGGACATATGTTTTCACTTCTCTTCGGTAAATAGGAAAGACATGGCTGGGTCTCACGGTACAGGCACGTTTTACTTTAAAGACAAGGGGCACCTGGGTGGCTCAGTCGGTTAAGCATCTGACTTCAGCTCAGGTCATGATCTCACGGTTCATGGGTTCGAGCCCCACGTCGGGCTCTGTGCTGACAACTCAGAGCCTGGAGCCTGCTTCAGATTCTGTATCTCCATCTCTCTTTGACCCTCTCCTGCTCACTCTCTCTCTCTCTCAGAAATAAATAAAACATTAAAAAATAATAATAATAAAGAAAAGAAAAACCTGCCCACTTTTCCAAAGTGACTGTAACATTTGACACTCCAGCAGTGTTGGAGGATTCCAGTTCCTCCACAGCCTCACCAACACTTGGTTTGGTCAGTTGTTTTATTTTTAGGTGAGAGGTGTTGGGATCTCATTGTTGTTTTCACATACAGGCCCCTAATCATCAATGATACTGAGCCTCTTTCATGTGCTTACTTCCCATCCATCTATGATTTTTGGTGAAGGGTCTGGTCAAATCTTTTGTCCATTTTTTTAAATCAAGTTGCTTGTTTTCTTATTATTGAGTTACCGGAGTGCTCTAAATATACTGCACACAAATGCTTATTATATTTGCAAAGATTTTCTCTGCCTTGTCTTTTCATTCCCCTAACAGCATCTTTTGGAGAGCAGGACTTCTAAATTTTTATGAAGCCCACGTATCAATTTGTTCTTTTATGAATTGTGCTTTCGGCATTGCTATCTAAGAGATCTCTGCCTGACCCCGGGTCGCAGAGATTTTTCTCCTATCTTTTCCTCCAGAAGTTTATAGTTTTATAGTTTTGTAATTATAGTTTATGTTTAGATTTATGATTCATTTGAAGTTTTGTGTACGGATCAAGTTTCAAAAATTTTGCCTATATAAGTTTCAAAAATTTCGTCTATATATTTCCAATTGTTTACAGCACCATGTGTTGAAAATACTGTCCAAACACGTGTGAATTTGTGTCTGGATTCTATTCTATCCCCTTGGTCTATTTGTCTGTCTTGATTTCGACATTACACTTTCTTGATTTTCTTTTAATGTTTTATTTATTTCTGAGAGAGAGAGAGAGACAGCGTGAGCAGGCCAGGGTCAGAGAAAGAGGGAGACAAAGAATCTGAGACAGGCTCCAGGCTCTGAGCTGGCAGTCAGCACAGAGCCCGACGTGGGGCTCGAACCCACGAACCACAAGATCATGACCTGATCTGAAGTCGGACGCTTTCTCTTTCTCTTTCTTTCTTTCCTTCTTTCCTTCTTTCCTTCTTTCTTTCTTTCTTTCTTGATTGCTTGCTTGCTTGCTTGCTTGCTTAACTGACTGAGCCACCCAGGCGCCCTACGCTTTCTTGATTTTAATGGCTTTCTGGTAAGTCTTGAAATCAGGTGAGGTTAGCCCTCCATCTATGTCCTTTTTCTTCAGAGTTCTCTTGGCTTTTCTAAGTCTTCTGATTTTTTTTTCAAATGAATTTGAGAATCATACTGTAAACCTTTACAGAAAAAGGGATTCTGGGACATTGATCGAGACTGCATTTCACCTAAAGATCAATGCAGAGAGAGTTATCATCTCAACAGTATTGAGGCTTCTGAGCCATGAACATGGTATATCTATATTTCTTTGGTTTTTCTTCCTCTCAGTAATGTTTTATACAGGGTACAGGTCATACACGCCCTTTGCCAGATTTATTCCTGAGTACTTTATATTTCTTGATGCTACTGTAGAGGGTGTTGTTTCATTCATTTCAGTTTGGGTTGTTCATTGCTAGTACATAGGAATACAATTGATTTTTGTACATTAATTTTGTATCACACAACCTCGCTGAGCTCACTGTTTCTAGTAGCTATTTTTTTTATTACATCAGATTTTCTATGTAGGTGATCATGTCACCTGTAAGAAATGTCAATTTTACTCTTTTGTTACCAATCTGAGTCTTCCTTCCTTCCTTCCTTCCTTTCTTTCTTTCTTTCTTTCTTTCTTTCTTTCTTTCTTTCTTTCTTTCTTTTCTTTCTCTCTCTCTCTCTCTTTCTCTCTCTTCCTCTCTTCCTTTCTTCCTCTTTCTTCCTTCCTTCTTTTCTCTCTCTCTTTCTTTCTCTCTCTTCCTTTCTTCCTCTCTTTCTTTCTTTCTTCCTCTCTTTCTTTCTCTTTCATTCTCTCTCTCTCTTTCTTTCTCTCTCTCTTTCTTTCTCTCTCTTCCTTTCTTCTTCTTTCTTTCGTTCTTTCTTCCTCTCTTCCTTCCTTCCTTCCTTCTTTCCTTCCTTCCTTAATAATACTGTGCCAGCTGGAACTTCCAGTATAATGTTGAATGAAAGTGGCAGGAGTAGGCATCCTACTCTTGTGCCTTGATCCTAACGTGAGGACATTCAGTCTTTTACCATAATACACATAATCCTGGTTCTACGATTGTCACAAATGCCCTGTCCCTGTGTCAGGCTGAGGAAGTTTCCTTGTGGTCTTACTTTGCTGACACTCCTCACCAGGAACAGATATTGGATTTTGTCCAATGTTTTTTTTGCATCTATTGAGTCGGACATATGATCTTTCCTTCTTTGTTAATATAATAACTTTATTTGCTTGATTTTTTAAATGTTAAGTCAGCCTTGCATTCATGGGATAACCCCATTGGGTCATGATTATCATCTATTTTTTATGTGTCGTTGGATTTTATTAGATGAAATAATGTTTAGGATTTTTACATCGGTATTCTTGAGGTATTCTTGAGGGGTCTTGGCTTGTAGATTTCCATTCTTGTAATGTCTTTGTCAGGTTTTAATATCAGGATGATGCTGGCCTTGTAAAACAAGCTGGGAGGCATCATCTGTAGAATTGTAGGATTGGTATTATTTCTGTAGAATTTGTATTATTTCTTCCTTACATGTTTGATCGAACTTGTGTGGTCCTGGAGTTTTCTTTATGGGAAGGCTTGTAATTAAAATTCAACTTATTGACGAGATAAAGGGATATTGAGGCTATCTGTTTCCTCTCGAGTGAGCACTGGTAGTTTGAGTCTTTCAAGGAATTTGACCAATGTACTGTCAAAACGTTGTTGCTACCATCCCCTTATTATCCTTTTAATATCCGTAGAATATGGAGGATGTCACCCCTCCTACTATTGATAGCAGTAATTTGTCTTTCTTTCTTTCTCTCTTTCTCTAACTGATCACTCCGGCTATCTATTTATCATGTTCCTGATCTTCTCAGACCATCAGCTTTTGGTTTCACGGTTCTCTCTATTGTTTTCCTGTTTTCAGTTTCACTAATATCAGCTCTCAGCTCTATTATTTCCTTTGAATTCACTATCTTTTTTCTAGTTTCTTAAGATGGGATGTGAGGTCATTTATTTGAAGACTGCCTTCTTGTCTCATGTCGGCATTCAGTGCCTTGTGGTTCCCTCCAGTCATTTTAGTTGCATCCCATACATTTTGACACATATTTTCATCTTCATTCCGGGTCAAAGTACTTCCCTGGGGCCTTGTCAGTTCCTATGGTCCCTGAGTCCAGACGTGGAACTGAGATCCGAACTGGCCATGAGACTTTCTAATGTCACTTTCTAATGAGTGAGTCTGAAGATGTCAGGCTCCCCCACTGATCTCATGAGTGGCTCCCGATGGCCCTTCCACTGGGACAGCTCCACTGGTCCTCTGATTGGGCTCTGTCTTATCCCTTCATTTCCTGGTTGAAAAAACCAGGCCCTCCTCCCCCAACCTTGCCCAAGAGCTAAGCACCTCACTCACGGTCAGGGCCAAGGCGGGCCTAGAAACCCCGCCTCCGGACGCCCAGCCACAGGTGCAGAGACCTTTAGCAACCCAAGTGACAGTGTGCCCAACACAGCTGACCGGTCAGTTTCCTCACGCCAGGCCTGGTGGTAAGCTCCCCATGTGCTCTTTCTCTTTTAACCCCGATGGCTGCCCTGGGAAGCGGTACACTTCTTACAGTTGTTTCGCAGAGATTCGAATCCAGGCTCAGGGACAGGACGTTTCCTGCTGTGGAGGAAGCAGGAAAGCACGGGCTCACTTCCGGATCTGTCTGACTCAGGCTGGCGCACCACGAAGCAGTTCTGTGTCTTTCCCTTCATCACCAGCAACAACGTGCCCTTCCTGACCCTGAGGGGCGCGGGGACATCGCCAGGTGAGGAGGAGCAGAGAAGCAAGACCGCACGGGGTCGGGGTCGGGGGGGTGGGGGGGGTGAGTGGGAAGGATGGCTAAGAGGAGGGAGGAAAGACAGCAAGACGGAGATGCTTCCTGATTGTGGAAAAGTCTTCTGACCTTTTCATGTTCATTCAACGAAGTCAAAAAGGGTTGAACTTTGGTGCACCGCCTTTAAATATAAATGCAGATTAATAAGGGAAAATCTGCTTTGCTAAGCGTGGAAATCATGGAGATCCAATTGAGCATGATATTAAGTTTGGTAATGCCAACCTACAGGCATTAACTCGGCTGCAACCCAAGCGTGAGTCCTCTGTGCTCCAGGCCACGTCCTCAGATTCTATAAAGGACAGGAACCTCCCTGCATTTGAGGTGAACCACGGTGGAGGGGACTGGGAGGGGCCTGGGAGGGGCCTGGGGGTCTTCATGGTCCAACAGCTTTTCTGGCTTTTTAAAACTTCACAACTCATGACCTTGAGAACTTTGTGATCCTTCTGCCCTGATCCAGCAGAACGGAGACACGTACGGCACAGGGAGCAGGTTAGGGGGTTCCCGGCCAGGCGGAGGGCGAACAGGGGCACAGGTTAGGGGTTCCTGGCCAGGCGGAGGGCGAACAGGGGCACAGGTTAGGGGTTCCTGGCCAGGCGGAGGGCATGCGGGGCACAGGATGGCGGGGGGGGGGGTCCTGGCCAGGTGCAGGGGGTGCGGGGAAAGGTGGCTCTACCTTGGCTTTGCGATCACGGCAACTTGTTCAAATCCCAGGGTCTCAAAAACCTGGCCTCCATGTCTGCTCTCTCTGAACCTCAATTTCTCTGCCTCCGTCATGGGCCTCCCCTCTCCTGCCATGAAGGGTAGTAGGAGGATTAAGTAAGAGAATGTACTGTTAGTGACTAAATAAGGATGCTAATCATGGAAACATCAGGCAGGAAGCTGGAAGGCCACTGGCCCCTGACCCACCATTCATGACTCACTAATACCCACAAGAGTGGCTAAAGCCACAGAAAGCCGTCTAGGAAGTCATAAGTCAGTGGCCCAAAAATTGGGTAGGCAGAGAGTGCACTGGACTCTGTCTAACCCGCTGTGTAACCTCAGGCAGTCCACTAGGCATCTCTGAACTTCGCATTCTATATCTGTATACAAATAGCTTTTTTTTTTTAAGTTTATTTTGAGAGAGAGAGAGAACGCACACGTCAGGGAGGGGCAAAGGGAGAGGGAAAGATAGAGAATCCCAAGCAGGCTCAACACCATCACTGCGGAGCCTGACGCAGGGCTCACACCCACATACCATGAGATAGTGACCTGAGCCGAAGTCAGATGCTTACCCGAATGGGCCACCCAGGAACCCCTGGATTCTGTATCTGTATCAAGGGTAAGGGTCACAGCCCGAGGGGGCTGCGGTGTTTGGGGCGGGCTCAGCCTGGACAATGCTGTGTCCTTCAGGGTCTACGGTTCTAGAAGCCTTAGCACCATGGGCCTCCTAGTGCACTCGGGAATCTCCAGAGGACAGCAGCAGTGACAGGAACCCTGCCCATCACGGGACATGCTCCCCCCGCCCCCCACTAGAAGGTCCCCTGCAGGAAATGACTGGATCCTAAGAGGTAGAAATCCGAAAGCTTGCCCTGCTCAGATAGGCTGGTCTTTGCACAACCAGTAAGAGTGAGCTAGAGTCACATCTTGGCTGTGTGGCTTGGGGCAGGTACTTCCTTCTCTGGGCCTCAGTTTCCTCGTCTGGAACATGGAACCGACCACACCGCGTGCAGCTGGCGAAGTGCGTGAAACCTCAGACTTTGGTCCCCCAGGCATTGGTTATGCACGTGTGTCCTTCCCTAGGAGCCTTGGGGGGAGGGGCACCCCGCCCACCCCGGGAGCCTAAGGCAGCATGTGGTTACAGAGACTTTCCGGAGGCCTTTCTGATGCTACCTCGTCCTGCCTGGGTAAAAAAACTTTCTCTGACAACTTCTGTTATCACATCACGTCCCTGTAGGTCATTTTCCCAACCCCCTCGTATCGCATGGATCTGTCTGCCGCTGAGCCCTCGAACCACGTGGACGCCTGCCCTGAGCTCCGGGGCTTTGCTGGCTTGTCACTGATGCTTCCAGCAGCCCTGCAAGGTGGGTCTGACCCCTCCCCCCCCACTTACAGATGGGAAGCTGGGGTCCAGCAAGGGGGACTAGAGCTGAGTCAGGGCCACTCGCATCTGGGCTCAGAGCCCACGCCTTCCCTGCACCTGCCGTCATCCTACCCACTGGCTCTGGGCTCTGTGTCCCCGGATCACTGATGTCACCGAGCACCGGCTCTGGGCACTCAGGAGGGCACGTGGTGGGCTAACTCCCTCAGTCCCCACAGCAGCTTCTGGGTGGGGCCATCAGGGCCTACAGATGAGGTGTCACCCAGCTCAGACCACCAGGCGCCATCTGGGCTGCTGACTCTGGCCCCTGAGCTCCTGACCCTGGGCTTCACTGAGGCACCTGCTGTGGCCTCTTCTCACAGTGGCCTCCAACTGCCCCACAGCGTTTCCATCAGGGAAAGTACGCTCTTGTTTCAAGGGCCACACCAAGTGTCGCCTGCTCTGGGAAGCCTTCCCTGATCTCCACTCCCAGAGCCCCATCCCGGGGCAGAGTCCCTCTGTGAAAGCATCAGTCTCCCCCTTGCTTAGGGCGCATCCATGTGTCCTTCCCTCTCTAGAAGATGATCCCCAGAGAGGGGTTCATGGTGACGTCAGTCAGCCCCGATGGGGAATCTCCTTGTGTGATGGACATCCCCTCCTTCCAGTAGTCTCTGGGTCCCCTAGGCTGAGTCGCTTGACTCTGTAAACCCTGAGTTAAAGTCAGGTAGGGTGGGGACAGTTGACCTCCTCAGATCCCTCCTGATGAAAACGTCTAATTGTATTCATTCCGCAGACACCTCAGGGCCCTGATGCCCTTCCACTCTCTGCCCCCCAACCCTGCTTTACTTTCCTCATGGCCCTTGGCGCCATGCTGCATAGTCAGATGTTTGTTTGTCCCTTTTCCCTGCACTGGATGCTGGTCCCAGCGGCAGGGGACTGGGTCCATCCTGTTCCCGGGGGTTCCCTGGCCGAGCAGAATCCCCGCACATAGTAGGTGCTCGAAAAACCCTTGCTGAACCCCGGGGGCGGATTAATGAATGGCTGGTTAGTGCCCTGGGGTCTGAAATCAGGCAGGTCTGGGTTCGAGCCTTGGCTCTCCTGTGCCCCTGAGTGAGTGGCTCTCTGCACGTCTCACCTTCTCACCTCTAACACAGAACCATTAGGAATAGCCCCTCCCTGCGGAGGCGTGGTCACAGCACCAGGCGGGAGCCCCAGGAAACATTCCCTCTATGCCCACCTGCAAGCTGTCCTCACGGGCTTCAGTGGTGGGCCTTGGAGCAAGTGGGTCCCTTCTGAGACTCAGTGTCCCTGACCATGAAATGGAAACACTAAACACTATTCCTGGAAGACGGTTGTGAAGGTTCAGTAAGATGATGATGATGATGACGACGATGATGAAGGGGGCATCTAAGCCCTTTTTGTGCTTCCCGTGCACTTAGATCCTCGGTTTATCCAAATTAGCGTATTTCATCTTTATTGCACCCCTGAGAGGTGGTGCCAGTATTCTCGCCATTTCACACTTGAGGAGCTAAGGCCCAGGAGGGGGCGGGAACTGGAGTGGTGGGCGCGTTGTGGGCACAGGCTGCGTCCTCAGTGATGTGAGGGTGCTGCCCAGTGCCAGCTCAGTCCTCCCACTGCCAACCACCCCCCCCCCCGGCCTGGCTGATCTCAGCTGCTCTGCGACCCCCTCGGGGTGGGGGGCGGGCGATGTTTTCTCCAGTGTTGGCTCTTCAGTCATTGCTCTGTTTTGTAAAGGAATTGGACCCTTGGGTCCAGGAGGGAGAGTGGAAGGAGGTGACAGAATGATGGAGATTCTCGATGTTGGGACAGAGGGAGCCTCCCATGGATCAACAACAGAGAAATGAGAGGGACACAAGCAGTGTTTTCTCTGTGTTCATTTATTGGGACTCTAATGGATTCCCAGGTCTTTGCGAGACTCCTACACAGTGAAATCAGGAGATCTGTGGATGTGACTGCCCCCGCTGTGGGGAAGGGGGTGGAAGGGCCGTGGCGAAGGCTCAGCCCCACTCAGCTCCCCCCTCTACCCCCGGAGCAGCACCAGGGACCCCGCCTCAGACCAGCACTCCCTGAGATCACATCAGCGTGAGGAATGTGCAGACAGCAGAGGGCCAGGGAGCCCAGCCCCCTCCTCACAAAGGGAGGAGGGGGCCATGTCCGAAGCACAAGCTAGAACTGATTCATTGACCCATTGCCAGGGGGGCACGAGTATGCCAGTGTCCTTGGGGCTACCGGTCACTGGAGGTAACTTATTCCACTGTCACTTATACAAGGAAGCCAGAAAGCAAGTAGGTTTGTACATACCTACAGCCCCGGGTCTCTGAGCTTAGTCAGC
Source organism: Crocuta crocuta (assembly GCF_008692635.1). Lineage (NCBI taxonomy): Eukaryota > Metazoa > Chordata > Mammalia > Carnivora > Hyaenidae > Crocuta > Crocuta crocuta. Next base: position 403,174 of record NW_027532008.1, read on the forward strand.
GAAGAGCTTTGCCTGAGTTATTCTCTGCTGGGTGGGAAGCAGGCAGCTCCAGGGTCCCCAGGTCATCCTGCAGGGCAGAGGGGGGAGCGGGGCGCAGGGAGAGGGGGCAGCAGAGCAGAGGGTGGGAGCCCTGCTAGGGACAGAAGGCCAGGAAGACGCTGGGCTTACTGTATCAGCCAATCAGAAGAGGCTGTGGGGTGTGTGTGTGTGTGTGTGTGTGTGGAGAGGGAGGCAGAGAGAGGAAGAGAGAACACACACACTGCCCTCTCCGACCACACACACACACACACACACAGGCACATGCACAGATATTCTCATGTGCACACATGCACGGGCACACATACGCACGCATGCACGCCATCACACACACATTCACACACTCGTGTGCACATGCACAGACGCAGACACATCACATTTCTCTTCCTCATGGAATGTGTCACATCCTGATTCCCAATTTGCTTGTGTGACTCTTAGATAACTGTGCCCCGCCCTCCCCCCCCCCCCCCGGGGCCCC
>NW_027532008.1:403711-425920 GCF_008692635.1 Crocuta crocuta
CCCCCCCCCCCCCCCCCACCAAGGAGACCAGGAGCTGCGTTGGGAAGGCAGCGGTGGCTGGGGCGCGAGCGGAGTACTCACCACTGTGTTCCCAGCGGCTGGTACCACGGCCGGCACAAAGCAAACGGAGCGACAGGAGGGACAGGCGGCCAGTCAGGGCCTGGCTTGCACAGTGCGCACCGGCGCTGACAGCACATGGGAGGCAGGGACTTTGCACACGCACTTGGCCGGGAAGTTTCTGAGCGACTCTAGGAGAAGCCCTTCCTTTCACGCATCAGCATCAAAGGCTCCAACTGACATACATCTTGTTTGTGCTACTTTTCTCCACCAAATTCGGCACCGGGGTTGGGGCCTGGGGCGCAGAGAGCGGGGGCTGGAAGGAGTCGTGTCCACGCCGCTCACTTGGCGCACCGGTGTTCCAGTTTTCTCAGCGGGTCCTCTCGCCATCATCCTCCAGCCTAGACCTGCCGTCTCAGTGCTGAGCCCACCTTCCAGACAGCATGATAACATGCATTTATTGAGCATTTACTGCATGCTCAGTGCCCAGTCCGACGCCTCACATACACTGACCTGTTTCCTCTTCACATCAGCCCCTCCAGGGAACACTAACTCTGTTTTCCGGATGGGAGTTCCGAGGCACAGAGAGGTGTGGCCACCTGCTCAAAGCCTCATAGCTTCCAGGTGGAGGGTAGCTTGGGCTCCCGAGTGACTCCGGCCTGGTTCCAACACCTCGCTCTCTGAGTGACACTGGGTCTCTCCCCACCTGGAGTGGGGGTTGGGGGGTCACATGGACGCCCCCTGGAAGGACCATTGTGAGGACTGGAGATGATGATGAGGGCATTCAGCGGGTGCCTGGTGAGTTGTCTCCTTCTGCACACCGACCTCGTGGTGACCCATGAAGGTGGCTGAGACCAGGTCAAGCCAGAAGGAACCTCAGTGTCAGCATGAGAAGGGGCTGAAGTCATTGACTCTACGAGTCCCATTTTACAGATGAGGGCACTGAGGCCCCAAGATGGAAATGATTGGTCCAGGTTTCTGGGGTTTGGGTCATTCGTGGGCCAGTGTTCCTTCTTCCTCCACAGCTATGGTTCCAATGTTACTTCTAAATTTAAAATTAATCATCATCATCAATAAAGATGAAGAGACAAAGAAGAAAGCAATTCCCAGCTGACCTGTGGGACTTAGGCTAGCACTCACTGCTGGTCCCGAGAGCCCTTAGAGATCAGGGATCTTCTCTCCGAGGGGGTGAGGGCTGAGGGCATGGTACATGGGAAGCCTTTCTACAAGCAGGCCAACTGCACCCCCCCCCAAAGCCCTTCAGTCGTTCCTTGTGGCTCCGCCCACCCCCAGCGCCATGGGGCATCCCCACCTTCTCCTGCCTTTGCTCAGACACCATCCTAGTCTCACGCCCAGAACCCTCTGCCTCTGCTCCCCAGACATAGACTCAGGCCCCTCACCCAGTGTCTGCCCNGCATGGGAAGCCTTTCTACAAGCAGGCCAACTGCACCCCCCCCCCAAAGCCCTTCAGTCGCTCCTTGTGGCTCCGCCCACCCCCAGCGCCGTGGGGCATCCCCACCTTCTCCTGCCTTTGCTCAGACACCATCCTAGTCTCACGCCCAGAACCCTCTGCCTCTGCTCCCCAGACATAGACTCAGGCCCCTCACCCAGTGTCTGCCCACATGCCCAGCTGCCCCTCCACCTGGAAAGGGGAGAGTCCCCCTTGGATGGGCTTGTGGATGGCAGTTGTGACCAGAACGGTCGGAGGTCCGGTCTCCTATCCTCTTGAGAACGGAATGGCTCCATTCATAGACACAAGGAATTCTGGCTCTGATCACAGGCTTCTATAGCCTCTCCCACTGTGTTTGGGAAAGAGCATGTCTATTACTCTAAACAGGTAAAAATAGACCCACCTGAAGTAAGCCAGGAAAGTCAAAAAGTGGCCAAAACTGACATACAAGAAAATACATTACCTTTATCACAGAAGGTCCAGAGAGGGTGTGCAGACACCTGCCCAGCTCTGGGCCCTGGAGCCCTGAGTGTGCCAGAGGTGGGGCCCTCCTGCAGCCGGGGTGGGACAAGCTCAGGGGCTCCACCCACCACGTCCCTGACCCAGAATTTCCCTGAAATCTTGAGGCAGCAGAGGAAAAAGCTAGACCGAGAGCCCACGTGTCCTTTAGCAAGCCATGCTGTGTCCGTCCACAACCCAACAACTATTTAGTAAGCACCTACTGTGTGCCAGGGCAGCGTAGCACCATGCTCAGGCATGCACATGCGGACATCTGACCAACCGGGTTCACAGTCCATCTGTGCCACTGCTGGCTGTGTGTCCCAAGGCAAGTGACTTAACCTCTCTGTGCCTCATTATTTATCTCACAGCATGTTGGTAAGGCTTAAGGTAGATAATCCATGCAGAGTGCTTTCACTGACTCCTGGCCCAGCTAAGTGAGTTCTTGATAAATGTTAGCAATTGTTAGTGTTGTGCTGGTCCCACATCGATCAAGACAGACACAGTCCCTGCCTCATGGAACGCACGTACAAGGTAGGGTCTTTTAAGTCCCCTTAACAGATGAAGAAAAACTATCATTCACAGTTAAGTGACTTGCCCAAGGTCACCCTGCTAGTCATGGACAGAGCGGGGATCTGTTCTGGGTCCATTTACAACTGTGTACATCCGTTTATAACAAAGTAGCAGAGCATTTATAACAAAGTAGTGGAGAAGCTGACAAACAGCAGTTTAAACAAACACAGGTTTAGCTTCTCCCCTGCAGGGAGACGCCAAGGGCAGCTGCCGGTGCTGAGTGTTGTAGGAGCACAAAGGGAGCCCCAAGCAGAGGCAGAAGGTCAGGGCAGTCACCCTACCATCCCGCCCCCCAAGAGGGAGACACCCTATGGAGACCTGGAAGCCCCGGCCGGGAGGGGGTCGGTAAAGGAGGAGGGGCGCTTGGGGCAGAGGGAAGAGTTTCTGCATAAGCCGAAGGGAGAGCAAGTGACCCGACACATATCAGCAGGACGGCAAGCGGTTCCGTGTGACCCAGGTAGGTCAGGGAGGATGGGGGTGACCAAGAGTTGAGAAGACAGAGCAACCAGTGGGGGCTGACTCCCCAGGGATCTCTGGGGTCACATGAAAGGATTCCACCTTGACCTTGAATCCGGTGGGAGACCTCGGGAACAGAGGGCCATGGAGAGTTTCTACAGGACACCCATTTTAGAAAGATGATGATCTTGTGGGGTGGGCCGGTGGGGAAGGGTGCGGAGGAGGGTGGCCCGGGTGGGGAATTGATAAGGGGAGGTGGGGAGAGCGGTTTGGGGAAAGGGGTGGCCAGGAGGGTAGGCTGGGGGAAGGGTCCTGAGAACTGCCAGTTAGAAGGCTTGGCCGACTCAAGGCAGGCATGGCGGTTTCTAGAAGCAGCAAGGACTGCGGAAACACCTTGTGGCGGCAAACTGGGGGAGGAGGCGGATGGGGACGACTCAGAGGGGTGAAGAGGTTGGCGTGGGTCTTGACGGCCAGAGCTGCAGCCTGGGCGCCAGCAGAAGCATGGAGAAGCCCTTCGAGCCCCGTTACCCCAGTGCCGTTCGTCTCCTGGAAGGGCCCCGTCTGGTCCCGCCCACTTCTCCCTGGTCTCAGGGTGACCTCTCCATGGTGCCTCCTAGGACGCAGACCTCCTTTCGCTGTCCCCATCGCTGCGGGAGGCCACCATCAGACCCCCCTAAGTCCCCTTGGCTGGCCCCATGCATGCCCCAGGGTCCCCAGGCCACAGAGCTCCCACATCACAGCTGAGATGCAAACCTCGCCTCATTTCAGCCTCCTCCTGGAGTAAGATCACAAGTGGGCAGGGGGCCCTTTGCTTTCTGCCGTCTTCAGAGTAAGGAACCTCCCCAGGCTCACTGCCAGGTGGTTTCCCCGGAGCCTCCTGGAGACAGGGTCCTCCGGGAGGGATGGGGGCACAGACTTGACTCCCAAGGAAGATTCTGGAATGTTGGGGAGGCCAAGGTCCTGAAGACAGGCTGTGCCAGGTCTGTTTTCTGCCATGGAGTATGGGGCTGGCAGCACAAGGCAGAGGGTCTCTTGGGCCTGTTGGGCACTACATTCCACCCGAGAGGTATGCCCTTCCGGCTCCCAGATGCTCAGAGACACTGCCACTCAGAGCCCTGAGCTGTGGGCTGTCCTAAGTGGGAGCAGAGGCAGCGGGTCCTAGACCCAGCAGGTGGGGGCACAGAGTGAGACCAGGGAAAGACACACTCACTGATTACTGATATTCCAGCCCTACTGGATCCCTGTGGGTTTCATCCCACTTCCTCCAAGTCTTTTTATCAAGGTTTGACAACCAGAACTAGGAGTGATGCAATCCGGGGGAAAGAACAGAAGGTGACATTTATATGAAATGCACATGAACTGAGCAGGGCACATGCATTACCTCTTCTCAGAGGTAATTTGCTCCCCACAGATGCAGAAAAGGCCCTCCATGATAAGTCGTTTCCTTATTGTGTAGAAGGGGAAACTGAGGCCCGGGGAGGGCAAGCTACTTCATGGTCACACAGCACATCAGGAGTTGAGCCAGGCCTCCTGATTCTGACCCAGGGTTCTTCCCTCTGGCCATGTTTTCCATGGGCGCTGGCAGGGAGGTGACCCAGAAGCTGGAAGCAGCTAGACACATGGAGACCCAGGTAGGTGGCTCTGGGGAGCACCGTGAGGATGGGCAGTGCCCACGGCAACTGGCCAGCTGCTCCCCCCTCCCACCCACATGCCTGGGAGAAATATGTGTTTCGAAAATGAAAGTCGGCTCGAAGTACACAGATTAGTAGTGGTCGTGTGCTAGCACTTTATTAATTAAGTGTCCTAAATACACTGAAACCTGGGCATTTAATTTAGATTTATAAGGATAATTTAGATTTATAAGCCCAGTTATTATGCAGTAAGTACAGAAAATGCCAATTGATTTTCACAGGCAATATTTATTGAAGTATTAAAACAGAAAACTATGTAAAATTTAATTACCCTTGTGGGGAGTGTAAGTGCTGGCGGGAGTTTGGGGATGGAAGGAGGGATGCCTCACTTCATGAGCTGTTCTTATCGTCCAGATGGCAATTTTGGTCTCCCCTTGTTAGTCACTGAAGTCAAACTAGGCATCACACCGCATAGAAGAGGCACATGTTATGCATCACGAGGCGAAACACTGTCTGGGCTACTTCTATGCTAGCCCAAAGGCGGACCGGTGTAGGGTGCCCGGGGATGTTAGAAGTGTCCGGGATAGGAGTCTGAAGTCCCTGGGTTCCTGTCCCCAGCTGGCACTCCCTGGCCTGTGACCTTGAAGAGCTCACCTAACTTCTTTGTGCTTTGTCTTCAGAACCCAGAACTGGGATGGACTAGGATGGGTTGTCTGGGTCTGGCACTTGAAGAACTTGTGGATTTGATCCCACATCTGGATGGGGAATTGAACGCTGTGTGGTAACACCCTCATCGCCCTCTGTCTCTGTGTCCCTCCTGTCCTGGGAGGTCCACTTTCATGATTTGGAAGGGGCTGTGTCTGCAAGGTGGCAGATGGGCACGGTGATGGGCCAGCCTCCTCGCGGGGGGCAGGAAGTGGGGCAGCCAAGCCACAGGTGCTCTGCTGAAGCCCTGAGGAAGGCCGCCCCATGCAGGGCGTGTCCTGAGACCCCTGAAGGCCAAGCCCATGACTGGTCTTGCAGAAACCACAGTGGGTGCTTTACACAGAGGAATTTGATAAAAGGAACCAGTTGAGGGGTGCCCGGGTGACTCGGTCGGTTGAGCGTCCAACTTCGACTCAGGTCACGATCTCACAGTTGGTGAGTTTGAGCCCCACATCGGGCTCGCTGGTGTCAGCAGTGTAGAGGAAGCCTTCCAATCCTCTGTCCTGCTCTCTCTCTGCCCCTCCCCTGCTTGCACTCTCAAAAATAAAATAAAACATTAAAGAAAAAAAAAAAGGAAAGGAACCAGTTCCAGAAGCTTTGGAAGGGCCAAAGGAGCCAAAGGGAAAGAGACACAACAGACATTAGTTCCCACAGGGGCTGCAAGGCCAAGTGCAGTACAGGGAGGGGCTGTGTAGAAGGAGCCCAGGGTGCTTGCTGTGGTGCTGGTGGAGACGCTGCCACAGGGGCACCTCGGCCCCCACTGCCAGACCCTCCCAGGTCCACTAGAGCCCGTGCCCATGCGCAGCTGCGGCTGACAGCCTGTGGCTGCTGCAGGGGCCCCGGAACCCACTTCCTGTGCAGTCAGTGAGCATCCGCGTGTCCCTAGGCCCCTAATGTCCTCACGCTGCAGGCAATGCGGAGAGGGTAGTCCGCACACTTCTCCTTCCTCCCTGTCAGCAGCCCTTCCGTTTCTCTCTATCATTTACCCAAACTGTGGCCACTGCCTTTGAATCAGGCAGATCTCTGCCTCTCGCCATTTCCTCATCCAGGCTAAGTGGACAAAGAGATGAACTACTTGAAGGCCTGCCCCCCGGGAAGCCTACACTTTCTTCCCGTCATTGGGTCACTCTGGAGTTCCGCAGGGGTCACTTTAGCCGGTGCCATCGTGTCATATGGGTTCCTCCCCCATTGCCCCTTCTAAGATATATCCACCCAGAACCTCAGAACATGACCTTATCTGGAAAAGAGGTCTTTGCAGATAAAAGTAAGGAAAGGATGTCAAGATGAGATTACCTTGCATTAGAGAAGGTCCTGAATCCGACGCTAATGTCCCCATGAAAGACAGAAGAGAAGACATGGGGACGGGTGTGCAGAGGGCCCTATGGAGAGGGGGCAAAAGCTGGAAACTGGAAGGTTCCACAGGCTCCGGAAGCATCCACAGCTGGAAGACACAGGGAAGGCTCTCTCCCAGAGCCATGAGTGAAAGCACGGCCACCAAGTTTGTGATGATCTGTTACAGCAGCCGCAGGAAGCAAATACCTGGTTTTATTGCTTTATTGAGCTTTGCAGATGATGAGTTTTTTTTACCAACTAAAAGTTTGTGGAAACCCTGCGTTGAGCAAGTCTGTTGGCGCCATTTTCCAACAGCCCTTGCTCACTCTGGGTCACATTTTGGTAATACTCACAATATTCCAAACCTTCTCATTATTAGAATATTTGTTATGGGGATCTGTGATCATTGATCTGTGATGTTATTATTGAAATGGGTTTGGGGTGCCGCGAACCACGCCATATATGGCGGTGAACTTAACAGATAAACGTTGTGTGTGCTGACTGCTCCCTGGACCAGCTTTCCTCCCCATCTTCCCCCACCCACACCGCCGTCTTCTCAGCCCTCCCTTCTCACTGAGATACAATCACATTGAAGTTAGGCCGATTTCTTACCCTGCAGTGTTCAAGTGTAGGGAAGAGTCCATCAAGGAGACAAATTTAACTGTCGTCTTATTTTAAGAACTGGCCCTGGCCTCCCCAGCCTTCCGTGCCCACCACACCCCGCAGCCAGCAGCCAGCAGCATGGGGGTGAGACCCTCCACCAGCAAAAAGACTATGCCGTACTGAAAGCTCAGATGGTGGGATTTTTTTTTTTTAGCAATAAAGTCTTTTTTAATTAAGGGAGATACATGCCTTTTCTAGACATTAATGCTATCGTGCACACTTTGACTCTACTGTCGTGTAAACATAACTCTTCTAGGCATTGAAAAGCCAAAAGAATACTGAACTTGCCCTACAGTGGCAGTCTACACGTGAAGTCTCCGAGGTATGCCCGGACAGCCGGGGGTGGAAGTTGTCACACGAACCCAGTCACGTGGGCTGATGGCAAGGTGGCGATGCAGCTGGACAGGGAGCCAGGAGACTCACCACCTGCTCCTGCGAGTCTCCTGCCTCCTCGTTCACACGTGCCCCCCCCCCACCTGGTGCAGGCTGGACGCTGCAGGTGCCGCCCCAGGGCTGGATGAGGCCCTCTGGGTTCCCAGTCATGTGGCGCCCCGGTCAGCCATTCCACAGCTACCAGGTCCCAGTGAAAAGCCAACAGCTCTTCTCAAATGGAGAGCAGCTGCCTGGGGGAGCAGCTACAGATGCCTAGAGCCCGGTGCCTGAGGTTCCCGTCCTCGGGGCCGTTGCTGGGCCCACACAGCGTCCAGGCTTGCACAGAGTCCGGATGAGGCCCAGATGTCAGGGCAGCTGCCCCTCACCCCTACCCCAGACGGGAACTGCTGCAGAGCCTTTTCTGACTCGGAGCCCCACTCAGCTGTGCAAGTCACTATAAAGCGGGCAGCATGGCACACACGTGTCCCGAGGGTGGTTGCCCTTTGCAGAGAGTCCGTGAGCCACATACCTCATTCTGAGGTTGTGCCTCCATTCCGCATCAATGCCTTCGCTTTCAAGCACAGGGCAGTGAGTTCAACTCAAAGATGGCACGTTAGATACGCCCATTTGTGTCCGCCTTATGCCCGCAAAACCACAGCTTCCTTTAGGGCCACCATAGATGGCCTCCGGTTTTCTAGCCTGTGGTGTTTAAGCACCGCACTTGCCATTTGCCTTCTGCAAACTGTCCAGCCGTGTCCTAAGCGGCCAGCACAAGCCTCTGCCTTGTAACAGAGGCCTCCACCGCAGAGGCCAGCACAGCGGCCACTGGTCTGACACAGCAGCCGGCCACAGGGGCATTTCAGAGACTGAATGCCCCCGCCCGCTGATGACCACTGCGGTCCCCCCATCCCCTGGCATCGAGGTCCTCCGTAGTCGCGCTCAAGCCTCAGCAGTCACACAGCCTGGCCCCAAACCTCATCAGTGAGGGGTTTGTTCCAGTGAGGGATTTGTTCCCGCGTCACTGCCGATGAATGCCAAACGCTGCTATGATGCAGGCGCGTGCAGAGAACGCAGAAACGACACTAGGAACTGCAGAGGGGATTTGACGCAGGGAGCTGATTAAAAACGTGTTCAAAGGCTGAAAGGGTACAAAGGGACAGATGAGAGGGCCTGGGGCTGGTTGGCGGGGGAGGCGCTGTGAGCCGGGCCTTGCCCCNGCAGAACTGGCAGCCACCTGGTGCGGCCAAAGCCTCTTCCAGAAGCAGAGAGGGGCATACAAGCGGCTTCTCCCCCCTCCTACTTTTCACTTCTCCACTGCATCTTCCAGTGTCCCCGGCTAACCTGAGGCCCGTGCGCAAGGGGTCCTGGGAAACGGAACCAGCTGGGCCCCAGCGCCACGCCGCATGTGACGGGGCCAGAGCACACAGCCGATGATGGACAAACGGCCCTCACGATAGTTCACAGCATGGACCCTGGTGCTAATTCAAACCAGTTTGCAACTCAGCCCTGCACCCTTGAGCAAGTCGTTTAATCTCTCAGGGCCTCACGTTACTGACAAATATAATGGGGATAATGGCATCTACCCTTAAGGGTTGTTGTACACAGATTAAATAAGTGTGTGCCGGCCAGAGCCTGGCACACGGACGCCCTCAGCCAGTGGGAGCTGATGCCTGATTTCTTCTTTGGGCTTGAGCGCGTGCCTGGGCCTCTCTGGGCTCCCCATTTTCTCTTCTGTTAAGGGAACAAATTGGGACCAGAGGCTCCCTCCAGCCCCTGTGAGCTGTACGGCCCTGAATTGCCCCTGGATGAAATGGGTGGGCTGGAATAGGCAGGAGGGATGGAGGGAGGTCTGACAGCTGGACGGGAGCCCCGGAAGAAGGGGAGGGTCGAGGAGGTTCAGGTTGTGTCTGAGCGTTCTGAGCCCTGCACTCCCCTGGACGCTGTGTTCGTATGTCAAACAGATCACTCAGATCACTCTTCAGCCGCCTTAATGGTCCCTCTATCTCCCTGCTAATGTCGCCTCTGGCAATACCAGTCTGGTCTCTCCTCTCTTTGATGTGCTCCCTCGCAGCACTGCTTGGTGGACAAGAAATTGCCAAGAGCAGTGTTTTTCTGCACACTGTGACCCAGAAGGAAAGGGACTCTCCAGTTAAATCCATCATGAAGAGGAGATTTGTAAGTTCTGGGGCCTGCGAGGGCCTACGTGCCTGAGCTTTGAGGATCTTCCTGTGTGGGTAGGAATTATGCGCTTAACTCGGTTGGAACTCAGGTTTTGGAGCTGGGGATGCCACTGAAGCCGGGCTCTGTGGCTTAGCTGTTCAAAGCACAGGGCATCTGTGTCCAGCAGAGAAGGGTTCAGGGTCCTGCTCTGCCCTCTGATAATTTATAGCAATTGCTTAATTTCTCTGAGGCTTGGTCTTTTTATTGATAAAGGGGAAATAAGAATGTTTAGTGTAATTGGCACTTGTACTGTTTCAGCCAAGCCAGCGTCTATTTCCCCCTCTGTTCTCTGCACCATCTCTCCTACTGGCTTTCCTCCAAAAAACTAAGCCTCTGGACCACCCAGGCTCTGCTAGTCTGTCTGAGGATGTCAGTCAGTGATGCTATCCCACTCCCCGCCTTTGACAGGTATGAGCCTTGACTGGACCAATCATAGCCCTCCATTCGCCCAAGAACTAGCAATTGGTCCAAGAGAGCATGTGACCAAAATCAGACCTATCAGAATCCTTGACCGGGATTTTCTATGCGGCCCCGGGAGAGAGTGCTTCTCTCCACCCTCTGAGTCCCTAGACGAGAGGATGAAAGTTTGCGGCNAAAGAGAAAGGTGCTCCCATGCAGAAGTATAATAAGGAGATGTTGAGATAGAATGAGTGATCCAGTGGAATCATCGAGCCCCTGAATCCAGCTGTGCCTCGCTCTTTACCAGTTCTCCAAACTAGGAAGCTCCTTCTTTGATGAAAGCAGCCCGAATCTTTTGATCGAAAGTGCTGAAGACCCAACTCAAGCCACTTTCACCAAGGAGGGAGTTTAGTAGCTCAGTAAATGCTGGTGTTTCTGGGGCGCCTGGGTGGCTCAGTTGGTTAAGCAGCTGTCAGCTCAGGTCACGATCTCGAGGTCTGTGAGTTCAAGCCTTGCGTTGGGCTCTGTGCTGACAGCTCAGAGCCTGGAGCCTACTTCGGAGTCTGTGTCTCCCTCTCTCTGTATCTCCCCTGCTCACACTCTGCTTCTGTCTCTCAAAAAATGAATAAATGTTTTTCTCAGAGTGTGAACCACTCTGAGAAAATGAAGCTATTTCAAAAGGAAATCGGATGACTTCGTGCTGAGGGCCAGAAGCAAGGTGACCTTGACATCACAACATCACCTGGAAACTGAGTCTCAAGGTCACATTCAAGGCTCAGCAGGGGCAAACTGGCTGTGGTGAAAGAGCAGGTACAGGAGCCTAGAGATTCGAGTTCAGGTTCCGCTTCAGCTTCTACACTGCAGTGTGACCTCGGGAAGTCCCTCCTCCCCTGGGCCTCAGTTTCCCCAATCTGTATCAGCGATCTCTGATGGACTTCCCAACTCCAAAGGCCAGAAGCCCTCTGAGAAGGCAGCAGTCGGCAACACCAGAGGACCCTGGTGTTTTCCAATTATGGGAGAATGATGACTGTGAACCTATTTATACAGAGGAAAATAATCGAGAAAAATGTCTGCTGGAAAACACCTGGGAGCATTTGCAAAATGATTAAAACGCAATAATGAGCGCTCCTAATTAACGTCTGCTGGGACACGAGGAAATCAAGGGCCAGGTGCTGTCACAGCAGGTTGGGAGGGGCAGGAAAGGATGTGGGAACAGTGGTGATGACCCTGGCAGCTGGAGGTGGGGAGAGACAACTGGGCTGGTGGCTGGGTCACCATCCCAGCTGGGCCCCTACTTCGGAGTGTGACCTTGAACAAGCCCCTTTGCCTCTCAGGGCCATAGTTTCCCCAGCTATAAAATGAAAGGTTTGAACAGATCATCTCTATAGCTCCATCCAGTTCTGTGTCCACATTGACTGGGGAATCTGGCGAGAGGTAAATGCGGGGGAACAGAAGTTTCCAGGGTTCTTAGAGCTGGGGCCACATTCCTTCTGAACTTATAAGCATGGGTCAACAGGCTGACTTGAAGGCTGGCCCTACTCCTTCCTGGCTCTGTAACCTTGAATGAGCTCCTTTCTGTCCCTGTGCCTTGGTTTACTTCCCTGGAAAAAAGGAGATGACTGCAGTGATACTGTTGGGTTTAAGTCTATCATCTTTCCATCTGTTTTCTGTAAGTCCAATCTGTTCTTTGGATCCCTACCTCCTTTTTCTGCCTTCTTTTGGACTGACTATCATTTATAATTCTACGTGGTCTTCTGTGTTGGTTTATTAGCTATAACTCTTTGTTTTGTTATGTTAGTGGTTGCTTTAGTGTTTATACTATAGATCTTTAACCTAACACAGTCTATTGTGCTGCTTCACGAAGAGTTTGAGAATCTTTCAGAAATAAAACTCCTGTCCTACAGCTATTCTATTGTTGCCATGTATCACTTATAATATAAGTGTTATAAGCTGCATACTATATTATTATTATTTGTGTTTAAAGGGTCAATATTCTCACGTGTGTGTGTGCATCAGTTGCTTGTAGCATCTATAGGCCTGAGTAGTGTTCCATTGCATGGATGTCACACTATTTGTGCATCCTTTCACCTGTTGAAAGACATCTTAATAGTTTCCAGTTTGGAGCAATTATAAATACAACAGCTATCAATATTTGTGCACAGGTTTTTATGTGAGCATAACTTTTCAGGTCACTTGGGTCCAATATCTAGAAAAACGCATGTCTGTGTCAAATGGGAAATGTACACATAACTTTGAGAGCCACTCGGAGTCTGTACCTTGCATAGAATTTTTATGAGATTTAAGATTTCTATTAGTGCTATTAGAACTTCCATTGGAGTGAGTCAATTTTGCTAAATTATGGCATATAACGGAAGGGTACCAAGATGTACGTTGACAGTGAATTTGATTTGCGATTTCACAGTGTCTCTGTGAGACAAAATGTCATCGATTACAGACTTGCCAATGGAGACATCCTTGGATATATAGATATATCCTTTAGCGAATAAATGAATGAGTAACAGTGGTAGTGGTTGTGGGAATAGAATTGAAGAAATGAATGTGAATAGAGCTGAAGCCAAAGTCATGGGCTCGATGTATTTGCTGAGATGAGAAGTTTAAGAGAAGCAGAGGGAAGACTCCAAGATGTCCACTGTAGGTACTTAAATGGCCTTGACCTGAAGGACACACTCACTCCATCTCCTCGGGAGGATTTGAATGATTGTCTCATCTCCGTTCACTTCAGCCTAAAGGAGTCCCCTTTGGGATTTCCTGAATCATAGATCTGCTAGGGACAGATGCTCTCAAGTTTAGTTTATCTGGGAATGTCTTAATATCTCTATTTTTTTATTTTTTTTAATGTTTTATTTATTTCTAGGAGAGAGAGAGACAGCGTGAGCAGGGGAGGGTCAGAGAGAGAGGGAGTGACAGACTCTGAAGCAGGCTCCAGGCTCTGAACTGGCAGTCAGCACAGAGCCCGACACGGGGCTTGAACCCACGAACCGCGAGATCATGACCTAAGCGAAAGTCGGACGCTTAACCGACTAAGCCACCCAGGCGCCCCTTAATATGTCTATTTTTGAAGGGTGGGTTTTTTTTTTCCTGGATATGGAATTCTTGGTCAACATACCAATTTCTGTTTGGTTCTTTTAAAAAACTATTTCTATCTCTGTTGATCTCCATTTGGTGAAGGGTCTTTCTTTATTGTTCTTTAGTTCTTTGGATTAGACTTAAAATGGCTAATCTGAGGTCTTTGTCTAGTAAGTCCAGTGCCTAAGCTTCCTCAGAGACAGCTTCTACTGATTGCTTCTTTCTTTCTTGTGTATGAGCCATGCTTTTCTGCTTTTCTGTGTATCTTAATATCTATTGTTGAAAACTGGACATGACAAATTAATACAATGTAGCAACTCTGGAAATCCATCCCCTTCTAAGGTTCGTTGTACTGCTTTTGTTTTAAAATTTTTTAACATTTATTTATTTTTAGAGAGACAGAGATAGTGCGAGTGGGGGAGGGGCTGAGAGAAAGGGGCAGACAGAATCCAAAGCGGGCTCCAGATTCCGAGCTGTCAGCACAGAGCCCAATGTGGGGCTCTAACGCATGAACTGAGAGATCATGACCTGAGTACTGCTTTTGTTTTATCGCTTATTTGTGTATTTTTTTTCTTTAAGGATATTTCTTCTATATTTATTTATTTTTGAGAGAAAGTGGGGGAGGGCCAGAGAGGGAGGGGGACAGAAGATCTGAAGCAGGCTCTGCACTGACAGCACAGAGCCCAATGCACAGCTCAAAGTCACGAACCATGAGATCATGACCTGAGCCAAAGTCGGACACTTAACTGACTGAACCACCCAGGCATCCCTCTTTAAGGATATTTCTATAAAGTCTATATTCTTTGTCACGTGTGGTCATTGAAATGTCTGTTCAGATAAATGCTTGGTGGTCAGCTAACGATTGGATAGAGACTTCCTGAAAAGCCTAGAACTGATAAGTTTCCTGGTCTTTGCCAAGGGAGTCTGGGTTGAGTGGTGGGGCATGCCTTCCTCCAGGCACTTGATCACTCTCAACCTTAGCCCTCCACAGGGCCTCCAGTGAGTCAGAGATGAGCGTCAGGACCTCCTCAGGTCTTCCTTGAAGATATGTACATGTTCATTGTATCCTAGCTTCCCAAGTGTATCTTGGAGATTTTCAAAGCCTGTCTAGACATCCCATTCCCTGGTTTTGTCTTTTAAGCTTTTGGGTTAGTCTATTGCTTATACCCCAATTGATGTTCATGGTCTCAGGCTGTCCCAAAATTAAACAATTGCCTGTAATTGTTTTGACGAGCACCCCTCTTCCTGCCACCTCAAGAAAAAAAGCTTTTTTACACAGGGCAAATATTCTGACTCAGGTAAAATAAAGACAGCCTCACACATGAGATCTTCTATGGACGATCCAGACAGGATCTTCCCACCAGACAGGTCAAATAAGGAGAGTTATCTGAGAATATGGCTTTGAAGATTCTCTAACCTTGTTCCTGCCCCCGTCTCCCGTGGTTGCCAGGCTACCCTTTTCACCATGATTCTGGGCCATTAGATTCAAGGTTACCATGGAGTTGGAGAGAGAGAACGAGGCTACAGCACGCTCAATGTCACAAAGCTCACTATTCCTCCTGACATCCAGCCGATTGTCTCGAACAAAGGCACCCAGGATGGTTGCAAGCCTTTGGTAAATTTCCAGAGTTCTGAAAAAAGTTGATTCTGAGGAATTTTTTTTGCCACTGTTTTCATTACTTTATGGAAGAGAGATTTTTTTTTTTTTTTAGCAATCCTTACTGTGCCATTTTCACTGATGTCACTCATTTACATCGTTTTAATTAGAAATCTGCCACCATCTATTTTTGTTTCTCACATCCTTATTTTGTTCCTTGGTGCATAACATGTAATTTTTCCCCCTCTCTTGCAGCTTTTAAGCTTTTCTCTTTTACACAAGTTTTGATCAATTTGACTGAGTGCCAGGCACTGGGCTGCGAACTTTACACGTACCATTTCCTGTAGCCTAGCAAGAACTTGGGTGAGTCACACCCGAGTCAGATACGCTTCTGTGACATAAGAGTGATTTCCTTATGAACGGCTGGACCGTTCACCATGTATGTGCATGAGCACACAGCACCTACGAGAGAAGTATTCGTGTACTCCTTGGTCCCTGCAAAAGTAAGGAAACTGAGGCATTGGGCTAAGCAGTATATACAATGGCTTCTAGCCTTGATTGTCCCTGGATCTTTGATTCTGGACTTTCCAGAATGGACCAAGTTGGATCCAAGGATGCTGAGAAGCCAGGCTATCGGGAGAGATGGTGGGGAGCCAGTGATAGGAGGTGGAAGCTCAGCCTCTGATGGTCCTCTTGCCCAACTTCAGTAAGGCCTCCGGGCCCCCTGATCCTGATACATAGACATGCGTCTTGCCTGAGCCACATGCTTCAGACTTATGGGCGTCCCTGTGCGTCTTAGAGTAGAGAGTGATTCTTTATCCTCCGGGCCTTCTCTGATGCTAGCTTGACTTTCACCTTCTGGGACACATTCAGTTCCACGGGCATAAGTCTGACTCCAACAGGTTTAAGCAAATCAGAGAAAACAACAAGGCACCTATTGGCTGATCAGTCTCGAGGTCCAAGGGTTAACAGCATTGAGCACAGCTGAATCTGGTGTTTTAGAATTGTTTCAGAATCCTGAACATCGTTTTAGGATCCTGTCTTTCCACAGCTCCCTCTCCTCCCCACCCTCCCTCTACTCTCTGCCCCTCCCCTGGCAACTTCTCTCTAGACTTCTCCTCTTTCTCCGCTTCTCCATAATGTCACCTCCTTCTTCCCATCACCCTGCCCCCACATCTCCCCCTCCCCCAGCTAATTAAATGATACAGTGCTACGTGTTTCATGTGCATCTGGCTCAGGGGGCAGGGACAGCCAGCAGCTGTGAGTTCGTTAAATGGCTCCATGTAGAGGGATGTAATAAAATGGTTTTATTACAACCAGAACCTCAGCCCATCCTGGAAGGTGATTATATATTCATTGGGAAGACAGAGAACCACAGACTCAAGCATTGCTAAGCCTAAAGTTGCTGGGGGGGGCGGGGGAGGACAGCAGGCACCTCTCATGTCTGCCTCAGGCGATGGCTGGGCTGTGTGGGGCCTGGAGATCTGACTGATTGGGGTTGGGGTGGGAAGGGAGGGGAGGCTGGGCCCGGGTGGCCCTGTTATTGCCCTACCACCATAGCTGTGAATGCTAGAAATCCCCGTGGCTTTGACTAGAGCCAAGGCCAAGGTTCCTAATCTGCACAGCGCTTACCTTAAGGGGCTGCTGAGCTTACCCGTGTGCCAAGCACTGCGGGGAGATGGAACAATCAGCCTGGCATGTAATGGAGCTCCATTTTATTATGTGCATGCGGTACCGTGATTCCAGCCACAGAGAAAGTCATCGAGAAGCATCTCTTCATTCCCGGTGGCCTCGGACCATCGTGCATCTCCTCTGTCACTGGGATCTCAGTGGCAGTCGGGGCAGCGATGGAGTAACAGCAGCCACGCTCCCTGAGCATCTGCTTGCTGCGTGCTGAGCACCGGGCTCACTGGTTGACCTGGATCATCTCCCTCAATCCTCACAACACCCCTGGGGGGTAGGTACAGTTATCATCCCATTTTACGGGTGAGGAAACTGAGGCTCAGAGAATTGGGGGCTGTGTCCAAAGACACCCAGCCAGAACGTGGGGCAGTGAGGACGTGGTTGCAGGTCTGCCAACTCCACGGCCTCGCAGGTGCGCTGTGCCACCTCCCCCGGAAACAGACAGCTCAGAGCGCGTGCCTGGGTCCCATTTTTGCTTTAAATGTTACAAATAGCCCAGGTGCCCAAAAAGATGGTGCTAAATGATGATTTCTGCAAAAGCCTCACCTTCCCTTGCAGGGTTAACTTGGGGAATGGATTATCCTATCTGGGATCTGCGCTGACAGAGATGCATCGGATGAACAGGCACATATGGATGGGAAAGCGTGCACTTGGGGAGGGGTTCCCGTCACGGGGCCTGGTCATCGTGGGATAAACAGCTGGGGCTCAGGGTGCTCCTGGCCTGAGAGTCAGGTGTGGGTCCAAGCCCCCGCTCTGCCTCTGACTTACTTCTCCGACAAATCCACCACGCAACAAATGCTTACTGAGGACCTACTAGGTGCCAGACACTGTTCCCAGCACTAAGGATACAGCCGTGGATGAGGCAGGGGCGGTCCCGTCCTCAAGTGGCACTTCAGGATGGGGTGGACGGATGGGGCCCTGCCCCACCTTTTGCTCCGTTTGCCCATCTGTACGCAGAGCAGGCTGGGGTCTCCGGGACAGAGTCATGAGCCTCCAGTACCTTCCCAGGTCAAGGCCATAATGCTAACGACCCTTCCAGGCCAGTGGGAACGATGGGGCCCGTGGACTGCATCTCAGGCTCCGAAAGCTGTAGCTGTGAGAGTACCGCCTTCTGCAGCACGCCTGCATTCTGATTTTTTAATAAAACAGAACTCTAGATTTTTCTGTGAAATCTTCAGAGTTCATACATTCACTCATCGATCCAATAACAAACATCGTGCAGCTAATACTCCACCCATTTGCAGAAGGGTCCGGCCTCCAGGCCTCTGTTTTCCACGGACTGTTCTTCTAACACAGAGGAGAGGCCCCCACGCCAGCGCGGTGCATGTCGGGGGGACGACCCAGAGCTTCTCCCTCGGTGCAGGGCCACTCTTGGCTGTCCGAGTCCAGGCTCTAAGAAAACACGGGGCGGCTCAGGGAGGGGCGGGAGGGAAGAAGAGGTCCCGTCAAGCCCCTGCCCGGTGCCCAGGCTGATGTGAGGACATGTCCGCCCCAAGCAGGGAGATGCTTCATTGTACCTTGTCGACAGCAACAAACTTGAGGTGTCCCTGTGCCCCCTGGGTCAGGGGGAGAGGGGTGTGCGTGTGTGTGTGTGTGTGTGTGTGTGTGTGTATCATCGTGGTGGTGGATCAGGAGTTGGAGCAGGGGAAGGCAGGGTGGACCCAGAGGTAACCATGAGGTCTCTAACAGACCCCAGGGGACACAGAGGCAGCGTGCAGAGGTCCGGAGGGGCTGGATGGCGGCCAATGAACAGCAACCTCAAGCAACCATAACGACACTGACCATCGGGGCCTCCTGCGCGCTGCTCTGTTCTCACGCTTTGCACACATTATCTCGGGTAACCTTCACCACCACCCTGTGAGGGAGGCACTGTTATTACCCCATTTCACAGATAGGAAATCAAGGCACATTGAGGTTAATGTGCCGGGATCACAGGGCTGGTATGTGGCCAAGGAAGGCGCTGACTCCTGGCAGTCTGGCTTTACTAAAACTTGGTTCGTACTTTAATAGAGTCACATGGACCTGTTGAAGACCTACTACACATCAGGCACTGTGTGCGGGCTTTACTCACATTACTTAAGCTGTACAACAGCTAAGCAAGACGGACTGGCACTCCCACTTGACAGGTGAGATGTCCAAGGCTCAGGAGGGACAGGGGTGGTGGAGCGGCCCGGGACGGTGGTCCCTCTGGGTTGTGATAGGTCTGATGCCATAGGCTCCTCCTCCAACACCGCACTCCTGGCTAAAACAGCTCAGGACTTCTCAGATGCCGAGTCTCCCCTTGACAGTGCCTAGGGGCCTGGAGATACCTTCAGGAGGCTGTGAATCGACCTGGGGTCTCTGGATCCATTCTGGAAGAGTCCCAGCCCTTCCCCTGGGAGCTGTCCAAGTCCACATAGACCCAGGTCATCTGAGAGCTGACAAAGCCAGCCAGCAACGAACGCCCCCACTGCCGGTCTTTCATCTCTTTATTAGAAATTAGATGCACGAGGGGTGCCTGGGTGGCTTAGTCGGTTGAGCGTCCGACTTTCGCTTAGGTCATGATCTCACGGTTCGTGGGTTCGGGCCCCGCGTCGGGCTCTGTGCTGACTGCCAGCTCAGAGCCTGGAGCCTGTTTCAGTCTGTGACTCCCTCTCTCTCTGACCCTCCCCTGCTCACGCTGTCTCTCTGTCTCCTAGAAATAAATAAACATTTAAAAAAAAAAAAAAAGAAATTAGATGCACAAAAGGATTCTGCTGACCCCTGGATCACGGCAGAACTTTGGGCCCCAGAGGCTCCACTCTCTGCCAAGGGCCCTTTGCAGAAAAGATTTGTTAGCTCATTAGCAGGGAAATGGCTGCACCTCTAATAACCTCTGGACATATGAACCATCTGTGCCTGGCACCCTGGCTTGGGCAGGCAGGCCAGCTTTGCCAATGGGGCCTCTTCGTTCTCTTTCCTGAGCTGCAGGGGGAGGAACCTGCAAGCAGAGATGAGGAAATTGAGGCGCGAGGAGGGTGTGTGTCTGTGGTGGGGCAGGGATTCAAACCCAGGCCCCTGGTGACCCCCAAGTCCATCTGCTTCTTGCTCTTCACTGCCTGGGGCTCCCCTTGCCCGCCCCCCTCTGTGGCCTCACCAAAGCCACCAGGCCACCCCCCCGGGGAAAGGGCAGCCTCAGTAAATCCCAGCCCTCAGTGAGGAGGAGCCGAGAAGATCCCTCATGAGAGGCAAACCTTTCCCGGCAGAGTAAATCCCCGGCACTGCAGCCACCCTCCCTCCCCAGGAAGTTTGTAAATCACACCTCAGACCTGGATCTGCAGCATCTGCTGTGGGAAGTGAGGCAGGAAGCAGGGGGGAAACGCAGAGAGAAGGGCAGAGCCCCTAGTCAGGCCCTGGGGGCTTCTGGGATGGAGGGGCACAGGGTGGCCGGTGAGGGACTATTGCCCCCGCCTGACCCCAGGGGAATGGACCAGAAGCTTCCTGGGGCCTCTGTCAGTCCCGACATTCTGCGGGTCCCTGGCCCCATGTCGGGGCTGCCGGAGCAGAGGGTCTGGGCTCAGGGAGGAGGCTGGGCAGGGGGCTTGGGGTCAGCAGCATCTCTGAGCTAAGCCCTGGGTGGGGGCGATCGGTGGGGAAGAGGGGGCTGGGGGCCACAGAGGACAGGCCCGGGGTGGGGGTGCCCGGCAGGGGTCCTGGACCAGGGCAGCAGGAACGAAGCCAGAAGGGCAGGACCCTACCCCGGGCTGGGAGTCAGAGCCTGGGTCCGTTCTGGCTGCAGCTCACCGGCTGTGTGACCTTGGGGAAGTCACAGGGCCTCTCTGGTCTCTCCTGGCTGCCTCCTCTGCACAGTGGAGATGAGTATTCCTCCCTGGATGGGGGGCTGTTGGGAGGACTGAAGGGGGTCCAGGAGGGAAAAGCCAGTCGGGAAGGTCCCTCAGGGCCACACGGGCCAGGCCTGGCCCCGCCCCACCTGCCTCGGCTCCCAGCCTCCTGGTGATTGGCCAGGCCCTGGCGTCCCCGCCCCCGAGAGCCCAGCTGATTGGGGGAGGCGGGGCCTCTATGCAGATGAGGCAGCTCCCTCCCTGCTCCCCCCTCTCCCCCAAGGCCGCCCCTCCTGGGGCCTCACAGGTGCTGGCTTGTTTCCCCAGGAAAGGCCGGAGCCTGGAAAAGCACGGGCTTTACTGTCTAAAGGCGGGACCTCTCCGGCTGCGTCTCCCCAGGACCCATGCTGCTCCCCCCGCCCACCACCGGCCCCCCCTTCCTAATCCCTGTCCCCTCACCAGCCCGGTGACTTTGGGCAAGTCCTTCGGGTCTCTGAGCGGCAGCCTCCTCCCCTGTTGAAGGGGGTACGAATGCCCGCCTCACGGATTCGTCCTGTTCCTTTACACGTCCCTGTGGTCCTTCAGCAAACGTTCCTTGGGAGCCTCCTGGGTGCCGGGCCCTGACCTGGGCGCTGGGGACACGGAGGAAGGCAGTGGGGACGAGGCTCTACTTTCTCGAAGCTTCCCATCTCCCCACCTGTTCTCAGCCCCAGAGCCTCCTGCAAAATTACTGGAGTCTGGGGGAGGCAAGAGCGTCTTTGAAGTGGGATCTTTAGACCACTTCCCTCCCTTCCCGTTCTTCCTTCCAGAACCGCTCTTCCCATCACTGATGAGAGATTTTTTAATTTTTATAATTATCATCTGAAAACTGGGGCCCTTGCCACACGCTCTCACCCACCTTTGAACGCGATGGTAAATTTCATAGCACACCTGGCACGAGACCTGTGGCGGGGGCTTCCTGCTGGAAGGCGGCAGGTGTAGTGTGGGCAAGGAGACACCCCTGGGGGAGGGTGGTCTAAAAGGCAAGGTGGGGACCTGAGCCTGTGTCTGTCGGAAGACAGAGGCCTGCTGCTCTCCCAGGAACTTCCGCTGATCCCTCCCTCAGGGTCCTGGGGTGAGCCGCCTCTGCTGCGAAAGGGTCGTGAGGAGGTCAGGGACTCCCTCCCCATCCGGGTACAGGTTCCACTGCAGGACTGGCCAGTATGACCTTGGGTGGGTCCCTCCCCCACCTTAGCTTCCCTCTCCTCGCCTGTCCATGAGGACGAGGACCCCCTCCTGGGGGCGCAGTGGGGTCTACACAGGGACTGTGCAGTGCAGTGTTTACACCTGGGACACAGAGCCCGATGGCCTGGGTTCGCCCGGCCCTCAGCACACGGTGGCCTTGAGCGGGTTCCCAGCTGTCAAACCGGGAGGAGCGTGATCAGGTCCCTGACACGGAGGTGTGCGGGGTCAGCTGTGAGCCACACGGAGCCGTTAGGGCAGGGCCAAGGTGAAAGCTCAGTGAAGAGGCAAGCGATGACGGTGGTGACCGTGCCCGCTGGTGACGGGAGTGCACCCTTACAGAGCCTGCGCCAATCAGAGGGCGTGCACGGGAGGGAGCGCCTGTTCAAAGCCAGGCTCAGAGCGGCCCTGTCACTCCCACCCACCCCCGCTGGCCTCCTCTCAGGCCCCTTGCTCATCGACCCC
>NW_027532008.1:425928-428643 GCF_008692635.1 Crocuta crocuta
CTCATCCACCCCCCCCCCACACAGCGCCCCTCCCCTCATGCTCCCTATTCAGGCACCTTTCAGTGATCAGTGATCAGACTGCGCCTCCTGGAGGTTTGATTACTCAGTCTCTTCTCAACATCTCTGAGCCCCAAGGGCCCCTCAGCCAAGGGCTGAACTTCCTCTCCCAGCAGCCTCCTCCCGCTGCTCCCAGAATAAAGTGCAGGGTCCTCACCGTGGCCACAAGGTTGCGTGTGAACCAACAGCCACTCCAGCCACTTCTGCAGCCTCCCCCGTCCCACGGTCCGTCGGTACCATGGCTCGCCCACCCCCGCACTTTGGGACACTCCTAGAAGGTGCCAGGTCTTCCTATTCACAGTTCTGATGCCTGAGATGATCATCTCATCCACAGACCCCAGCCTGACGCCAAAGCCTTCCCAGACCCCATGGCGTAAGGACCCCGGCCCAGGGATCGTCACCCCTCACCCTGCTTTATCTCCAGCGTAGCATCTACCACTCTCGGGAATTATTCACTCATTGGTGTTACGATCCGTCTCCCCCACAAGATGCAAGTCCCCACGGGGCAGGGGACTTTGTGCTGTGCCTCCTGCCTCCCCAGTGCCCTGCACGGTGCCCAGCGCTCAGTCGGTGCTCACCAGACACCTGATGAATGAATGAATGAGTGAGTGAATGAATGCACAGATGGACACATGGATGAGTAAGGCCTGCTCTCCCTGTTCCACAGTAACTAGTGGGGACGTAGGGTCAGGGGCTGGTCCTGGCCCTGCCTGGCCAGTTCCTAAGCTGGAAGACACAGTGGGGACCTGTCCACATCAGCCCCGCACAGGTGTCCCCTAGCACCCAAGGGCTTNAGCTCTCCCTGTTCCACAGTAACTAGTGGGGACTTAGGGTCAGGGGCTGGTCCTGGCCCTGCCTGGCCCGTCCTAAGCTGGAAGACACAGTGGGGACCTGTCCACATCAGCCCCGCACAGGTGTCCCCTAGCACCCAAGGGCTTCGAGGTTCGGCATTCTGCTCCTTCTGGCTCCTTCTTATCTTCCCCTCAGAGCCTCCTTGCATGAACAGAGCTGGCTGGCCCATGAGATCTCCACAGACGCCACCCAGCCCAGAGATTGTGAGAGGATGTCCAGTGTGGGAGGCTCGTTCAGGCCCTCAGAGAAGGTCTCAGGCTGTGGAAGGGACACAGTCGTGCCCTTGGAGGCCTCAAGGAAAACAGCCCTTAAGGCCCTGAATCTGAAGTGAGAGACAGTCCTGTCCCCCTGGACCCCTCTACCCAGTATGATTTGGAGCCCCTGGGAGCCTCTAGTCTGGGCAGATAAATAGTCTTGCCTTATACACTTCAGTCTGATGGGGGTTGGGGTTGGGGGGCAGTCCTGCCTTTAGAAATCTGCAGTCCAGGGGCACTGGGGTCACTCGGTCGGTTAAGCATCCAACTTCGGTTCAGGTTATGATCTCGCGGTTTGTGAGTTCAAGCCCCGCATCAGGCTCTATGCTGACAGCTTGGAGCCTGGAGCCTGGAGCCTGCTTCGGATTCTGTGTCTCCCTCTCTCTGCGCCTCCCCCACTCATACTGTTTCTGTCTTTCATAAATAAATAAAAATATTTTAGAAAGAAAGAAAGAAAGAGAGAGAGAGAGAAAGAGAGAAAGAAAGAGAGAAAGAAAGAGAGAAAGAAAGAGAGAAAGAAAGAGAGAAAGAAAGAGAGAAAGAAAGAAAAAGAAAGAAAGAAAGAAAGAAAGAGAAAGAAAGAAAGAGAGAGAGAAAGAGAGAGAGAAAGAAAGAGAGAGAGAAAGAAAGAAAGAGAAAGAAAGAGAAAGAGAGAAAGAGAGAAAGAAAGAAAGAAAGAAAGAGAAAGAAAGAAAGAGAGAGAGAAAGAGAGAAAGAAAGAAAGAAGACTGCAGTCCGCTGGTGCACTGGAGGGACAAGGAACAGCTAAGGGGACCTCGGTCCCTGCGGACTCACAGAGGCACAAGCTCACGTTGTCCTGACAGGGACCTGATTAGTGAGGTGGTCCTTCTCTTAGGGGGGCAGCCCCTCCCTGAACTCTGCACACAAGGCAGAGGGCTCACTGCCCTCCCCAGGTACTTGGACCCTGCACCCCTCCGTAGACACAGACGCTCTCCGACCCCGCCCCTGCCGTTCCCTGGGAGCCAAGGGGCCCTGATCCCAGTCTCACTTGCCAGGAGCTTCCTGTGTCATCGTGGACTGTCTGGGCCCAGGGGTGGCTGGATGACGTGTAATGCTGTCCCTCCCTCCACCCACGGTGCACGCCGGCATCTGTTGTCTTCTGCTCTTGCCCTGTATTTTTTCCCACATGGGCTGGTGAATATTTAGCAACTGGCTTTCCAGGAAAAACAACAGCATATCCTCATTTGTGATGTTTGCCAGTCTCTGGTGTGAACCCACCATTCAAGGTACCGGTGAGATTTCACAGAACCCGAGTTTGCACGAGACGCAGAAAAACACACCATGCACAGGATTTCTGTGCAAGAGACAGAAATGACCTCAAAAGCAAATACAATAGCATGGGATCCTAAAGCAATTAGGAATACGTGGGCTTTGAGCATTGACTACCTTTTTAAAATGTAATTTCCTTCCTGGTAAATTAATACAACTTAATTTTAAATCGTGGCCATGTTTTCACAGTCAGCCGACAAAATTCCTGCAAATTTGACCATCGACTCTGGGAGTCAGTTTGTACCCCAAAGTCCCCTGCCTC
>NW_027532008.1:428812-429528 GCF_008692635.1 Crocuta crocuta
GTCAAAGAGCCCCCTGCGGAGGCCCCGGGCCCAGGCAGCCTATCCCCCGCCTCACCCATCACCCGGCCCAGTACAGTACTTGAGACTTTCCATTCATTTCTCAGGGCCTTTATCACCAGACATGATGGTTAAATCCGTTAAATTCAGTGCAAAGACTGCTTTTTGGAACTGAATGAGTCACAGGGTGGGTGGGCTGGGAGTCCTGGGGGTTTTAGCGGAGCCTCAGGAGCAGTTAACCCTTCAGTCCTCACCGAGGGCACCCCAGGGAGGACCTTGGACTTCAGGGGTCTCCCCGGAAGACCCTGTTTGGAACCGCATTGGCAGACTCCTGACCCCAGACCCCTTCCCCCTCCTGCAGCCTTGTTTTTTGTGATGGGGAGTCTGAGATGAGAATTTGCAGCTAGAAGCGACGTCTTCATTTTGCAGATGGAGAAACTGAGGCCCATAGAGAGGCAGGGTCTTGCTCAAGGTCACCTACCCCATCAGGGAAGGTTCAGAGGGAGACACGTGGCTCCCCAGCCTGGCCCCTCAACCAGGGATTAGCATTTGTCAGCGGAGAGTCATGGGAGCGCCCAGCTCAGGGAACAGACTCCGCAGGCAGGGCTAGGAAGCCCCTGGTCATCACGGAACCTGGGCCTCCAGGTCCCGGCTGGTCTAAGGGGCCAGTTCTCCCAGCTGCTCCCCCACCCCCACCCCCATCAGCACCTCACTCAGAA
>NW_027532008.1:429839-505167 GCF_008692635.1 Crocuta crocuta
AGTGCCTCACTCAAAAGGCCTCCTATTCTTTGATCCAACCTCAAGTCCTCTGTTGTCCCTGCCCTGTTGTCTGATCACAGCCAGGCCCCCGCTTGCCTGCGTGGTTCTACCCCCCACCGAAAACTGGCCCCCAAGTCCGTTCCCCATTGCTCAGCAGAGTCGTGGGCTCAAATAGCAAATCCCGTCATGTCATTTTCCTGCTCAGAATCCTGCCGGGCCTCTGTGAACAGAGGGGTCACAGGGACTGGCGTAACCTGGCCCCCACCGGCCACTCAGACCTCATGGTCCCTGCTTGGGGTGTTTGCTCATCTGCTCCCTCCCCCTGGGGGCCTCCCCTTCCCAGCCTGGTACCTCCTTACCCTTCAGATTTCCCTAACTATGTGAGGTCTCCTCCAGGCATCTCATCAGACCCCGAGTTCAGCCCTGATCCAAATGGGCTTCTCCCTCCCAACATCTCAGAGTCCACTTCCCTTCCTCCATGGTAAAAAAAAAAAAAATCAACAAGCTGATTCTAAAAATACATGTGGAATTTCAGATGACCCAGAATAGCCAAAACAATTTGGGAAAGGAGAAACAAAGCAGGAAGACTCAGGTTTTCTGATTTCAAAACTGATCACAATGCAATGAAAATGAAGACAGCATAGAATTGGCATGAAGACAGATATATAAGTCAATGGGATAGAACTTAGGGCCTAGAAATAAACTCATATGTCTGCTTTTCTTCAAGGGTTCTAAAACAATTCAGGTGGGGGGAGGGGTGGGGAAGAATAGTCCTTTCAATAAATGGTGTTATAACATCTGAATAGCCACATAAAAAAGAATGAGTTGGACCCTTACCTTATACTACATGCAAAAAAATACTCGACATGGCTCAGACATAAATATCAAGCCAAATCTACAAAACTCTTAGAATAAGACACAAGAGCAAATCTTCATGACCTTGGGTTTGGCAACAAATTCTTAGCTGGGATACCTAAAGTGTGAGTAACAAAAGGAAAATAAGTAACTTGGGTTTCATCAAAATTAAAAAACAACCAACTTCTGTTCTTCAAGGAAAGCTGTCAAGAAAGTGAAAAGGCAAAACAAAAACAAAAACAAAACAGATTGGGAGAATGTATTTGCAAATCATATATCTAATAAGGATAAAATAAGTTTTTAAAAAAACCTCTTATAACCCAACAACAAAAATGATAAATAATCCAATTAGAAATGGGCAAAGGAGGATGTCTGGGTGGTTCAGTTGGTTAAGCATCCAACTTCGGCTCAAGTCATGATCTCGTGGGTCATAAGTTTGAGCCTAGCGCCCTGTGCTGACAGCTCAGAGCCTGGAGCCTGCTTTGGATTCTGTGTCTCCCTCTCTTCTGCCCCTCTGTCACTTGCATTCTGTCTGTCTCTTTCTCTCACTCAAAAATAAAGATTAAAATTTAAAAAAATAAGTGGGCAAAGCAGTTGAATGAACATTTCTCCAAAGAAGATATACAGATGTCCAATAAGATGCTCCATGTCATTAATTATCAGGAAAAGGCAACTCAAAACCACAATGAGATACCACTTTATATCCAATAAGATAGAAAAGTCAGATAATAACAACTGTTGGCAAGGATGTAGAAAAATTGGAAGGCACTCTTAAGGAAAAGTTTATTTTGAGAGAGACAGAGACAGCATGAGTGGGGGTGGGGGGCAGAGAGTGAGGGAGAGAGAGGATCGCAAGCAGGCCCCATGCTGCCAGCACAAAGCCTGATGTGGGACTCAAACCCATGAAACTGCAAGACCATGACCTAAGCCGAAACCAAGAGTCAGACGCTTAACTTACTGAGCCGTGTAGGCACCCCTGGAAGGCACTCTTACACATTGCTGATAGGAATGTAGAAAGCATAACTATTTGGAAAAGAGTCTGGCAGTTTCTCAAAAGGGTAAACACAGAGTTACCACCTGACCCACCAATTCCACTCTCTGGTATGTACCCAAAATAAATAAAAGCATGTCTACACAGACATTTGCACACAAGTGTTTACAGCAGCATTATTCATAACAGTGAAAAAGTGCAAAGAAGCCAAATGTGCATCAATTGACAAACGGATAAACAAAGTGTGGTTTACCCATAGAACAGAAAATTGTTTGATCATTAAAAAGAGTAAATATTGGGGCACCTGGGTGACTCAGTTGGTTGAGCAATTGACTTGATTTTGGCTCAGGTCATGATCTCACGGTTTTTGGGACAGATCCTCCGGCATCAGGCTCTGCACTGACAGCCCAGAGCCTGCTTGGGATTCTCTCTCTACTCTCTCTCTCTTTCCTTCCCCCTCACCCACTCCTCAAAATAAATTAACTTTAAAAAAATAATAAGTAATAATACATGTTATAACATGAATGAACTTTGAAATCATTATACTAAGTGTAAAATGACAGTTACAAAAGACCATGTATAGGAGTGCCTGGGTGGCTCAGTCGGTTGAGCGTCTGACTCCAGCTCAGGTCATGATCTCATGGTTCATGGGTTCGAGCCCTGTGTCTGGCTCTGTGCTGACAGCTAGCTCAGAGCCTGGAGCCTGTTTCAGATTCTGTGTCACCCTCTCTCTGATCCTCCCTTGCTCATGCTGTCTCTATCTCTCTCTCACAAATAAATAAAATATTTTTTAAAAAGACCATGTATAATAGGTTTTCATTTATTTTTTTTTTTAAATTTTAATGTTTATTTATGTTTGAGAGAGAGAGGCAGAGTGTGAGCATGATGGGACAAAGAGAGAGTGAGACACAGAACCTGAAGCAAGCTTCGGTCTCTGAGCTCTCAGCACATAGCTTGAAGCGGGGCTCAAACCCACAAACCACGAGATCATGACCTGAGCAGAAGTCAGATGCTTAATCAACTGAGCCACATGCACCCCACAATATATTTTAATTTATATGAAATGTCTAGAAGATTGAAATTTATAGATACAGAGAGATTAATGGTTGCTTAGGGCTTGGGGAAATGGGCAATATGAGAGTGATAATAAACTATATGGAGTTTCTTTATGAGATAATAAAAATGTTCTAATATTGATTTTTGTGATGGTTGCCTATGTCTATGCTATGCTAAGTACCAGTGAACTGTACACTTTAAATTGGTGGTTTTGT
The DNA here is from genome assembly GCF_008692635.1 of Crocuta crocuta. Taxonomy (NCBI): domain Eukaryota; kingdom Metazoa; phylum Chordata; class Mammalia; order Carnivora; family Hyaenidae; genus Crocuta; species Crocuta crocuta. Next base: position 432,957 of record NW_027532008.1, read on the forward strand.
TGTACATGAATCAATAATGCTTTTATAAAAAAAAAAATAGCAAGGGCACCTGGGTGGCTCAGTCAGTTAAGTGTCTGACTTCGGCTCAGGTCATGATCTCACGGTTCATGGGTTCGAGCTCCACGTCAGGCTCTGTGCTGACAGCTCAGAGACTGGAGCCTGCTTCAGAGTCTCTGTCTCCCTCTCTCTCTGACCCTCCCCTGCTCACTCTCTCTCTCACTCTCTCAGAAATAAATAAAACATTAAAAAAATTTTTAAATAGCAAGAATAATTCCCCTTAAGGCAAGAAAGAATGACAAGAGTAAGGATCTCTAAAGATTCTGCTCCTCTGGGGGTGCCTGGGTGGCTCAGTCAGTTAGCTTCCAATTTTGTCTCAGGTCACGATCTCATGGTTTGTGAGTTCAAGCCCAACGTCCATGCTTCCGATTCTGTGTCTCCCTCTCTCTCTGCCCCTCCCTTGCTCATGCTCTCTCTCTCTCTCTCTCAAAAATAAATAAACATTAAATTAAAAACAACAACAACAACAACAAAAAGATTCTGCTTCTCCATAAAATCAACAAGAACTCTGGTAAAATTGTGCAAATCACCTTTTTTGGGAACTCTGGAAATTAATCAAAGATCTGCAACAATTCAATGAGAATCCATTCAAGAAAAACTTCTGAATCTCAACAAGAATAGAGATCTTTGCGGTGTTGAACTTTCCCTATTCCCACATTCTTCTCCCCAACTCTGTAGCAGGCTTAACAAGCAGCACCTAGCAACCACAGTAGCCATGAAAGTCAGCATCCTAGCAGCCACTCGAGGGGAAGACCAGCTTTGGTATTCCTGGAAAAGACTCAGAGAATTGTCACCATTTTACCTTTCTAGAAGCTATTTGGATAAGTCCTATTCACAGGTATTATTATTATTTGGCCTGACTCCGAGCTTGCTCACTGGGGAAAGTCCTATCTCCAGAGTCTTTGTCAAAAACAATCATCAGCAACTGTTGTAAGAATCCAGTGGTCAAGGTAGTGATACCATTTGAGGCAAATAAGATGCTGGCCAAAAAACATAAAAGGAGGATATGGGGAACTAAAATCCATAGGTAAGAGGCTTCGAAACGTCTTAACACATTCCTGGGGATCTAGAAACTTATGTGTATGAGTAGGGCTGAACTTGTATCCATAAAAGACCCGTGAAATCCTCATCTTTCATCTCTGGCTGATGCTGAGACCCTGTGCAAACAGGAAGTGCAGGGATAAGGCAGAATTATAAACCATAAGAAAATTGAATGTGTACCAGACAAATATGCAAGGACCCTTGGTAAAGAGTAAGAAACTTATTGGTTCAGGACACTTAAGAAAAATCTCTCCTCACTAGCTGACCACTAAGTTATCTGAGCAGACACTTCAGTGGCAGCACCTCCCAAGAAATACAGACTTTACTGAACTAGTTCAGGAATTTCAACTGAGCAAAGAAGCAGTGGCACAAACCACAATAAAAAGAGCAGCAACAGACTTCAAAAAGGGCAGTGGGTCTCTGATTTCCTGAGGTGCCTCATTAGATTATTTTAAATGTCCGCATTCCAGCAAAAATTACAAGACACAAAAAGAGACAAACAAGTATGGCCCATACACAGCCAGACAAAACAATTGATAGTGAATGTCCTTGAGGAAGCCCAGAGGTTGGACTTACTAGACAAAGACTTTAAATTAACTCTTGCATAACTATGAATATATTCAAATAACTAAAGAAAACCACATCTAAAGAATTAAAGAAGTGCATACATGATGCCTCACCAAATAGTGAATACCAATAGAGATAGAAACTATATTTTAAAAGAATCAAATAGAAATTCTGAAGTTGAAAAACTACAAAACTAAAATAAAAAAAACTCAATAGTGACTCAACAGCAATTTGAGTTGGCAGAAAAAAATCAGTGACGTTGAAGACAGGTCGATTGGTATTATCTAATCTAGTCTGAGGAGCAGATGGAACAAAAAAATGACAAAAAAATGAGCAGAGCCTCAAAAGACTCCACACACCAATATACACATAAAAGAGAGGAAAGAGAAAGATCAGAAAGAATATTTGAAGTAGTGGCTGAACATTTCCCAAATTTTATGGAAGACATTAATCTACATATCCAAGAAACTCAATGAACTCCAAGTAGAATAAATTCAAGAGATACACACTAAACACACAGTAGTCAAATTGTCAAAAACCCGAAGACAAAGAGAATAATCTTGAAAGCAATAAGAGAAAAATGACTCATATATAAAGGTATTCTCAATGATATTAATAGCTGCTTGTTCATCCGAAACCATGGAGGCCAGGAGTCAGTGGCACAACATATTCCAAGTGCTTAAAGAAAAAGTTGTCAACCAAGAATTCTGTGTCCAGGAAAACTATCCTTCAAACTTAAAGGATAAATTTAAGATATTACCAGATAGTCAGAAACTGGGAATCCGTCACTAGCAGAGCTGTCTTTTGAGGAATAATCAAAGGATTGCTTCAGGCTGCAATTACATTAGATGGTAACTTTAGTCAATGAGAAGAAATAAAGAGCACTGGTGCAGGTGTCTGCAGAGGTGGGTGTAAAAAAAAAAACAGCAGAAATGTAATCTTCTGTAATTATTTTCTTCTGTATGGTTTAATAGACAATTGCACAAAGCAATCATTATAAATGTGTTGTTGGGCTCATACGATATAAAGATAATTTGCAAGACAATCATAGCACAAAGGAGGGAAGAGGTGATGGGGCTTTCTAGGAGCAAAGATGTTTTTACACTATTGAAACTAATCTAGAATTAATTAATCAGGTATTAATCTGAACTGGATTGTTTTAAATTAATATGTTAGTTGTAAACCCAGAGGCCACCACTTAGAAAATAATTTTAGGGGCACCTGGGTGGCTCAGTCTGAAGTCAGTTGAGCATCTGACTTCAGGTCATGATCTCACATTCTGTGAGTTTGAGACCTGCGTTGGACTCTGTGCTGACAGCTCAGAGCCTGGAGCCTGTTTCAGATTCTGTGTCTCCCTCTCTCTCTCTCTGCCTCTCCCCTGCTCACATTATCTCTCTCGCTCTCAAAAAGAAATAAACATTAAAAAAATTTTTAAAGAAAATAATTTTAAAATATAGTCAAAGAAACAAGGAAATTCAAGTGACATCACTGAAAGGGCTGAGATTCCATTCTGGACCAGTGTGACTCTGTGCCTGCTCACCTTTTCCTGGNTCCATTCTGGCAGTGTGACTCTGTGCCTGCTCACCTTTTCCTGGGCAAGGTCTGCGGCTACTTATCACATCCATGCTCACATGTGCCCGTGAGGTGGGCAGTGTGGGGAGAAGAGAAGGCTCTCTGTAGGATCCACCAGGGGACCAAGATGGGAAATGTGGAGGGCCTGTCCTTGGTGCTGAGGCTTATTTGGTTTGCAGTGTGGGGGACTTGCTGCAAAACACAGGGCTCTAGATTCTTCATCATAAAACTTGTGAAATCAATTCATAGCTGCTTTCATGGTCCACTTAGTCCCTGATGCTAAATCTTTAAGGGGCTTAAGAATCACCTGGTTGAGGCTGGATGTGTCTGCTCAAAATGCTAATTCCCCAGTCCCCAGTGGCTCTGGTTTGGTGGGTTATCAGAGGAAGAGGTGGAATTTGTCATTCACACAGGCACCCCCACCCCCTGCTCTCTTCTTCCCAGCCTGAGGTGGCCCTGACACATGGGCATACCCTGGTTTTTAGGATATCCCAGGCCCTGTTCTAAGGACTTCACATTAATTTTTCACAGTTTTTCAGAGCACAGATTCTGGTCCAGCCTACCTGCACTGGAATCCAGACTTCAGCACTCGCTAGTTTAGAATGAGGCATCCAGTAGAGTGTCCGGCACAAAGCACACATTTTATAATATCGGCGCTCTATTTATTTTCTTATCTACTGATTGAAGAAATCCAAAAATACAGGTATCCCCAGCCTCACTTCACAGGTGAGGAAAGGTGAGCACAGAGATTGAAGGCAATTTGTTTAACAACACACAGTGAGTGAGTCACAGAGCTGAGCTCAAAAGTCACACCATGTAACCTTGAAGCCAGTGCTCTAACCACTGCCCCACTGGCAGCTCAGGTGCTGAGACAGACTACCACCCCTTTGAGANCTGGTGCAGGTGTCTGCAGAGGTGGGTGTAAAAAAAAAAACAGCAGAAATGTAATTTTCTGTAATTATTTTCTTCTGTATGGTTTAATAGACAATTGCACAAAGCAATCATTATAAATGTGTTGTTGGGCTCATACGATATAAAGATAATTTGCAAGACAATCATAGCACAAAGGAGGGAAGAGGTGATGGGGCTTTCTAGGAGCAAAGATGTTTTTACACTATTGAAACTAATCTAGAATTAATTAATCAGGTATTAATCTGAACTGGATTGTTTTAAATTAATATGTTAGTTGTAAACCCAGAGGCCACCACTTAGAAAATAATTTTAGGGGCACCTGGGTGGCTCAGTCTGAAGTCAGTTGAGCATCTGACTTCAGGTCATGATCTCACATTCTGTGAGTTTGAGACCTGCGTTGGACTCTGTGCTGACAGCTCAGAGCCTGGAGCCTGTTTCAGATTCTGTGTCTCCCTCTCTCTCTCTCTGCCTCTCCCCTGCTCACATTATCTCTCTCGCTCTCAAAAAGAAATAAACATTAAAAAAATTTTTAAAGAAAATAATTTTAAAATATAGTCAAAGAAACAAGGAAATTCAAGTGACATCACTGAAAGGGCTGAGATTCCATTCTGGACCAGTGTGACTCTGTGCCTGCTCACCTTTTCCTGGGCAAGGTCTGCGGCTACTTATCACATCCATGCTCACATGTGCCCGTGAGGTGGGCAGTGTGGGGAGAAGAGAAGGCTCTCTGTAGGATCCACCAGGAAACCAAGATGGGAAATGTGGAGGGCCTGTCCTTGGTGCTGAGGCTTATTTGGTTTGCAGTGTGGGGGACTTGCTGCAAAACACAGGGCTCTAGATTCTTCATCATAAAACTTGTGAAATCAATTCATAGCTGCTTTCATGGTCCACTTAGTCCCTGATGCTAAATCTTTAAGGGGCTTAAGAATCACCTGGTTGAGGCTGGATGTGTCTGCTCAAAATGCTAATTCCCCAGTCCCCAGTGGCTCTGGTTTGGTGGGTTATCAGAGGAAGAGGTGGAATTTGTCATTCACACAGGCACCCCCACCCCCTGCTCTCTTCTTCCCAGCCTGAGGTGGCCCTGACACATGGGCATACCCTGGTTTTTAGGATATCCCAGGCCCTGTTCTAAGGACTTCACATTAATTTTTCACAGTTTTTCAGAGCACAGATTCTGGTCCAGCCTACCTGCACTGGAATCCAGACTTCAGCACTCGCTAGTTTAGAATGAGGCATCCAGTAGAGTGTCCGGCACAAAGCACACATTTTATAATATCGGCGCTCTATTTATTTTCTTATCTACTGTTTGAAGAAATCCAAAAATACAGGTATCCCCAGCCTCACTTCACAGGTGAGGAAAGGTGAGCACAGAGATTGAAGGCAATTTGTTTAACAACACACAGTGAGTGAGTCACAGAGCTGAGCTCAAAAGTCACACCATGTAACCTTGAAGCCAGTGCTCTAACCACTGCCCCACTGGCAGCTCAGGTGCTGAGACAGACTACCACCCCTTTGAGATGGGGGCAGGGTTCCTGGGGGCTGGGGGAGAATGCGGCATGGACCCCTGGCATTTTCATGCCTTCCTGGACCCACTTCAGATCATGTCAGGACTCAGTAGCTCACCAGGAAACAGGTGTTCTCTGTGTGTGTGTGTGGGGGGGGGAGGACTTCTAGTTTCAATTTATTGATACTTATACCTGGAGGGAGTTGAACCTGGCATCTCTCACACTGGATGGGAAGGTGAGAAAGTGACAGTGTAGCTTCCAGATGTTAGACCTGGCCTTCAATCCCAGCCTTCACGTGCTTGAGACCTTGGTCTGGCCTCAGCTTCCTCATCTGGGAACTGGGTATAAGAGTAGAGCCCACCTCTGTAACGGCAGGGTAGGACACGCAGCAAGTGGCGGGCACACAGGGCGAGGGCTTGATAGCAGTTAGCAGCTATGGTAGCAGAGGAGCAGCTATAAAGCAGCCACAGAAGTTTGCTGGGGGAGTTTTAGGGACTGCAATCCAGGAGACACACACTGTGACCTACACTGAAAGCATGCTCCAAATTGCAAGCCAAGCAGGGACAGCAGGCTTATAAAGGCAAATCCCACAGAGTCACAGAACTTGTTTTGGAGGAATTAGGATAAGCAGTGATAGAGCTGACCATCCAATGCACAACTGACTATGAAGCTAACATACGTTGTTACATTATGTCTATTTCAGTCTGAAATAGAAAGATGTGTTCCAGAAGGTGGTCAAGGTGCAATTGACCAGTTACAATTGACAAAAGTCAAGGGTTTACAATGTTCTAAGAATTGACACAGGACACATGGAAGGGACTTGTTTCCTCAATATCCTTCTGACACTATTTTTTTTAATCTCTAGTTTTGAGAGAGAGAGATAGGGTGTGAGCAGGGGAGGGGCAGAGATAGGGAGACACAGAATCCAAAGCAGGCTCCAGGCTTTGAGCTGTCAGCACAGAGCCCGAAGGGGGGCTTGAACTCATGGACTACAAGATCATGACCTGAGCTGAAGTAGGATGCTCAACAGACTGAGACACACAGGCGCCCCCTTCTGACCCTATTTTGAATGACTCTTAGCTCTACTGACTTCACTAGGGGATCTTCTCTCACAACTAATGATACCACAACTCTCTGCACACAGGCAGAGTCAAATAGTCTTTCCCTAGCACGGCTCCTTTCTGGGCATAGCATTAGAAGTTTCTCTGGAGCCTGAAGTCACCCCAGCCCCCTCTGCCTCAGGAGGCTCTCCCTGGAATTATGTTAAGCTGCAGGGGCAGATGTGGGAGACAGACCAGGGCTGGATCCCTGCTCAGAGTCCTTGGAGGCTCCAAAAGCCCACTGAAGCCCCTGGGCCTCACCCAGGCTCTGCTCCCTCGTGGGCTGGGCTTGGCGCACCTGCTCGAATGGAGCCGGGCCCCACCTGCAAGCTTCCCCTGCTGGTGTGTGACCTCAGAGGACATTTGACAAGTGCCACTCTAGAAGAATATGCAGAGAACTACCGAGGGCTAGTGGCCTTTCTCAGCATAGGTGGAGAGCTGAAGGTAGGTGAGATGCATCTGGCAGGGGTAGAAATTCAGCCTTCTGCCATAAAGTCTTCTGTGGCTTTGGGTGAGTTCCTTCTCTGCCCCGAGCCTTGGATTCCTCATCTGTCAACTGGGGTGTTGCCATCTGCCCAGAGTTCAGAACACTGCAGAAGAGCAGCGTGGGGCCAGATTGTAGGTGCCAGCACATTTAGAGCAACGATGAGCACTTATTAAGTGCCAGGGGAAGCACTTCCCAGTCCTTGTCTCTCTGGGTCCTGATGGCAACCCTGTGGAGGAGGCGCTACCATGATCCCCGGAGAACCCAAGCAGGTGAAGCAGCAGGTGCAGAGAGGTTGAATGCAGTTTACCTAAAAAATAAAACTAACAGTGATTTTACCAGCAAAAGTGAGTTGATTCGGGAATGACAGAGTAGAACATGCAATCTATAGCAGGAAGGTAGCAAGTCCACCCCACAGAGGAGGGGATGTTCCTTTGTGGAGGAGGTAGTTGGGAGGGGTTGTTTGGAAGGAAAAGTCCATCGGGGAAAAGCTGGGCTGGAGGGTGGTGACAGTGTCTCATTGCCTGAATTGCTGGGATAGTGATTTCCTGTGTGAGATGCAATGTATACTTTCCCCTCTGGGGTCTGTACTTGATGACTCTTTCCCACTGGCCAGTCTTCTGTTGGGGTCTGTCAGGGCCAGTGCTTGCTGTAATTGATGTTGGGTGGCACCAGCTTCCCCTTCTAGCCTCTGTCTCTAGTGATGTTTCCCTTTATTAATGTTCACAATGTTTTAGCCAAGGTCACACAGCTGCTCAGAGGAAAAGTGGCCTTGAATGGGGGGAAGTGGTGGGCAATGGAGCCCCAGCCTGAACCCTCCTCCTGAGCCTCTGCCTCTCTCAGCACAGCCTGGACGTCCCTGGGCTGCAAACTGTCCCACACTTCTCCCTCCTGTGTCTCCAAGTGGCATCCTGCTTGGGGGAGTCTAGTGGGTGTTGAGTGTACAAGGGCAAAGTGCATCAGGTAGGGTTGGACCAAGAGTGGCTTGAAGAAGCTGTGACCCCAAGAAGGAAAGTCACTGAGCCTCTAAATGCCAGCTGTGTGTGTCAGTAAAGCCAAAAGGTTTGGGCCACATGGGTGGCTCAGGCGTTTGGGTGTCCGACTTCGGCTCAGGTCATGATCTCACCGTTTGTGGGTTCAAGCCCCACATCAGGCTCTGTGCTGACAGCTCAGAGCCTGGAGCCTGCTTTGGATTCTGTGTCTCCCTCTCTCTCTGCCCCTCCCCTACTCACACTCTGCGTCGTCTCTCTCTCTCAAAAATAGATAAATAAACATTAAAAAAAAAAAAAGCTGAAAGGTCTGATGGCATGGGCTTGGCCAGAACCTGTTTGAGAGCCTCTGATGTCACCTGCTTCCCTGACCCCACCTGGTCAGTGACAGGAAATCTCAGAGACTTACTGCTTTTTATTTCTTTTTCTATTTCTTCTTTTCCTTTTTTTTTTTTTTTCCCCAGATTTACTGCTCCTAATAAAGCAAGTGGCCAGGACTTTCTTCATAAGAGAAAAGTCTAGTTGGGTTGCCTCCAGAAAGCTGAGCCCAGGGAAGAGGTCAGTTCATCTTGCTGCTCGGGGAGGGGGGGGGTTCAACCCAGTGGTGGTCACCGGGCCACTCACATATAGGGACTGGCTTCCTTCCTCCTGCCCACTCAAGGACCTCCCTGATTTCCTTCCTGACGTATTGTCTTAAAAAGTCAGAAACATCTGATTGCAGAGCTGTCACAGGCTAGGAGGGAAGTAGAAGAAAGAGCTGGGGGTGGTCTGGTGTGGTGTGGTGCTCTGTGAGTCCTGGTGGGGTGAACCTGTGACCCCCGGGTGTCCCACTCCCATCTCTGCACTTGGATTTTCTTGGCTGACAGTTACAGACAGCCAGGCTGAGCTGATCATGTTTGCGGCACATTTGTTCTTGAGACCGTGCAGTTGGCTTCTGGTCCGGCCCGGGAGTTCCAGAGTCAGGGCCAGGTCACCCGTGGTCCTCGGTGTCCCTGGCCTGGCAGCTAGGAGATGCCAGGCACTCCCTCCTCCACAGCAGCCTGAAGTCTCGGAGCCACTGGTGTCCAGCGCTCTGCGGTGCGCTCTCCTCCACTCTCCCCTCCTCTGAGGTGTGAACCACCAGTGACATCACTTAATAGTGGGGATTTGGGACTCAGAAGGAGTCCCGTGTAATAAGGCCAAGACAGAACAAACACAGGATGAGATACTAGAGTGAGATGAGCAGGGAGAGGATGCTACTTTAGTTCCAGTTGGGCAAGAAGGGCTTCCTGGAGGCGGAAGCATTTGGGTTGAGGCCTGAGTGTGGAAAAAGAGTGAGCACGTGGAGATCGGAGGGGGGGGGGTTGTGTGCAGAGGAGGGAGTGGGGATCTGAGACCCTGAGAAAGCTCAGGAAGAGAATCTGAACACCTGGCCCTAGATCTCAGCTCTACCCCGATTCACTAAGGGTCTTTCGGCAAGTTGCTCCTCTGTCTGGGCCAGGGTTTCTCCAACTGCAGAATATGGTATGGTCCACACCTGCTTGCTATGCTCTGCGGAGTTGGGAAGTCACCATGAACTAGCACATCTGGAGGCCCCAGAAGCCCAGGGTGCAGAGGCATCCTGGGCCCCTCTCTGCCCGGTCCTTCCTCGAGAAGGTTCCTAGAAGCACCCGTGGGTGCAGGGGCTGCATACAATCAGGGTGGCTGAGTGGAGGCCCCCCTCCCCTCCCTCCTCCCACCTATTTGAAGCTCTACCCTCAGCTAGTGTGGTAGGAGAGAGACAGAGACAGAGATAAAAAGAGACAGAGATACACACCCAGAGAAGGGAGACAAACACATATGCAACTTATATATGCAACACAGGATCAGAGAGAGACGGGGAGACCCAGGGAAGGCCTGAGAGGGAGACGGAGAGGCAAGGAGAGAGGGGCTGGAGGTGGGGACGGGTCGTCAGAGATGCTGTCAGGCCCTTAGAGTGGCTGAGGATGGGAAAGTAAAGAGCCAGAGTCCTAGAAGTTGTGTGTGGGGGGGTAAAAACACAGAAAAAGAGGAAAAAAGGAGAGACAGAGACTGGCAGAGACACCCCCAGGGAGGGGCCGAGAGCCCAGAAGTGGGGAAATGGAGAGGCAAAGACCCTCTTGAGCCTCGAGGGTCTGTCCTGTGAAGTGGGGTGGTGACTGCACCCCCAAGAGCTCTCCACCTCCGTGGAGCCCTCAGGCAGCCCTCCCTGGGGAGACGACTGGAGGGACTGGGCTGTGGGGGAGGGGGAGGCCCTGAGCCAGCCAAGGAGAGGCACTCTGGCACCAGCCCCCACTGCCCTGCCCGCCAGCACTCGCTGTGCGTGCCCCACAGTGGTCTCCACCCCGCCTCCAGGACCACCAGCAGCTCCTCCATCCACACCCGCCTGAAGACCTTGGCCACACTTGGCGGCCTTTGAATCTTGACTCATCTTCTATTTACTGCGCCCCCCACACTGTGCACAGAGTTTCCAGTCCTACAGCTATTAACTTGTCTAATCTTTACAGCAGCCCCATTTTACTAATGAGGAAACGGAGGGACAGAGAGGTTGATGACTCACCCAACATCACACAGTACACTGAAGAGGCAGGACTGTGCCTTGATCCTCTGGCTCTGGGCACAGTATTTCTTCCCCTACACCAGGCGAGATGACTCAGGGTTTGCAACATGTCCTCTCCTTGAGGGTCAGGCGGGGACTGCCTGCCTGCCGGAGAACTGATCGATCCTTCCTCGGAACTCAGAGCCCTCAGATCTGAGTCTCCCAGATCCCAGGATTTGCAACAGCAGTGAATATGAGGTGGGGGGAGTGAGCAAGGACGAGAGGGAGAGAAAGTCATGGATTGAGTGAGAAATAGAGACAGAGCTGCAGAGGTGGGCTGTGTGCACTCTCCGAGAAGGAGATCTATTAACAGATGGGCATGCGCATGCTGAGTTTGGTTGCCAGGACCCCTGGTGGGGGGGGGCGGCTTGTCCCCTTCGGGCCTGAGGCTTCAAAGCTTAGGCTCAGTCTAATGGAAGTCGTCTTGATCCCCAGCATTGGACAGGAGTGGGGTCTGGGAGAATTTACATGAGCTCCAAGGAGCTAACGTTCTGTTCTTTTCTTTTTTAATATTTATTTATTTTTGAGAGACAGAGAGGCAGAGCACAAATGGGGGAGGGGCAGAGAGAGAAGGAGACACAGTATCTGAAACAGGTTCCAGGCTCTAAGCTGCCAGAACAGAACCTGACGTGGGACTCAGACTCACAGACCTCGAGATCATGACCTGAGCCAAAGTCAGATGCTAGACTGACAGTCACCCAGGCACCCCAAGGACCAGACTTTCTTAGCTGGTGGTAGATGGATGAGCTTCAAGGACGCCAAACCTCCTTGTACCCTTTAAACTTTGGTCAACTTAATAATTACTACATCTCCTGTTGATGGGCTTAGACCCATCCCATTGGGGGTGGGGCAGCTGTAGGAGCCAAGGCCTGGATTGCTCCAAGACACAGAGAGGGTGCAGGGAGGAGGAGCAGAGATGGGAGGGGATGCCACCTTTGCTCCCAAAACCAGGTCACGAAGTGGGGCACCAGCCGGGGCTTAAACCAACGACTCCTAGCTCTCCGGGAATGCACACCAAGGGAGGGTTCACAGGTGGGTGGGCATTTTCCTGGGAGGAAGGTCTAAAGCACTTATCAGATTCTCAAAGCAGTCTGTATTAGTTAGAATAGGCTAGGCTTTTTCTTCAGGGACAAACAGGCCCCAAATCTTAGAAGATTAACATCTATGTGGTTGACTTCCTCCTCTGATAAGCACCTGCCTGTCAGGTGACACTCAAGGGCTGCTGTCCACAGTGCCCAGTGATGAGAGGTGTCCCTTCCATCTCAACGTGCAGCCCCCATTCCTTTCAACAAGGGGACAGAGTTGGAGGACCCTGAGCCCACAAGTGGCACACGTCACTCCCGTTGACTGCAACTAGTTCATGGCCCCCGAGCTGCAGACGAAGCTGGGAGTGTAGACCTCTGTTCTCCCAGGAAGGCGAAGGCAGCCTGCTATCGGTGGGCAATACACCATGAACATCGTTTGGAGATTTTACAAAATGCATACCCCCAAGGCTGCAGTTTTGGGGAGTTCTGTTCTGTGGTCCAGGAAACTGTGTTTTAACACATCTCCCAGGCGAATGCCTTCACAGGTCGTGCAGCCCTCTGACTGGACGATGCTCTACCCCAGAGGTTGACAGACCCTCTCTTCTATTTATACCCTCCATGCCACCAGGTTGGGGGCTCACCGATATCCTAGCATCACATCAGGAGGCCGCTCTTATTTAGAATCTGAGACCCCAAGGCTTACACACCAATACCACCCTCGGGCCCATCTCACTTGCAGGACAGCTGAGGCACAGAATGCACGGCTGGCTGAGAAGATACCAGTGGATCTGACACCGTGGACCCCTCTCCTCAACGGGGCTAAGGAAAAGGCACATGTTGCCCCAGTGCCCCAAACCACATCTGCAGGGGGTGTGCCTGCCTGGCAGCTTCCAGGTCATGGAACTCGAGGACTCTGGAAGCAGAGGGCATTGGCATCCGAACAACCCCCATTATGCCCAGTCTGCCCTTTGCCACGGTGGTCCACTCCTGCTGGGAGAGCCAGATTGGAAGGACGGGCCCGTTTCATTTGCCAGAATGAATAAGCACAAGACAAATAAGACAGTACTGAGGGTAATGAAGCTCCAGGGACACAGAATCCACGTGCCCTGAAACCCAGGCCGAGTTCCATCCCAACGGCCTGCCCTGTGTTTGGAGCTGATTAAGCCGAAACAATTAACAAGTTATTGTCTTTCTGTTGCCGGAGCGGGGCCGGCTTGCCCAGCTGGGCAGTGGGCAGGCATCAGAGTTGGCTCGGGCTGTTCCCGAGGGCCAAATGTTAAATAGTCAGGAATTTTGTGAGCCAGCTGTTAAACCATGGGTTGATTGAAATTGGCCATGGTGGGAATATTTACACCACAGAAAGTGTCGATTCAGGACTTTTCTTTTTTTCTTTTTCTTTTTAGCTGGCACACCACTGTACTAGGGTCTTTGTGAATGGCTAACTCAGAATAATAGGAGAAGGGGGGCAAAGCTTGGGTCTCTCTGGTGCCTACAGAGCCCCACTTTGGCGGGGGGTGACATAGAGAATGTAGTCATTAGTGACCATATTGCTGGCCCTTCTGCGCTTGGAATGGGTGCCCTAGAAGGGGGGTTCCAGGTTTACTGAGGATGGATTTACCACTGAGCCCAGGGCCGGAAGGCCTGCCAGGCTGGACACACGTGGGGCCAGGGTCAGGTGTGTGCAGGGGAGGGCATCACTGGGGTACACGGGGCCATGTGCATGGAAGTGTGCACATGAAGGCCTTCTGTCAGTGCACATGGGATGTGTTCCTCATTGCAACAGGCGTGTGTGTGCCATGCCCACAGGGGATGCTCTTTAACCTTTGAGCATCGACATGAACTGCCACTGGGCCACCAGCGCCTGTGATACAACTAGGAACACAAGAAGGTTTGAAATCATTATGAGTTTCCTATTGCTGCTGTAACAAATTACGCCACAAACTTAATGGCTTGAAACAGCACAAATTGGTTCCACACACAAGGAGCGGAGAAGCCCCCGCTCCATCCTGACAAGTGAAAAGCTAAACAGACTGAAAGATCGACAACTTTTCTTGGAAGTGTGAGAGAGGGGAGGAAGCCGGGCGAACAGGTGCGGAGACAGACGAATAAAGGAGGCCCGGCTCACTGAGGTGGAGAGGCTCCCAGGTGGAAACCAGCGCAGGAAATCCGTGCTGGGCCAGGAAACCCTGAACCTTAACTGACAAGTCGTAGGAGGCTCAGTGTGGACAGCTCAGAGGTAAAATCTCCGGGGGATCCAGTGACATGACAAGGCGGCCCCCACAAAATTATGAGATTTACCTGCAGGGATGCGGCCAGATTCCCTCGGGCTTCTGGCAGGGAAACTGGAAAAGAAACCGTTCTGAAACAGGCCCGAGTACCCTGTGCTTCTTAATGAAGCCTCCCTTCTGGGGAAACTGGTTAACCAGAGTGTAACCGGCTGGGCCATCAGACACTGACTGGCCTGGGGAAGGGAAATACACAACTCCGGCCTATACAAACCATGCTGTCCCACCGAAAGGGGGAGAAAAAAAACTGGTGAAGCTGGAGGTCCGGAGGTGTGGGGTCACTAGAAGATGGAGCCCTAACCACAGGACTACAGAACACCTCCTCCCCCAACACCTTGCCATGTTACTGAAAGCCTATTGACAGCAGTCTCTTGAGAAAAAGTTACAAGACGCACCAACAGTCAAACAACGTGAAGAGAAAGAGCAGGCATCAGAGACACACATGGCAAGGATACTAAAGTTATAACACTGGGAATTTATTTTTTTTTATCCAGAATGGGAATTTAAAACAACTAGGAGGAATCTGCCATGGGCTCTGACAGATCGAGTGGACAGCATCCAAGAACAGATGGGCAACGCAAGCAGAGATGGAAATCCTAGGAAGCAAAAAGAAATGTTAGCGATAAAAAATGCTGCAACTAAAATGAAGAATTCTTTGATGGGCTTCTCAGTAGACGGAACACAAGTGAGGGAAGAGTCTCTGGGCTAAAGGATGTATCAACAGGATCCCCAAAAGCCAAAAAGGAAAGAAAGCAAAGACTCAGAGAACAGAATCAAATTATTCAAAGACTGTGGGACAATTACAAAAGGGGTAACATACACATAATAGGAAGACCAGAAGGAGAAGAAAAAGGAACAGAAAAAATATGTGAAACAACAACTAAGAATTTCTCCCAAATTAATATCAGACACCAAGCCACCAATATCAGATCCAGGAGTGCAGGAAACAGCAAGCAGGATAAATTCCACCCCTTCCAAAATAGGGACCACACACACACACCAAAAACAAAACTACTCCTATGTATATCATCTTCAAACTACAGAAATTCAAAGAGAAACAAAAAATTCTGAAGGAAGCCAAAGGCTAAATATGACAACCAATCTCTTCTCAGAAACCAGATAAGCTGGGCACTTGAGTGGCTCAGTTGGCTGGACGTCCAACTTTGGCTCAGGTTATGATCTCACCATTCACAAATTTCAAGCCCCACATCAGGCTTTGTGCTGACAGCTTGGAGCCTAGAGCCTGCTTCAGATTCTGTGTCTCCCTCTCTCTCTCTGTCCCTCCCCTGGCTTTTGCTCTTTCTCTCTCTTTCAAAAATAAATGAACACTAAAAAAAAAATTTTTTAAAGAAACCATACAAGCAAGGAGAGAGTGGAGTCAGATCTTTAAAGTGTGGAGAGGAAAAAGGAAAAAAATGCACTGACCTAGAATTTCATACCCAGCAAAGGTATCCTTTGAAAGTGAAGAAATAAAAACTTTTTCAGACAAACAAAAAATTGAGGGAATGTGTTGTCATACTCCTGCCTTGTAAGAACTGCTAAAAGTTCTTTAAAGAGAAGGAATATGCTACAGGTCAGAAACTAGAATCTACATGAAGAAAAGAATCAAAGAAGGATAAGGGAAGGTAACATAAAAACATTTGTTTTTCTTATTCTTCATTGATATAACAGATTATAGTTTGTTCAAAATATTAATAGCAACAATGTATTCAATTGGGTATGTTTCTGTATATATCCATTTTATGTGTGAGTATAAATAATATGCTTTTGTATGCTGACAGGTAAGCGAAATGAAAGGCAGCAATGATACAAGGGACAGAAGGAAGGAATTAGTATCACTTCATTATTATAAGGTAGTCACACTTCCTGTGAAGTGGTGTAGCCTTATTTGAAAGTGGACTTGGATTAGTTGCAAATATATCTTGCAAACTCCAGGGCAAGAGGTTAAAAAGTACAAAGACGTATAGCTGATATGCTAAAAAAGGATGGAAATGACATTCTATAAGATGTTCAGTTAAAACCACAAAAGGCAGAAAAAGTCTTTCCCGATTTCTTTTTCTTAGTTACATGTCATTCTGAAAGTCAGAACTATAGAGACAAAAGAAAGATCCGTAGTTGCCAGTGGTGGGGGTGTGAGTAGAGCACAGAGGATTTTCAGGGCAGTGAAAACACTCGGTGTGATGTTATAGTGATGGATGAATGTCCTTACACATTTTCCCAAACCCATAGAGTGTGCACCAGCAAGAGGGAGTCCTAAGGCAAAGGAGGGACTATGGGTATAAGCTCAGGCCTGGGAACAGGTGCACTGTTCTGCTGAGCGACCTTGATAATGGGGGAGCTGTGTGTGAATGAGGTCAGGGGGGTATGCCAGAACTCTCTGTACCTCCCTCTCAATTTTGTTGTAAGTATAAACCTACTCTTAAAGAAATAAAGTCTTCAAGGGTCAGTTAAGCCTCCGACTCTGGCTCAGGTCATGATTTCATGGTCCTTGAAGTCGATCCCTGAGTCGGGCTCCATGCTGACAGCTCAGAGCCTGGAGCCTGCTTCAGATTCTGTGTCTCCCTCTCTGTTTCTTGTCTCTGTCTCTCAAAAATAAACATTAGAAAAAAAAAGAAAGAAAAAAAACATTTAAAAAATGAAATCTTCAAAACCCCACACACTTATTACCTTAAGTCTTGGAGATTCTCATCTACAGAGGGCTGGCAGAGCTCCATTTCTTCTAAGTTCTAGGAGAACACTCCCCTCTTTCCTTGTTTCCCCTTAGTCTCTTGCCTTTTTCATCTGCAGGCTCCCACTTTCCTTGACTCATGGCCATGCATCATTCAGTCTGATTCTGCCCTTCCTCCTCCTTCTCTGCCTCCGCCGTTCCCTTACAAGGACTCTTGTAAGTAAGTTGGGCCCACCTGGGAACTCCAGAACAGTCTTCTCACCATTTCTAGATCCTCAACTTAGTCATGTCTAAAAGTCCCTTTCAACATGCAAGGTAACATATATGCAGGGACCGGGGACAGAGATGTATCTCTNGAAAAAACATTTAAAAAATGAAATCTTCAAAACCCCATACACTTATTACCTTAAGTCTTGGAGATGAGCATTCTCATCTACAGAGGGCTGGCAGAGCTCCATTTCTTCTAAGTTCTAGGAGAACACTCCCCTCTTTCCTTGTTTCCCCTTAGTCTCTTGCCTTTTTCATCTGCAGGCTCCCACTTTCCTTGACTCATGGCCATGCATCATTCAGTCTGATTCTGCCCTTCCTCCTCCTTCTCTGCCTCCGCCGTTCCCTTACAAGGACTCTTGTAAGTAAGTTGGGCCCACCTGGGAACTCCAGAACAGTCTTCTCACCATTTCTAGATCCTCAACTTAGTCATGTCTAAAAGTCCCTTTCAACATGCAAGGTAACATATATGCAGGGACCGGGGACAGAGATGTATCTTTGGACGGCCTCTAGCCTGCCTACCGCAGCCTGCCCTCTGTCCTCCAACGATTCATGTCTATCATCCAGGCAGAACTCACTCGCCCCACCCCAGCACCCCCGAAAACCTCAATCCATTTATAGCATCAGCCCAGAAAGCAAAGGTTCATCTGAATCTCATCAGCTCAAAAGCCCCAAATCTGAGCATCTAAATAATCCAAATCCGGTATCTGGTGAGCTTCTGGGTGTGAGACACCCTGGGTCAAAATTCCCCTCCCATCTGTGGACCCGGAAAAGTGGAATTCTGCGCTCCGATGTCATCACTGGGAGTATAAGGATGTTAATAGTTTCCACCTGTATCATGGCGTCAGTCAGGGTTCATCCAAGAGAAACAGA
The DNA here is from genome assembly GCF_008692635.1 of Crocuta crocuta. Taxonomy (NCBI): domain Eukaryota; kingdom Metazoa; phylum Chordata; class Mammalia; order Carnivora; family Hyaenidae; genus Crocuta; species Crocuta crocuta. Next base: position 450,898 of record NW_027532008.1, read on the forward strand.
ACCGTTTGTATGCCTATGCCCAGGCGTGTGTGCGTGTGTGTGCACGCGCGTGTGCAGTAAGGATGCGGGCGTGCGCAGTAGGGATTTACTGGGGGGCATCGACTTCTGCAGTAATGGTGTGGCCGGCCAGCAGTCTGCATGGCCGCTCCCACATCTAACGCTGGAGCCCACTGTCCAGGCAGTCGGGGAGGGAAGAGCACAAACAGGAAGGAAGCCTATGTGGATGGGCGGAAACCCCTGTGTTTTCTTGTAGACCCTGAGCTTGGTGACAAGCACACGTCAGGTGCTGGGGTCCTTTGTCACGGGGCTCAACACACACACACACACACACCCGACCCAGGAGTCAGAGAAACGGAGGGAAGATCGAGGGGAGGCGGGGGGCAAGGAATGAAAAGCCAACAGCAAGCCCAACGTGACTCCGGCTGACGCGCGGGTCAGCAGATCAGCAACCACACGTGAGCAGCTCCTCTCGCGAGAACCTCCTGTGTCCTCAGCCCCGCAGGAAACACCGGAGAAGGGAATTCTGGGAGCCCGGCTGCACCCAGCCGGCCCGCATGGTGGAAGCCATCACAGCCCTCCCAGAGCGGTTGGAGGAAACTGTGTCTGGTAAAAGCTCAGCTCAGAGGCCACCCCAGTGAACGCCCCGGCGGTGTTAGCACTCCCCGACGACGGTTGTCACCTGAGTCCATCCTATCAGTCCACTCGTGAGCAAGTCTATGGCCAGCGGGCCCCCTTTCGTGGGGAGCCTCCTCAATGATCACGGAGGCCGAACTTTCACAGAAAACGCCCTATTCCATCTTCCTTTGGAGATCAGGAGGCTAGGGGGTCAGTCTGGGGCTGGAGGAGGCTGAGGGAGGGTGGATGCCATCCTCAGGCCTGGGGAGGATGACCTTTCTGCAAATGACACTGGCCCCCGATGACCACAGCCCCAGGAGCGAGTGATGTGCCCTGAAATAGGCATCACGCCCGGCCCAGAGCCTGGCATGTGAGGGTCCCGGATAGACAGGGCTCCCTCCTGCCCACCTCCTGGGGCCCAGACACTAGGATCATGGGCGCCACTGTTACACTTCCGGGACTTGTGTCCTGCTCTACTGCCTCCTGGCTGTGGGACCCTCCCTGGGCAAGCCCCCACCTTCCGCGGGCCTCAGTTTCCTCATCTGCAAAATGGAAATCATAACAGCACCTCCCTCCACATCATGCGGAGGACTTGGCAAGATAATCCTCATAGAGGGCCAGGCACAGGGCTGGGCGCAGAAGACGTGCTGGATCAAAGGCAGTGGTGTCCCCTCCAGCTGGGGCTCTGTGGGGACCTTTTCCTCCGTGAACCCCCAGGAGGGTTGTTATTCCCACAACTACCGCTCACCCAAGTGTCCCCTCCAGAATTTCACATGGGGGTCCATGGCTATCTGTCTCCTGACCCCAGACCATCTGTGTCTCTCTGTCCCGCTTTCACAAGGCAGGTGTGACTTCAGTCTGCAGCAGTGGCTTCTCTGTGCTCATGAGAAAATTGCCCGGTTACCTTGACTATCCCACCGAAAGCCCTCTTTTCCTCTACCCAGTTAGTGCCGGGAGCACAGACCTGTCACGGACCCGCTTTGCACCTCTATGAACAATTCAGGCTGTGCACACCCTCCCCATCAGCAAGGGGCTCCTTTAAATGCAGCCAGTCCTTTAAGACACAATATGTAAAAAGCAGAACTTACACAGTATGAGCTATTCCTTTTTTCCTTTTTTTTTTTTTGTTTCCTTCTAAATGACAATCTGTGATGCTCACTCTTTTGTCTCATGAAAGATCTTGAAAGAATGAGCCTAGGAAATTCAGGAACTCTAGGAAGCTTTGGTTCCTAAGAATGTACTCATCTGCTGCGTGAAATACGGCTCAGCATGCATGGAAATGCAATTTCGTGGGGCCATAAAGGTGCCTACTTGAGCTGTCTTGCTGTGGACGGGTCTGTAATTACCTGCTCCTAACTGATGCTCGTGGCTTCGATTTCCAAGTGTGACACTCGGGAAAGTGGTGCGGCATACGCGGGTCATTTGCAAGGCAGCCAGGTGAGGCCCCAGCTGCACCTCTCAGCCAGACAACACTCTTGAACCCAGGCCCCTTGGCTGGAGGACTTCACTTGTGGGTTCCAGGCCCTCCCTCTGGATCTTTGGCTGTGACCTTGGCACGAATCTGTGAGGCGTACCCTCCCTGCGCTTGCTCCAGCCTCTTGGACCCTTCCCACAGCAGGACTGGGCAGACAGCCTGGCAGGTGGAGAGCGGCTGGATTTTGCAGCATCCTCAGACCTGAGCAAGAGTCCTGGCCATGGGTCCCACGCTGCAGAGGGGCCTGTCCCCTCCCCGTGGCACAAGGAGTCCAGGAGCCAGAGGGGCAATGGGCCCAGCCGGGACTTCCCGACACCTCTGCCATTCTAGATACTGTTTGGTCCCTGGGACCCCAGAATTCCCCATCTGGGTCTGTCAAGGGTGGACACACCATGGGGTGAGTGCCCCGGGCCTGAGGGGTGCCGAGGACAGCTGTTCATTGGGTTCTGGAAGGGTTTGAACAAGCGCACTGGGGTCTTGGAGGCTTGAGGCGGATCTGGGGATGGGTAGAGAAGGGGGTGGGCCCAGGAGGGGGTGTGGCTGGTCCTTCCACGTCCAGGCTGGAATTCCACGGGGCCTAAGAACATTCAAATCAAACCTGGCCATCAGTCCTCAGACTGATGGGTATGGGGGAGAGGGGAAGGGGAGTGGTGGGCATGGAGGAGGGCACTTGTGGGGATGAGCACTGGATGTTACATGGAAACCAACTTGACAATAAATTATTAAAAAAAAAAACAATAAATCAAACCTGGCCACCCAGGTTGTTGTAAAGTCGCATTTGTCAGGGTGGATTTTGTTTACCAGTTTTCAGCCTTGGTTTATCATTTTATTTAAAAAAAAATTTTTTTTTAGTGTTTAGTTATTCTTAAGAAAGAGAGACAGGGTGTGAGCAGGGGAGGAACCCAGAGAGAGGGAGACACAGAATCTGAAGCAGGCTCCAGGCCCTGAGCTGTCAGCACAGAGCCCGACGAGGGGCTCGAACTCACGAACCGGGCGATCATGACCTGAGCTGAAGTCGATGCTCAACGGACTGAGCCACCCAGGCGCCCCTTGATTTATCATTTTAGATATTTAGGAATGTGGGCCTCTGTCAAGACTACTGCCCTGGAAGCCTCAAATGGCAGGGACAGCCCAGAGCACCTACTGTGTGCAGGCAACAGGCTCGGCTCTGGGGCTCGTGGGGAGGAAGCCGGCCTGCGGCAGGTGAGGCACAAAATCTGGGTTGCCCCCTCCTTCTGCCATTAGGAGCAGAGGAGCCAGCGTGGCCTCCTCTGATCTGGCCCCTGGTGGGGGATAGGGGGACAGGGAGGGTCGTTGGAGTCCACCCCTGCTGCAGCGCCCACCCCATGGGACCAGCACGGAGCTCATCCAGGTGCGGGATCATTTAGTCGCGCTGGGGGCCACGGGGACGTGGCGGGGGGGGGGGGGGGTCTGCTTCAGTGCACATTCCATGCTGTTCTGGAGACAAGCAGGGCCCCATGAGGTGTGGCTGCGCAGGGCGGTAGGAGTCCCATAGCTGGGTTTAGGGGGCTCCGTCCTCTTCCCAGACTGTCCCTTTTACTCCTCACAACCACTGTGCATACTGTCGTTTCCCCATTGTCGAGTCAGCACAGGTGCCGCCATTCTCTGTCAGACCAGCGCCCCTTTAGGGGGCAGTAGGATGTCAAGAGCAAGCACCAAAAGCAGAGTCAGAGACAGGGTGGTGAAGTGTGGGATCAGCGGGGCAAGGTCTTGGTCATTCCCAGAATCCCGGCACAGAGCGTGGCTCCGAGAAGGCGTCGCCTGGTGCATATGGTAGGGAAGTGATGACCCAGCCGTGGGCCAGGGGTATGGAAGGCTCACCGATGGGCAACTCAGCCTGACCCCTCCTCCTTCCCACTTTCTGTCATGCCAGCCTTCCCCAAGCTGTGCTGTCTGCCCTCCAGCATTTAGAGCCTTCTCTCAGCCTCCCAGAATGCACCAGGCTCCCACCCACCCCAGGGCCGTTACACGTGCTCTTCTCTGCCACGACTACCCTCCTGGTCCCGTGGCTCTTCCCCGCCTCCTTGGGGCTGGCCAAGTCTCTTATTATTGTGTCTCTTTCATTTTTTTATTTTTTTTCTTTCGTTTTTTTAAAGTTTTATTTTATTTATTTTGAAAGAGAGCACCTGCATGTTTGTGCATGAATGGAGAAGGAGCAGAGAGAGAGAAAATCCCAAGCAGGGCTTTTCAGCGCAGAGTCCCACATGGGGCTCGATCCCACAAACTGTGAGATCATGACCTGAGCCAAATCCAGAGTCAGACACTCACCTGACTGAGCCACCCAGGCGCCCCTATTGTGTCTCTTTCAGAGCATCAAAGCCCTCTCCTGGGTGACACTTGCGCCAGAGGGGATGAATTACTGATGTGAGCATCTGTCCTCTACTGGCCGCAAGCACTGCGAGGGCAGCCCCTGTGTCCCGGTCACCTGTCCCTCCAGCATCATAGTCTGTATGACAGGTATGGAAGAGGTGCCTGAGAGTGAGAGAGTGAGGAGGAGGAGAGTGAGGGGGAGGAGGAGAGAGAAGGGGGAGGGAAACTAAGTCTTATGGCTCTAATTGGCCTATGAACCTGGGACTCCTGACTCCAGAATCTTCTCTGACCCCAGACTCAATTCCCAGGCATATTCCTCTGGGTTCCTGTCACTGGAGCCGGCAGCACACTGTTTCATTGATAGTGTGTCCCCACCTGCCTCCCCGTCTAGACTGGGGGCACATTGAGGGCCGGGTTGTGTCCAGGGTGGGGCAGAGAGCAGGCAGATGGAGCAGAGTGCTTCCGATGTCACAAAGGAGGAACATTCACGAGAAGGAAGGTACATGGCTCTATGTAAGGGTCAAAAGCTCTTTGCTCTGCTGGCTGGACTGTGGGAGTCAGACCCACACCCTCCCGCCTGCCCAAGCTGTGACCCAGGTGATGTGACACCCCTCCAAGATTCTGGGAGCACCCATCACACTCCTTGGAGCTCCACAGCCTGGGGTGTGTGGGGTCCGGCTGCCAGACACAGCGTCACAGTGAGGCAGGGTCCACACCGCTCCTCTGGGCACAGGGTTCGCTGGCATAGAAAGGAGGCTCCTTTGCATCGGGTTTCTGCCATGGCGGGACTGGGCATGCCCGGAGACTGTTGGAGGCGTCAGGGAACTGAGAGTCACAGGGGGAATGACTGTCCCTGATCACTTGGGGCTTGACCGCTATCAAGTTCTCACTTTCATAATTCATACACTCAAGGGTCTTGGGGCTTCAAGGACAGTTGTCTGGACATTGATTGAGAACCTGCACGACCAGGATGACATTTGTCACCGTGCTGTGCCCTCCACTGTGCCCTGAGAACCTCCCCCTTCTCCTAACCCCCGAAGGAAGACACCGTCTTTGTGGGACAGTTTTCAAATGCTGGGGTGCAGAATCAGGAGAAGGGGTAGCGGAGCAAAAGACAGCAGAGAACCAGCAGAGCGAGTTAGTCTGCAGGATGGGGAAGGGGGCGGGGTAGCGGAGAAGCCAAGCCAAGCCGCGTGCTTCTGGGGACACTGGGGGGCCTGGCCTTCGAGAAACCGGCTGCTGCTCCAGGGGACGGATGAGCCTTTTTTTTTTACAAATAGTTTATTGTCAAGTTGGTTTCCATATAACACCCAGTGCTCTTTGCAAAGTGTCATGGAGATGATAAATTGAACCCTCCTTCTAGTTTCATTAACAGATTGGAGTAAGAATTTAAATCCCTTTTAAGATTATTTTTGTGGCTACACAGTTTGTCTACGTTTAACTGAGTTCAGACAGGGCCTGGACTTCAACTTGGACTTGAGACTGGTGCCCATTGGGCGCGCCCCGCCAGGTTCCCTTATCACACGCTGCTCAGAATGGGGGTGCAGGCACTGTGAGCCTTCTAGGCGGGGCTGGCTGGCGTTCCTCTCTGTATCCGCAGTGGAGGGGCATGTAAAGAATATTTGTTATATCACTAAAGGAAGTTGAACAATAATGATACTTACCTTTGGGATCCCATTTTGTAAGTAGAGAGATTGTGGGCACCAAGGCAACAAATTAAAAAGACTGCCCTAAGGGAAATAATAAAAGTGACACATTTTGAGTGCCTTCTACAGGTCAGGCAACAAGGTGGAGAGAAGGAAATAGACTCAGAGAGGAACAGAGACTGGCCCGAGGTCACACAGCCAGGCAGGGAGGAGCTGGGGGTAAACTCTGCCTCCCCGGCTCTGCTTTCATGCTGCCTCCACCCACCCCGGGGCAGGGGAGGGGAGGCGGCATGTGGGCTTTGGGGCATCCAGGCAGGCCTAAGGAAAGTGCTGCATCTGAGCTGGACTTTCAAGGGTACTGAGGATTTTTTTTAAATTATTTATTTATTTTGCGAGAGAGACAGAGTGAGCTGCAGAGAGAGGGAGAGAGAGAGAAAAAAAAAATCACAAGCGGAGCCCGATGTGGGGCTCGAACCCACGAACTGTGAGATCATGACTTGAGCCAAAACCAAGAGTCAGGATGCTTAACTGACTGAGCCACCCAGGCGCCCCAGTGCTGAGGATTTTTAAAGAATCGAGAGAGGTGCCATTTCTAGGAGCATCAGGGACAGTATGTCTGGAAGGGCAGGTGGGGCTTGACCTCAAAGCAAGAAGACCCTCAAAAATCATGGCTTTGTACAACTCCCTCTTCTCCCCACCTGGAGTGGAACTCATGGAATTCATGTGCATTCTGCCCCCCACCCCAGCCCCAGTAGCTGCTTTCAGCAGAGACAGGACCTGGGGAGTGAGGGAGGGGTGACATGCCCCGAGGCTGAGGCAGCAATGGTGCGGTGGGGACAGGAATCACCGTGGAGTCGGGGGAGAAGAGACCAATGCTGCCCTCTGACCCGGTCCCCACGAAAGACTTCCATGAGAAGCGCACTAGGGTTAGACTCAGTATATCTACATCTGGTCCCGAGTGAGCGCTCTCCCCACTTCTAGGGCCATCTGTCCCCACTGGAGGCATGCGGGATCACAGTGCCTTCCTGCCTTGCACACAAGGAGACAGAGACCCAGGGAAGGGAAATGGCTTGCCCAGGGTCACACCTTAGGCTAGTGGAGAGTCAGGACGGGAAGCTCAGAGCTTCGCCCAGTGGGGCCGTATTAAAGTGGGGCTGGACCCCGGGACTCCTGTGTCCATCATACAGAATGATCATGGCTGTCACTCCTCCAGAACCGCTCAGGCCTGGCCCACCCCTGCAGGGACGTTAGGAACCCCCACTGAGGCTCACTGGACCCCCAGAGTCTGCAGGCAAATGAGAGCGGCTGGGGCTGGGGCAGGGGTCCTGTGTGCCCAGCAGGCGCTCCCCCATTCCCTGCAGCTACAGGACACCCCGGAGCTCCCCTTCCAAAAGGCAGAGTCCACTCTGGGTGCCCGTCTCCTGCTCCTCTCCCCGGCTCTCTGCTCTCCTGCCCACAGAGCAGAGAAAATGCCAGAGCTTCTCCAGCTGTGGGCCCTTTGATGCCTGTATTAGAATCAAGTTGACACAGCGCTAAGACCGCTGAGCCCAAACCCTCCCTGGGGGGCCGGCCTTGGGGACATCACTGAGGTGGGCAGATAGGGCGCTGGGGGCCCGGCACTGGGTGTTCCATCGGCGCCCGGATCAGTATGGGAGCACCTCCGTGGGGCTCGGGGGGGGGCCACACCCAGCATCTCTGGGAGAAGGAGGACGGTCTCTGGCTGGATGGCCACCAGCACCTGCCGGAGGCTGGGGTTTCCCCCGGGAGCTCGCTGAGCCTTGCGGTGAGCCTCGCCCTGGGCGGAGCAGTCCTTCTGGAATGGGCATCCCCGTGGAAGGAAGCACTTCATGTTTCCAGGGCTCTCCAGTTCCCCTCCCAATCGCCTTGTCGCCGGGCTCAGGTGCTGACGTCATAGACTGCACAGTGCCTGGATTCAGTCGGGCTTGCATTCAAATTCTGTCACTCACACCCTGAGCACCTGGAACACATTCTCGATCGCTCTGGACCTCGGCCTCCCTGGGCCTCGGCCTCCCATCTGTTCTTGGGGCCAAAGACACGAGCAAAAGGAACCAAAAACAGTCACGTTGAAGGGAGGAGAGGATTCAGTGAGCTGAGGCCGCGAGTGCTCGGCCCCGCCTGCATGTAGGACTTCAGCCCATGCTGCCTACTGTCGCTGTCACTATTAAGGCAGCAGCAGGGCGGGTGGTGAGGGGCTCGATCTCCAGACCCAGCCTGGCCGTGAATCTGGGCTCCACTGCTTCCCAGTGTGTGACCCAGGCAAGCTACTTCATAACCGTGCCGGGCCTCTGTTTCTGCATCTGTAAAATGGGAATGGTGATAGTGCCTCCCTCGCAGGTGGTAGTGAGGATTAAGTGAGTTCATGTCCATAAACCACTCGGCTCAGGTGGAGGTGCCCCGCACCTGCACCTGAGCCCTCCCCACACGAGCAGCCCCAGATCACCCTGGGGGGGCGGGGCAGGGGACGTCAGAGCTGAGACTGAACCCAGAGGCTCCTAATTCCTTTCCTGGACACGCACGCCCGTGATTCCAGCGGCCCCAGGGGAGGTGTCCCAGCCTGTGTCCCACGCCTTCGCAGAGCAGGGCTCACTGCTTCCCCAGCCAACCCACACATCGTAGGGTGGCTGGTGTGGACAGGAGCAAGGCAACACACCCAGCCACGTTCTCCAAGCGGCAGGGCAGCCCCTCCCCATCCCCTGAGCCCCTCCCCTGCGTATGGGGAGGCCAAGGCGATGGGCACGTGCTCAGGCTCAAGGCCTGGCTCTGCGGCTGAGACCCTAAGGTCCTACTCTCCTCATTGCACAATAGGGGCGTTGTCCCTGCATCTCGGGCTGGTGGCCCGTGTTTCTGTGCTGCTGTCATCCGTATTTTCCCCATCATCTCCTCTGAAGTTGCTCTTGGACCCTGGAGCTCATCCTCAGGGAGCCATTTCTGCTCTCATGGTCCTCCTCCCCCGTCTAGACCTCAAACCTCTTCAATAAGGCTTAATCCACCTTTTCCAGCCTAAGGTTCATTCCTTTATATTTGTTATTCAAGTTAGAACTTGGGCCAGTTAGTGCTGTGCCCCAGCTGGTGGAGAGGCCTGGGTCGAAGCAGGAAGCTCCTGACCACCCCCAACTCCCCACATATCAGAGCCAGAGGGCAGGCAGCAGGGGCCATTGGAGGCCAGTGGGAGGCTGAGGTCTCCATCCTGGATTCTAACTTTGACCTGCTGTGTGACCTCAGGCAGGCCACTGCCTCTCTCTGAGCCTGGGATTTTTCTCTTCAGTAATGTGGGGCAGAACCATGCCCTTGGCAGCCTTCTGGGGCAGGAGAGGCTTGTAAGGAACAAATGGAATAGAGGTTTGTAAGAAACAAATGCCCTGCGTATTGGAGTGTTTAGTTTGTTGACATTAATGTAGGTACGATGTGGTCGGGGTGAGATTTAGCGTTTCACTCTTGATTTTCTGTTCATCTCTTCTAGGTTATTTGTTGCTATTAATTTGTTTCTCTAGTTCTCCTTCTCTGCCTTGGTTTGAATTAATTGAATCTATGTTTAGGAATTTCATTTGTATTTATCTATTGGTAGTTCAGCCATACATATTTGCATTAGTTTTTTAAACTTATTGAGCTAGGGGAGCCTGGGTGGCTTAGTCGGTTAAGCGTCCGACTTTGGCTCAGGTCATGATCTCGCGGTTCGTGGGTTCGAGCCCCGCGTCGGGCTCGTGCTGACTGCCAGCTCAGAGCCTGGAGCCTGTTTCAGAGTCTGTCACTCCCTCTCTCTCTCTGACCCTCCCCTGCTCACGCTGTCTCTCTCTCTCTCTCTCCTAGAAATTCTGAAAAAACATTAAAAAAAAACTTAAAAAAAAAACTTATTGAGCTAAAGATTACAAAATAAGCCCTTAAGTGTTGACCTTGTATCTGTATAGGTCCAATCCTTTGCTCTTTTGTGATATAGTAGTAGTTGTGGGCACTGCAGGTACGTAGTTATAAATTCCTCAATGCCATATCATATTTTTTGGTGTAAGGAATCGAACGTGTCTTAAGAAACAAAATAAAAATATAGTCTCATACTTACACATTTATAATTTCTGGTCTTCTTCATGACTTCCTTGAATATTTGCATTTCCATCTGGTAGCATTTTCCTTCAGCCTAAAAAACTTTGGTCTTTAGTATTTCCTTTTATTATTATTTTTTTATTTGAAGGGAGAAAGAGCAGGGGAGGGGAAGAGAGAGGGAGACAGAATCCCAAGCAGGCTCCATGCTGTCAGCGCAGAGCCCGACTCCAGCTCATGAACTGCGAGATCGTGACCTCAGCTGAAACCAAGGTCAGACACTTAACCGACTGAGCCACCCAGATGCCCCTGGTCTTTAGTATTTCTTACACTTCATTTCTACTGGTAACCGATTCTCTTTGTCGTCTTTTATCTGACAATGTTTTGATTTCATTCTGGTCTTTGAATAATACAGGCTTCTGGATTGATCAACCCTAACGATATAAGACCACTGTCCTGCGGCCTCTATCACTTCTCAGTAGAACCGGGCAGTCAGTCATGTATCCGTGCCGTGTGCTATTTCCTACAGTGGCAAATGCACATCGATGTAATGCACTGTCATTTTCTAACTGCTTTCAAAATGCTCTCAACGTTACGTTTCAGCGGTTCAACTTTGGTACACCGAACTGTAATTTTCTTTAAATCCATTCTGCTTGGGGTTTGCAGGGATTCATCCATCTGTAAATATTTGACTTTCATCAAATCTGGGGAGTCATCAGCCAATATTCCTTTAAATAGTTTTTTTCCACTCCCCTACATGCACACACACACATATGCACATGCACACACATGCAACACACACACACACACACACACACACACTTCTGAAGCTGCAATCCTTGCAGGTCAGGTTTTTCTTTCAATGTTGTTCTATACGTTTCTGAGACTCTGTGTTTTTTCCTTTTCTTTTTTCTTTTCTTTTTTTTTAAATTTTGTAATGTTTTTTATTTATTTCTGAGAGAGAGAGATAGCGTGAGGAGGGGAGGGTCAGAAAGAGAGGGAGATAAAGGACTTAAAGCAGACTCCAGGCTCTGAGCAAGCTGTCAGCACAGAGCTCGATGCAGGGCTCAAACCCACGAACCGTGCGTGTGATCATGACCTGAGCCGAAGTCAGAAGCTTAACCGACTGAGCCACCCAGGTGCCCCTCCTTTTCTTTTTTCTATTTTTATTTCTATACCCCACAGATTGGAAATCTCTATTGGATCTCTTGAATTTCTTGATTCTTCCATCTCCAATTTTCTATTAATCCATCTGGTGTCATTTTTTTTTAAATAGTATTTTTTAGTTTGACAATTTCCAGCTGGTTCATTTTTACAGATCGACCTTACTGCTAGGATTGCCTATCTTTCCATTCATTGTTCTGAGAATATTTTTCTTTACCACCTTGAGTTTGATTAGAACCCCTGCTGTAAAATCTGGGTCTGGGGACTCTATCGTCGGCATCGTCTTGAAGTTGTTCTCCACCGATTGCCACTCTCCTGAGTTTAGTTCCTGTTTTCATATTTCTAGTAATTTGGGATTTTCTCTTGGACATCATAAAAGTAATTTTGTAGACCTTTTGGGTTCTTCTAGAAGAGGGAGGCGCCTGGCTGCTGGCGCTGGGGGCAGATGCAGCCGGAGCAGGCAGGAGGCCCTTAATGAGTGTGGGTGACGGTCCCATGGCAGCGGCTGGCTAGCGGGACTCCCAGGATCTATTTTTACTTCCCCACTGCAATCTGTTCCCTGCGTGGCAGGTAAGAACTCTTCCCGGAATACGAAACTAGTCCTTCGTGTCCCTTCTCCTGGCCCTCCCTGCCCTGCTCCATGGCTTTCTCTCTCTTAGGATAAAAAACAGATCCACTAAGTTGGCCTGAGAGGTCCTGCACAATCAGACTCATCCCCTGGCCCTTCCTGAGAAGATACCAAACATGTTCCCCACCACTATTCACTCTTGAGATCATTGGGAATCTTCAATCCTCTGTGAATGGCACCATTCTTCCTGCCACAGGGCCTTTGCACAGACTGTTCCTTCTGCCTGTAGTGCTCTCTTGGCCCCAGTTTCCTCATTCCATTCCTAAACCTTTAATTCCTGCTCAACTATCATCCCCTCAGGGATATCCTCTTTGACCTTCTGTGCCAAGAAATCCCCTATATAAATGCCTCCACAGTACTTTACCCTTTTCCCTTACAGTGTTTAGTATGGCTACAAATTCATGTTAATTTATGGCATTGTTTTAAAAAATTTTTTAATATTTTTTTACTTTTGAGAGAGAGAGAGAGAGCAAGACAAAGAGTGTGTATGAGCAAGTGAGGGACAAAGAAAGGGAGACACAAAATTTGAAGCTGGCTCCAGATTCTCAGCTGTCAGCACAGAGCCCGATGCGGGGCTCAAACCCACAAACCATGAGAGCCGAAGTAGGAAGCTTAACCAACCGAGCCACCCAGGCGCCCCTAATTTATGATACTTTTAGCATCTGTCTGCTGAAGTAGACCGTCAGCTCCATGCAATCAGAGACTGTGCTGATCTTGGCTCGTATCGCAGTCCCCGAGCCCTGGCACAAAATAAGCCCTTTATGAATGTTTGTTTTGAGGCTGGGTGGTTAGGGCTTAACCCTGGCAAACACACTGCACTTCTCAGTTCTAAGACTCATTTCCCTTTGGGAATACGATTTTGACCCTTACCTGTGTCTTATTTTAAGCAGAACCTTTCATAGCAAGGGACAGAAGCCAAATCACTTAAGCCATCTTCTCTATAGTGTGAAGAAAGGTTTCCTGAGAATGAGGTCAGCACGGAAGAAAGCAGAGAGAGGAAACCGAAGGAAGGAGCTGGAACTCAGATCCAACCACAAATGAAGTGAATTCCACCTCCCCCACCCTCCACTGTGTTTTCTGGTTACGTGGGCCAATAAATAGTAATCACTATTACCTTAAAACTTGTAATCTTATTTTTAGAGAGATAAATGTGTGAGTCCATTACCTGAAATTTCCAGGTAACCGAAAGAACTAAAAATATAATAATGTTGGCGGAAGCGGAGACCGGCTGGAGTAGAAATGAGCTAAAGCCGCACTTGTCATAGCAGGAAGCTGGGAGACGGTGGAACAAACGTATTATTTAATTTTATGAGGAAACTGGTAGGAGAAACAGCTAGTCCAGTTAAAAGTGGTTCTCTCTGCCAAGCAGCACTCAAAGGGAGAGGTTCAAGGGGCCACTACTTTTCGTCGTCAGTTTCTCTGCACTATTTTGTTGACTTGGCTGAAAAAGCCCATTTCCTTTCTGTTTTAGAGAAGGAAAATCTCGTACTTAAAACTACGAAGGGTAAACATTAAAAGCCACATAGCTTATTTTGCTGATGTGATTGTGTACTTAAAGTTTAAAAATAGAACCTGGGGCGCCTGGGTGGCTTAGTCGGTTGAGCGTCCGACTTTCNGGAGTCCCGGGAGCACTCTAGCCTGGAGGCTCTTTCCACCACCCCGCGTGGCCCCCAACCCACAGGTGAGTGTTCCCAGAGCTGGTGGAGGCAGTGATGGGGGTCTTGGAGGCCTGAAGGACCGGGCAGGTGGCCAGGCCCCTCCACTGCCCCCGGGGGGCCTGTTCCCGGCAGCCCCTGGCAGTGTTCACCCCGCCCCTGCCGCCCTCCGCAGTGGCCTTCCAGCAGCAACTCACACGGGCCGGACCCCCGAGGCACCGGCACCAATGAGGCGGCTCTACGAGGGGCTGTAGGGCCCCCATGGAGCACAGGAGCCTCTGTGGGGACATGGGGCCCTGCGCTAGAGCTGCTTCCTTCTGCTTCCTTCCCAGTTCCCCCGCCTTGTAACCTTCCCTCCCCACTCAGCCCTTCCACAAGCCTGACCTTTCCTTCCTCCTCGGGGGAGGTGAAAACGGGAAGCTGAGAAAGTCCCCGCAGCCCCCCTTTATTCTGAATTTCCTGATTCTAGAATGGACCACCCATGAGGGTAGAGACTATACATGGCCTGTTCAGCCCCGTCTTCCCAGCACCCAGCTCAGCACCTAGCACACACGAGGCATTCGGAAAAATATTTATTGAAGTAGTGGCTTCTAAAATTCTATAATCCTAAATGTCTTCAACTATGATTGATTCTCGGATTCTCAAATTCTAAATTGCTATTATGTTTACCAAGGATCCCAGCCCCGAACGCCCACAAGGGCCAAGCAAGGAACACGCATGAGTGAAACAGCCAGATCAAGAGCAGACACACAGTTCCTTAGACNNNNGGGGGGGGGGAAGCGGGGAAGGCAGGGTCTCTGCAGGTGGCACGTTGGGGCCTCTGACCCTAGCCCTGCCTGCAGGCGACGCCATCACAGTGCGACAATGCCCGTTGTTACTGGCAGCTCAGCTCCCAGGCGTCTCTGCTTCTCCGTTCTGCGCCTGGCTTCCCTTCCGGAGCTCGGTTCTGCACTTGATTGCCGCTCGTTGTAGGCAGAACCTTTTAGGTAAGGGGGTGGAACACTAACAGTTGGAGCAGAAGATGTAAGGATGGTTTGGGCGCACGTGCCGGAAACACAGGGGTGGAACTGCTTTCTTCCTCCCTTCTCCGAGCTCTGCTTCCCTCGGTTGACGTCCTTCCCAGGCCAGCTTTCTGCGCAGCTGTGGGAAGAAGCAGCCGCCCCAGGTTGCCAAGCTCCTCGCAGCTGTGATCCTAGAAAAACGTGTCTCCCCCAACATGCCCACGGGTCAAATCTCAGGGAAGACTCTGATTGGCTGAGGTGTGGTCATGTGCCCGGGGGGGGGCGGTGCCAGCTGCACTGCACAGACTTGTTTCCTCTTTGCGGAGGGGATTCTGTTCCACGGCAACCTTGGGGATGGGGGTGCTAGAAAGCCAACCGCTCAGATGTCTTCCACAGAGAGTGGAAACAAGGGTCTTCCTGGTATGACTGCAAACCCTCCTTCAGCCACAGAGGGTGAGAGCGAGACCCCCGAGCCAGCCGGTGGCCCAGGTCCGCTCTCCCCAAGTGCCCGTGGGCAAAGACGGGGTTAGGTTATATGGAAGGGTTGGGAAGCCAGCCTTGCAGAGAGAGAAGAAAAGCCCTTATCAGCTCCTCAGGCTCCCTGCATGGGGGCAGGAAGAGAAGAAAAGACAGAAGGAACTGGGAGCCAGCACTAGAGCATCCAGCACAGACCCCAGGGCCCCTGGAAGGGGTAAATTCCCAGGCGCTCCCCATGGCTCTGGGCCTCTGCAAGGCTGCCTTGTGGGCAGCAAACAACAGGACGGTGGGAGCCTTAGAATAATAACCTAGGGTTAAGGGTGTGACTATCACAGCCAACCAATAAGGCCACGTCTCTGGTCATGACAGACAACAGGATAAGCCAATCATCAGCTGCCTCATGTCAGCTAGACCAATCAAACGAATGGGTGTGTTCAGCTAATCCCATTCTGAGCACTGAGAAGCACTCCTATTTAAGAAGAGACCTATGGGTGGAATTGGTGGTGTGTCCACGTTCTCCACGACCTCCAAGGCTCTCCTCACCTCTCCCTCTGCAGGCACCAGCCTCTCTGACAAGCTCAGGACATAATGGCCTCATAAGAGTGCCTCCAGCTCAAGGCACACAGGTGGAGTGCCTCCTGACATTTCAGTGTCGCTTTGATATGTACTTGAGTCATCAAGCTTGTCAAAAGTGTCAAAATGTTATGATCTTCCTGGGAGAAGTGATCAGGGAGTGAAGGAGACTTAAATGTTTGTCAGGTCCCTGAGTTTGTCACCATGGAGGCATCCGACCTTCAGAGAACAAGGTCATCAACGGGTCCCACGTGGGCGGGGGAAAAGGAGCTGGTCCTGTGTGTCAATCTCATTCAGGATCTCTGGTGGTACTCAATTCCTTTCAAAAACCAGCCTATTGCAGTAAAATCGATGCACATCATTCGGTATACATTGAAAGTGTCCAGTTTGAGGAGCTTTGACAAATGTCTACACCCATGGAGTCATCACCACGGTCAAGATAGCAAACATGTTCATACGGTCCTAAATTTCCTTGTACCCCTTTGTCAGCCTCCTATGTCACCCTCAAGCAGGCACCAAGCTATTTTCTCTCACGACAGATTAGCGTGCATCTTCTAGAATCGTAAATTGAATCATGGAGCCGCTCGTAAGTTTGAAATTCATCCCTGTTGGTGCTCGAATCAAGACTTTGTTCCTTTTTATGGCTGAGTAATATTCCATAGTGTAGATACACCTCAGTGTATTTGGATAAACAAATTCTCCTGTTGGTGGACACATGAGACTATTAGAAACAAAGATGTAATGAACATTCACGAACATATCTTTGTATGAACAGATGCCTCCGTCCATCACAGGGAAGAGCCTAGTAGCAGGTGGCTGGGTTATTGGATAGGTGTATGTTTGATTTCTTTTTTTTTTTTAAGTATACTTATTTATTTTGAGAGAAAGCAGGCACGTGGGAGAGCAGGGGAAGGGCAGAGAGAGGTGGAGACAGAGAATCCCCAGTAGGCTCCATACTGTTAACACAGAGCCTGATGCGGGGCTGGATCCCATTAACCATGACCTGAGCCGAGATCAGGAGTTGGACCCTTAACGGACTGAGCCACCCAAGTGCCCCTACATGGTTTCCACAGCAATTGTACAGATTTACATCCGGCAGCAGGCCTGAGAGCCACTGCCTTGTGCAGCCAAAACACGTCCCGGCCAGTGGCCTTCCGGTTTTAGCCGTTAGCACTGGCTTGTAGCTTTAACATGTACTTCTCTAATGACTCTCTTTTTCTTTTTTTAATGTTTATTTATTTTTGAGAGAGAGACAGAGCATGAGCGTGAGCGTGAGCAGGGGAGGGGCAGAAAGAGAGGGAGACACAGAATCCAAAGCAGAGTCCACACTCTGAGCTGTCAGCACAGAGCCCATTCAGGGGCTCAAGCTCACCAGCTGGGAGATCATGACCTGAGCTAAAGTCTGATGCTCAACTGACCGAGCCACCCAGGCACTCCACTAATGACTCTTGGAGAATCTTCTCATGAACTTACTTGCTATTCATGGATCATGTCTTTCTAAATGGTTTGTGAGGGGTGTCACTGAGGGGGTGGCTCAGTCAATCAAATGACCAACTCTTGATTTTGACTCAGGTTATGATCTCACGGTTTGTGAGTTTGAGGCCCACATCAAGCTCTTCGAAGACATCTCAGAGCCTGCTTGGGATTCTCTGTCTCTCGCTCTCACACACTCTCTCTCAAAAATGAATAAATAAACTTAAAACAATAAATGTTTTGTGAGATGTTTGCTTTATATGATCAAGTTTGAAGAGATCCTTACTTATTTTAGATTAAAATCCTTAACCAGATCTGCATTTTGGACATATGTACTCAGTCTATGGTCTACCTTTACAATTTTGTGTGTCTTTGGTAAGGTAAAGTTTTTAATTTTGATGAAGTCTGATTTATTGATTTTTTTCTTTTTTAATTTGTGTCATATTTAACACCTTCAAATTTGTTTACCAGTGCGGTCACCAGATGTTTACTTAGCATCTATTATGTGCTTGCTACAAAGAATGCAACAGGAAGCACCCAGTGCCCACAGGGTGTATAGGTCAGGGGAGAGGCAGACATAAATAGATAATCAAACAAATGCACACATTGCTTGAAACTGGGATGTTCCTCAGGAGGGAGAGAATTGGAGAATGTGAGGGGACAGAACCGAAGCCTTATTTGGATGAGGATTCAGGGAAAGCCTCACTTAGGAAACTCAGTTTCAACTGAGTCCAGGAGAGGCAAATGGAAGGGGAAGAGATTTTCTAGTGGCAGAAACTGCCTATGCAAAGGCCCTGAGGCAGGAAGGAGTTCATGGCATGGAGGGAAGCTGGAGTCTGACAGGGACCAGGTCAGGTGGGCCCTCTCGGCTGTGTTAAGGTCTGGTGGCTTATCCCAGTGCAGTAGGGGCCATGGGAGAGAGATTTAAGCTGGGATGCCAGGTCACTGGGTTTGTGTGTTTAAAGTTCCTGGGACGCCTGGGTGGCTCAGTCAGTTGAGCGTCCGACTTCCACTCAGGTCATGATCTCATGGTTCGTGGGTTTGAGCCCCACATTGGGCTCTGTGCTAATAGCCAGCTCAGAGCCTGGACCCTGTTTCAGATTCTGTATCTCCCTTTCTCTCTGACCCTCCCCTGCTCACGCTGTCTCTCTCTCTCTCTCAGAAATAAATAAAACATTAAAAGAATAAAATAAAATAAAGTTCTTTTGTCTGCAGTATGGAGAGTACAGCGGGGATGGGGATCTGGGGAGGGAGGGAGGGAGAACATTCCAGGGCTGACCTAAGGGAGCAAGACTTGTTCTGGGAATGCCCAGGAGCAGGGGTAGGGAGCAGGGAGGGAGGGGAAGAAACTTGAGATGAGGGTGGAAATCTGGGTGGGGCCAGGCCACAAAGGACCTTAGAGGTGCTGGTTCAGAGTATGAATGGAGGAAGTGACAAGATCCAATTTGGTTTTAAATTCTCCTTAAGCTCCTCCTTACTGTGTCCCACCCACACCAAGATGTCAGGAGGCACAACTCCTATAGGACTGGGAAGGGTGGGAAGGGGGTGGGGGGGGGAGTGGGGGTGCAGCTGGTTGGGGAGGGGCAGGCTCAGATAGATCACGTGTTAGGGCTCTGGCTCTTCTGAGCTGCGGAGCCTCTCTGAGCCTCAGTTCCTTCCTTGGGAACTGAAGCTGAGACTCTCCATTCCTGAGGGCTTCCCCGAGCGCCTGATGAGCTCCTGTGTGTGTGTGACTCAGTCCTCAGTGCTGTCATCTGTGTCCTTAGGAGTCCACTTTCCTCCTGGAGAGGGGGCATCACAGTACCCCAGGGAGGCCGAAGAGCCAGCCTTGTTGTGTTCCCTGCTGTGTCCCCAGACCACGGGACAGTGCCTGGCACATGGTAGGTCTGCAGCAAATGAAGAAGTTGGAGCCAGACACCCCTGAGTTCAGATCCTGGCTTCTTTACTCGTTGGCAGTGAGACTTTGAAATGGGATCCTTGACTTCCCTGAGCTCAGTGTGCCTCATCTGTAAAATGGACCTAATGATCATGCCAACTCTCGAGAAGGTTGTGAGGTTGTCAGAACTGATGCAGCCAAGGGGCCAACTGTGGGGCCTGGCACTGTAGCATATGTTCCAGAAATGAGAGAATTCCTGCCACCACTCAATAGCAGTAGGGAAGGGACTGGGGTGCAGTGATCTTATTTGTGTATTCATTGGTCTGTTTTCTCCATAAACTTACTGACACAACTGCTTTCAGGTGCTGGGAACACAGCTAAGCTGGGGGAAGATCACAGTTTCGCAGGGGGACCGACGAGGGGATCAGTAATGAGGTGTCCTGTGTGGAAACAAAAACAGGCTCAGCGATGGAGACATAAGGCTAGGGAGAGTCAGCTTTACAGTGAGAATCGGGGAGGGCTTCACAGAGAATGGAATGCCAGAGCTGGGTTTTGAGGAGTGAATAAGAGCCCACCAAGCTAACAGGGAGGAATCTGGGCAGAGGGAAGAGCAGGTGCTTGCCCTGGTACGAACTGGCTCATGTCCCTGCTTCGCTGCAGCTGGCGCAGGGCTCAAGGAGTTTGGACCGTGACCCAGAGATACTGTGAAGCCTGGGAAGTTTCCCCGGTAGGAAGGGACCCAATCAGCTTTGTGCTCCTAAGGATCACTCTGGGGCAGAGTGGAGGGTGGTCTGGAGGGGGTGGTCTTGAGGACAGAAAGGATGTTGGTGCATAGAGCTGGGGCACCAGGGGGGGCCAGGCCAGAGGACCAGGGAGGGGCTCAGTGATCAGAATAAGTCAAGATCAACTCGGGAGAAGCAGCCAAGCCAGTGGGTTCCACGTGGAAATGTCTGGGCTGTGGACTGTGGCCCTTTCAACTCCCAAATATCATTAGTTAGACTCCTGGTTCCCAGGCAGGGCACGGATGACAGGTGGCTGTGAGGTCAGAGAGCTGAGATGACCTTAGTCCGCCAGGGTGTCTCCCTCGAGGCTCACAAGGAAGTCAGGAAGGAGCGTTGTTGACTGAAACTACCGCAGGTAAAGCTGGCAGGACTCCAGATCTCCCTTCCAGAAAGCCAGAGGGAAACACATTTGTTTCCATGACACATTAATGTTTTTCAAGAGACAATGTGATTGTTTTCCTAATTTTGCACTGGAAAGCAATGAATGAAAGATTCTAGCTGCTGTGACAGCCACTTCCTCCCCCAGGCACTGAACAATGGAGGAAGCTTCCAGGCCCAGCTCACTGGTGCCTGAAATTTCACCACTGGAGCTTCATCATCCTGGCTTGCCATTTTGTCCTTTGTAAAAATGCAAACACCTACACAGTGAACCGGTATTCAACAGAAATACTTCGTGCATTCATTCAACAAATCTTTTCTGAGTCTCTTCTTTAAATTAGGCAGTGGCTAGAGGCTGAGAATAGAGTAATTAATTACCACTCAGCCCATACTTTACAGGAACTCACAAACTGTGTGTGTGTGTGTGTGTGTGTGTGTGTGTGTGTGTGTGTTGGGGAACACACCCTATGTGGGAAAGGGAGACATGGAAACCTAACTATGACCGTGCTGCAAGTGATGTGTTTGGGGGGGGGGGGNCTCCCAACAGGGAGGACCCAATTATGTGTTTCTCAGGGTCATATTAAGGATCTGATCGTCATGGGAGAATCCCAGTGGGAGGGCACAGCCGGGCAAGCTAACGGGGTCATAAGCCTGGACGGTGGCCTATGGGGACGACAGGCCCCTCAGCAGGCTAGGGTTTAAGGCAAGACATGAGAGGTGGGACCGGAGCTTCAAGGAGAACTTCTCATTGATTGGACACTGCTAGTCATCACAGGAGGTGGCTTCTGTCACAGTGCTTTGCTGACTCCCCAGCTTCCCCCTCACTGCCTCCCACCAAGTCAGCTGGACTCCCCTTAGGGAAATAGCGCTGTGCCCCTCTCAGTCACGTGGTCTGAATGACCCACCCTCAGCTCCAGGAGTGGGGCCTGATTGGTTTAAGTAGTCATGCTGTGCCCATCCTGCTGGTATCTGATTGGCTTAGGAAAGGGCACGTGACCCAGTTCAGGCCAACGAAAGGCCAGATGTTTGCCAGGGGTTCTAAGAAAGGGATCCTCCCCTCTCCTCCATGGGAGCTCCCGGATACACCTGCACTTTCTGTCTGTCTCCAGGGAGGGAAGGTGTCAGAGGCCAGGGGTGAAGGCGACATGGGGAGGAGGTAGGGAGGAGAGAATGTCAGAAACGGGGTCTGGGTAGACCTACCCCTGCCGTTCTCAGCTAAGCCAGAAAATTCTTGTTTGCTTAGCCCATTTGTTGTTACTTTCAGGTGAAAGTTTCCTCACTGGTGCGGGCATTTCTGGAGGACAGCACTGGGTGGGGCTGGAAAAGGAGCGACCAGCAGGTGCCTGGACCTGGATGGGGCGGGGTTGGCTACATCCCTTTCCTTTGGATTCCACCTCCACGTACAGTTCTTACCATGAGTGAAGATCTTTGCCCAGGAAACGTCTCCTGACCCCTAACACGGGCAGGGCACTCGGATGGCAAGTCCTGGTTGGACAGCCTGGCAGCGGCGGTCCTGGGTTCCATCCTGACCCATCCCATATCTGACTGCAAGGCCCAGTGGAATCACACACCTTCTCTGGGCCTCCATTCGTCCACCAGCCCCCAGACTGAGCTCACCCAAGGGGTTATGTCCGAGCAGGCCCTGCAGCCCTAGAGCTGTTGAACAGTCAGTGTGGAACTATACCTTCCTGCTCTAACCTCTCATGGACAGGACGGTGTGTGATGCTGCCGGGGACCACCTGCCCTTCCTCTGTCTGCCCCAAGAGCCTCCTGGAGACCCCAACCCCACGTTGGCACAGCGGGAAGAGATTTAGGAAGAGATATAACACGGAGGCTGCATGGCAGAGGCCTCAGCAAAAATCTCGTGAGTTTTAAGCCATAATTATACAGCAGGGTGAAAAAAAATTCCACCGAAAACTCAACTCATTACTTTTCGACTGCAACTGATACGGGCAGCCAAGTTCTGTGACCTTCTCCTCAGTCTGCTCATTGATGTGTGCTGGAGACAGGGAAAGAGGACAATGATCAAGTGTCCCCATCAGAGAATAGACTCAAAAGATGAAGTCAATCAGTGGGGGCCAGCCCAGAGCCCACTGCTCCACTCTGCGTGGCAGTGTGGCCTGCATCTCAGGTTGCTGGGAAGAAAGGACACAGTATGTGCATTCACAGGCCGGAGCCCGGAGAAGATAGGGGTGGAGAGTCCATGGGAGGTGGGTCTGGGCTGAGATGTCAGCTGGCCGTCTCAGGTCTGTCTCCAGTCTAAGACTCCAATTCCTCTCTTGAGGGCAGCAAGAGGCAGAGCACGCAGGAGGGAGGCTCGGGGGTGGGACACAATGGTTTGGGGAGGGTTATAAGGTTACAAAGAGTCATCATGGAACTTGCGATCACTCACTCACCATTCATTCATTAATTCATTCACTAGCATCTTCCATCCTGAAACTTGTTGCCAGCTGAGGAAGTAACAAATGGGAGGGGCGCCTGGGTGGCTCTGTCAGTTAAGTGTCTGACTTCAGCTTAGGTCATGATCACATGGTTGGTGGGTTCAAGCCCCGAGTAGGGCTCTGTGCTGACAGCCAGCTCAGAGCCTGGAGCCTCTTTCAGATTCTATGTCTCCTTCTCTCTCTGACCCTCTCCTGCTCATGCTGTCTCTCTCTCTCAGAAATGAATAAAACATTAAAAAAAAAAAGAAAAAGAAAAAAAACAAATGGAAATCCTATGAAAATATACATCATATTATACTTAAATCATATTATATTTATTATATTACATTATATTATATATTGTAATAAGGGCCATGAAGAGAGACATGATGGAGAGTCAAGTATAATGATTAAAAGATGTGCAACAGAAGTGGCTGATGAGGTGTAGAGGGCAGTTAATAGATACTTCTCTTTGAATATATTGATGGTCACAGTAATCCAGCATGTTAATAATCTAAACATGTCACTTAAAAGACAGAGATTGTCAGATTTGGTAAAAAAGAAAGACCCAACTGTGTACTATCTACAAAATAAAACACTTTAAATATAAAAACACATATAGATTAAAAGTATAATGTTGGGTTGGGGCGCCTGGGTGGCTTAGGCAGTTAAGTGTCCGACTTTCACTTAGGTCATGATCTAGCGGTTCATAGGTTCGAGCCCCGCGTCGGGCTCTGTGCTGTCAGCTCAGAGCCTGGAGCCTATTTCAGAGTCTGTGTCTCCCTCTCTCTCTGACCCTCCCCTGCTCACGCTGTCTCTCTCTCTCTCTCTCCTAGAAATAAATAAAAAAAATATTTTTAAAAAAGTATAATGTTGGGAAAAGACACACTATGCAAGCATCAATCAAAAGAAAGCTAGAATGGCTATGTTATTATCAAAGTATATAAGGACAGAATACTACCAGAGACAAAGAAGATAATTTCATCATGATAAAGAAGTCACTTTGTTAGGAGGATATACAATCTTAAATGTTTATGCAACTAATAACAACCATAAAACCAAAACAAAAACTGACAAAATGGCAAAGAAAGGTAGGTGAATTCAAAATTATAGCAAAAGATTTCAAAGATTTCAACAATGTAGTCAGCTGGACCTAATTACGATTATTGAATACTCCCTATAACAGCAGAATACACATTTTTTTAAAAAACAAATGCACCTAGATCATTTACTGAGATAAATCATAGTGTAGACCATAAAAAGGTATCAGTGATACAAATATGTTAACTAAATTGGAGTTGAGTTGGAAATTAATAACTGAAAGACCCTTGGAAATGTTTCTAGTTTCCAACTATTTGGACACTAGATACATTTCTAAATAACCAGTGAGTCAAAGAAGAAATCAAAGGGAACGTATTTTGAACTGAATTAAAATTAAAAGCAACATATCAGGGGTGTCTGGGTGGCTCAATCGGTTAAGCGTCCAACTTCAGCTCAGCTCATGATCTCACAGTTCCTGGGTTTGAGCACTGCATAGGGCTCTGTGCTGACAGCATGGAATCTGGAGCCTGCTTCAAATTCTGTGTCTCCCTCTCCCTCTTCCACTCCCCCCTTGCACTCTGTCTCTTTCTCAAAAATAAACATTAATATATATATATCAAAATCTGTGAGATGCTACTAAATGAGTACTTAGGTCCTTTATTGTAGCACTAATGGCCCATACTAGAAAAGAAGAGAAGTCTCAAGTCAATGATCTCTGGTTCATTTCTAGTTCTTTTAAATTAGAAAAAGAAGAGCAAATGAAACCCAAAGAGAAGAAAGAAATTAATTAAGATGAGAGTAGAAATCAAATAAATAACAAAAAAAAAAACAGCTGAGAAAACCAATAAAATAAAACCTGGTTCTTTGAAGAGATCAGAAAAATTGGTAAACCTCTAACCAAACTGATCAGGAAAAAAAGAGAAAAGACAAATTATATATATCAGAAATGAGAGAAGCGACATCAGGTATAGATTTCTCCAATATTGAAAAAATGTTAAGGAAATATTATGAACAAGTTTATGCCTATAAGTTTCACAACTTAGAAGAAATGGTCTAATTTCCTGGAAAAGTATAAACTTTGTAAACAATAAAGCTCACTCAGGAAGAAACCTATAATATGAATAGTTGTAAATCTATTAAATATATTTTGAAATTTAAAATCTATTCCTGAAGAAAAATCCAGCTTCAGATGGCTTCACTTGTGAGTTTTGCTAATCATTTAAGGGAAAAAAAAAAAACAACCACAATTCTACACAAGGTTTTTCCCCCAAATGGAGAAGAGTACATACTTTCCAACTCATTCTTTGTGGCCAGTATTTCCCTTATACTAAAACCTGACAAAGAAAAGAAAAGTATAGCCAATATTTATCATGGAGGTAAATGTAAAATTTCTGAACAAAATTATAATAAGTCAAATCTGGCAACATATGAAGAGGAAAAGATATCATGACCAAGTGGGACTTATGCCAGGAATGAAGAGCTAGTTTAATATTTGAAAATCAATCAGTGTAATTCATCATAGTAACAAACTGAAAAATAGAAGTAAAAACAGGGGCGCCTGGGTGGCTCAGTCTGTTAAACGTCCGACTTCGGCTCAGGTCATGATCTCACGGTTCGTGGGTTTGAGCCCCGTGTTGGGCTCTGTGCTGATAGCTAGCTCAGAGCCTGGAGCCTGGTTCGAATTCTGTGTTTCCCTCTCTCTGACCCTCCCCTGCTCACGTTGCCTCTCTCTCAGAAGTAAATTTTAAAAATTACAAAAAAAGGTAAAAACTATATGATTATTTTAAGAGATACAGAAAAAGCATTAGACAAAATCTAACATTCATTCCTGATAAAAATTCAGTAAGCAAGGAATAGAAGAGAACTTCCTCAGCCTATAAAGGACATCTACAAAAGCTGTATAGCTCACATCATACTCATGGTGAAAGCCTTAATGCTTTGCCCCTAAAATCAAGAAGAAGGCAGATTTCTGCTTTTACTGCTTCTATGTAATATTGTACTAAGGGTGTGATTAGTGTAATCAGATTTTAAAAAAAATAAAATCACTCAATAAGGAAAGAAAAAACCGAAACTATCTTTATTCCCATGCAACATGATCATTTATGTAGAAAATCTGATGGAATTTATAATAAAAAATAACTAATAGTAGGTGAGTGTAACAAGGTTCTAGGATACAAGGTCAATAGGCAAATATCAGGTGTATTTCTATATGCTACAACAAATAATCAGAAATAAAGATTAGAAAAGCAATGCCATTTACAATATCATAAAAATATGAAATTCTTAAGGACAGATCTGATGAAATATGTACAAGTTCTATATACTAAAAACTACAAAACACCAGCAGTTTCTTCATAAAATTGTTTTATAGATTCAATTAATCCCAATTGGAAACCCAGTAGTCTTTTTTTGCAGATATTAACAAATTGATTCTAATATATATAGATAAATGCAAATAAAGTAGAATATTCAAAACAATTTTTAAAGAGAAAGACAAAGTTGGAGGACAAGCAGGACCTGATTTTGAGACCTATTATAAAGCTACAGTAATCAAGACAGTGTGATATTGGCATCAAGAATGACAAATAGATCAATGGAACAGGATAGAGGCTAGAATTAGACCCACACATACACAGAACCCTGATTTTTGTTTACAGTTGTATAACAATTAAGCTGAAGATCAATAGATTTTTTCAACAAATAATTCTGGAACAAATATATATCCATATGGAGGGAGGAAGGGGGTGAGAGACAGACAGACAGACACACACACACACACAGAGAATTTTCATCCATACTAAATGTAAAACATAAAACTATAAAGCTTCAGAGGAAAATATAGGATAAGATGTTATGATGTTGGCTTAGGCAAAGATTTCTTAGATACAACATCAAAAACGCAATTCAAACAGGAAAAAACTGATAAATCAGACTTCATCAAGGTAAAAAATTCTGTTCTTTGAAAGACTCCTTTCAAGAGAATAAAAAGATAAACCACAGACTGACAAAAAATATATTTGCAAGTCAGGTCTGCTAAAAGACACAGATCCATAATACATAAAGACCTCTCAAAACTTAAAATAAGAAAACAAACAACTCATCCTTAAAAGGTCAAAATATTTAAACAAATATCTCATCAAAGCAGATATAGCAAAGCCGAAGAAAATAAGCATGTGAAAATAAACTCAGCAATAGTATTCATTAGGAAAATGAATATGATAACCACAGTGAAATATGAAAATCCACCTACTAGAGTGGCTAAGGTTAAAAATGCTGACCATACCTTGCACTATACCTAGTACTTTACATGTAATCCTCCAGCAACTCTCCAAGGAAAATTCTATTGTCATCCTCTTTTAATAGGCGAAGTCCTAACCCCTGCAAAGTGAAAGCTGGGAAGTCCTTAAGCAGTCAATCAAACCCCAATGCCTACCCTCACCCTCTCCTATTCCTACCTCTATTTTATGGATGAGGAAACTAACAGGCCCAAATTAGAAGTGATCGCCTGAACTCATAATTAGTGACTTTGTTGAATCCCAATGGTTCACTCCTACCTCGGACAACAGTTTATGGAGTTGAAGGAGCATCATTACATCATGAAATGACGTTAATGTTAAGTCACTTGGTGTGACACGAAGGGGGCACAAACATGTGTGCATCTGTGAATATATGACTATGTGAGAATGTGGGAATATATATCTGCTTATGAGTAACCATGTCAACATACTTCTATGTGTACATTCTGATGTCATCATATGTGTCCTTTTGTATCCGAAACCTTTTCAAGTTTCTCAGGAACCACTTTGGGTCTGTTTTTCCAAAAGCCTTTTAGGATCTGTGATGACAGATGTGACTTACTCTACTTTTCAGCAGACCAGCTCAGTCCCCCTCTCCATGGGTGGAAGATAGATGGGGTTGTTTTTGTCCCTATCCTCATGGTGTAGCCACCAAAGAATAAAATTATAGTCCTTGGGAAGAAGGGTTGTTTGTTATTTTCATAAACAAAGCTGTGAGCATGGATGGCTTGAGGATAATAGCATCTAAGTGAGATGTGGTTGCTGAGAGTTAAAGAAGTATTCTTCTCATTCAAAACTGCAAAGCTAAAAATAGTTAGACACATTGAGTAACATGAAACCAAAATACAATCCTGGAGTTCTATTCTCCACCAGGTCTTTGACTGGCTAACACCTATTCTTATTAGATGAAAATTTATTTTCCTCAGGAAGACTTCTCTGACTGTCATGTCTCTCTCCCATGGTCCTACCGTTCCTTATGCCTGTTCTTGTCCATCATGTCTTACCATACTGGATGGGGAGAGGTGGGAAGAAACTGATGGATGAGAGGCATGGGCAAATTTCTCTCTCTTGATCGGAATGGTGTAATCCATATGTGTATAGATTTGTCAAGTTATTGATCCATACACTTAAAATGTGCTGATTTTTTTGCCTGTAAATTATAATGTAATAAAATTGACTTAAAAAAATAACTCCAGGGGTGCCTGGGTGACTCAGTTTGCTGAATATCTGACTTTGGCTCAGGCCTTGTGGTTTGTGATTTCAAGTCCCACATTGGGCTCACTGCTGTCCACGCACAGAGCCCACTTCGGATCCTCTGTTCCCTTCTCCCTGCCCCTTGCACACTCACACACACACACTCTCTCTCAAAAATAAAAATAAACACTAAAAAATTCACTCCCTAATCCTCAGTAGTACTTAGCCCTTCTACTCTCCATTCATCTTTCACAGTGTGGGGACAGAATAGGGAATTTATGAGGAGAAGTCATATCTCTCTTGGAAGTCTGGGTGGCTCAGTGGGCTGAGCGTCTGACCCTGGATACTGGCTCAGGTCCTCATCCCAGGGTTGTGGGACTGAGCTCTGTGTTGGGCTCTGTGCTCAGTGGAACCTGCTTAAGATTCTCTCTCCCTCTTTCTCTCTCTCTCAAAGCAAACAAGTCACCTCATGAAATGCTAACACTGTTTCAGTACCGTGGACAGAGACCCAATGAGGAAGGAAGGGAAGGTGTCTGCCTTGTTCAGGCCAAGTGAGATAGCCTGGTATCTTCCGGCTAATGGTGTCAAGACATGTGGGAAGCCCAGCTCGTTGCATCTACTCAGTATGTTATCTAAGCCACCACATATTTCCAAACGCCCAAAGAATGTCATTAAGCCATGATGGGGAAGTTCAAAGAAATATGAATCTAGTCCTTGACTCCTACCATTTGCACACACCATGACCTTGGGCAAGTTATTTTCACCACCCTGGCCTCCATTTCTTCATCTTTAAAATGGGTGGGGTGCACCTTAAGATCTCTAAGAGCACTTCTAGTAATGGCCCTCATAATAAGGACTTTACAACTTCCACATGGCAATGTATGTGGGCTTTGCTCCCATTTTAAAAATAATTCTGCATTCTAGTTTTGAAAACTATAGTTCCTGGTTATAAGTCCCTATATAGCCCAATCATCATTGAAGGTTATCTCACCCAGGATGTCCATCCACCTATTTTCTGAGCCATTTGGGTCCCATTCTTTCTGGGTAAGGGAAGCCAGTCACAAACAAAGACTCAAAGTTGGTTAACATTGACAAATGGATGGAGTTTTGGGATCAGGCAGAAATGAGTTTGGGTCTGGGCTCCAGGACTCCTCTCTGTGGAATTTTGGAAACACCATTTCAATTTCTGAGCCTCATGGGTAGTCATTCACACTCAGGCGGAGCCATATGAATTCCCCTCTCTCTAACATTCACACACACACACACACACACACACACACACACACCTTTTTTTTGCAGTTGTACACAGAGCAATGATTCACTTGTAATTCTCCATTTAAATTTCTTCTTGATTCATATACTAGATGGAATTTGCCTTCAGCTTCTTATTACAATACTCATTATAGCCACCATTAGAACATGGATTCATAACTGTTGTTGCTACTGATATAATTGCTGTTGGACTGATATGAATAATTCCTGCTATCATTAACATAATCAAAAGTGGTTAACTACACTCATTCACTTGCATGTTCTGGATCTCTCTGCCACTCCAGATTTCACTCAGCTTGGGCCAATCCATTTCCTCTTCTCCAAAACCATGGCCCTTTCTCCCCCTGTCCCCTGTTCAATGGGATGGGTTCTGCATCCCCTCCTTAGAGAACACATCACTTTGTAGATTTGTAGCAACAGCTCTTGCTGCCATTGCCACCGCTGCTAAAACTGACATGTGCTGGGCAAGGTGCTGAGGACTTTGCCAGCATTATCCTTAGGAGACAGGTGCTATTCTCATCCTTCATTTCACAGATTTGGAAAACCAAGGTTTAGAAAAGTTGAGTGAGTTTCCCTCAGTCATTTAACTAATGAGAAATGGACCCAGCATTTGGTTCCAGGCATTTCTGACCCAAGAGGTCACAGTTTTGGCTTTTTGCACCAAGAAAGGAGCCTGACCTTGTCCTGCCACCCCTCCTTTGTATTCCTTTTCCCCTGCTTCCACCCCAGCTCTCTGTCCACAGCCCAGAACTCCCAAG
Organism: Crocuta crocuta; assembly: GCF_008692635.1. Taxonomy (NCBI): domain Eukaryota; kingdom Metazoa; phylum Chordata; class Mammalia; order Carnivora; family Hyaenidae; genus Crocuta; species Crocuta crocuta. The sequence goes on from NW_027532008.1 coordinate 481,005, forward strand.
TCTCCTTAGACAGACAGCCTGGGATCTGTGATTCCATCCTACTTGCTCTGGAAGTAAAGGGGATTTTTTCCTTTAAAATATCCCTTGTTTTATAGAGAACATCCCAGGGAGTCCAAGCACTATGGTCCAGCCTGAGACCCTTTCCCTGGGTCTAGAGATAAGATCTGGAAACTTACACAATAGCTTCTTTGCAGCCGCTCAAAGGTGGCCCTGACTCTCCAAACATCACTGTGCTGGTGATCTGTGCAACATGACATACTGTGACAGTGTTTATTTCATGTGGCTGTCCCAACAAGCTTTGGATGCTCATATGATCCCCACAGCATTTTGGGAAGTAGAACGTTATGCCCATTTAAAAAACAAGAAACTGAGGTCCAGAGTAACATATTTTTGGAAGTAGAAAAAAAACCCTTATAAATTATCAACCTCTTTGTGCTACAGGTGAGGAAACAGACCAAGAAAAGGGAAGTGGTTTGGTGGGGAGGCCAGCACCAGGTCTCTCCCTCCTCGGTCACACATATGATGAATAAGTCCGGGTTTTGTTTGTTTGTTTGCTTGTCTTTTCAGTATGATTCTTACTCTGCTATTCAGAGAAGATGGGTGGGGCAGGAGGTATCTGGATTCAGGCTCAGAGTCCCAGGTCTGCCGTTGACTCAATGTAGGTGGCCTCAAATTTCTCATCCAGAGAACTTTCTTACACTGGACCAGGGTGTTGAGTTTGTATCCCCGGGATATTCTGGTTGTGCTTAGAACATCTCACCCCTCAGGGACATCAAAGCCAGATGTGGTCTGTGCAACTCGGCTTATCTCAGCTTGGCAGTATCTCCTTCAGTTCCCCCACAATGACTTCATCCCTCCTGCTGAAAACCCAGACCCGTGCACATGGGCTCATAAATTGATGCGCTGAAATTGCCACTACCTGGGGCTTCTCTCATCAGCTGTGAACAGGTGGTTGTCTGAGGGCTTCTGAATGAGCCCTGGAGTCCAGCTGGGATAAAGCTATCCCTCCCAAGTGACATTTTCGGGGAGGTGATATTGAATTATATCATATTAGAATAGCATTTTACTCAGTTCTTTAACCTTTATTTAACTGGAGTCAGAACCTCCTGCAGAGTCTAGATACTTTCCCTAGCAGGAGGATGTCCTGACCCTATGGAGATGGGTTGTTATAAATGGTGGAATGGGTTGGCAGAGTAAAGGCTTTGGGGACACTGGGGGGTGCAGTAAAGAGAGCTTTTAATGTTGTAGGAGAAGGCTACATGTGTGGCAGGGCCAGACACATTGGCATAAATCTCTTCGGAGCAGACACCCAGCCTCAGATACCTTAGAGACACAACTATTTGTTCATTCATTCACTCATGTATTATTCATTCACTTTCTCATTCTCTTAAGAAACATTTATTGACCATCTATTTCCTGGAGTAATGCGCTGGGTGACAAGGACACATTCTTAGCCTCAGGGAGCCCAGTCCTGCACCAGAGGGAGACTCTGTCATGAGAAATGTCTGAATGGACATCAGAGCACTTAACTCCCTTGGGAAGGGGTAGGTGATGAAGATGTCTGAGAGTGGGTGCCCCAAAGCAGACCCAAGGCAAGGGACCGAGTTCCAGTCGTTCATTTGGGGATGTTTCAGGGAGCCCAGTGAGGAAGAGGAAAGACTGGCTCAAAGAGGGGAGAAAAGCTACAAAGGGAGCATTTCTATGGGCGGTGGGCTCAGCCCCACCGAGGACCTTCAAGGAGCTCCATGCAGATCCCTCAGGACCTCCTAGTTGCTGGGAAGCCAGAGCTTTTATCCACTGACCCTCACTGTACCCCTCCTCCTGCACTCCTCAGTGAGATGTGAGTCCCCTCCGTTGGATGTTGTGATGCCAGGGAACTCCCACAGGCAAAGAAGAGGGGAGTAGACATTTGAGGACAGCACCTACATCAGCATTTTGGAAGAGGAACCATCCGAGTGGACCTTGAAGATCAAGTAGGAGTTTTCAGCTGAAGCAGGTGTGTGGAATGGCTTTTCCAGACAGCCGGACAGCGTGGGATGGAATGAGAGGCAGGAAGTTGTTTTCAGACACCTTTGATGGGGATGTTGCTGATGGGAAAAGAGAAGTGGCTTGAGGGCCAGGAGAGTTCACAAGGCTGTTTCCAGGTCAAGGATCTTTGGAAAGATTTGGGCAGCTTGTACGTACATGGAGAAGCTTAGGGCCACTGGATGGGAAGTTGTGAAGAAAAGGAAGAGAGGGGCGCCTGGGTGGCTTAGTCGGTTAAGCGTCCGACTTTCGCTTAGGTCATGATCTCGTGGTTCGTGGGTTCGAGCCCCGTGTCGGGCTCTGTGCTGACTGCCAGCTCAGAGCCTGGAGCCTGTTTCGGAGTCTGTGATTCCCTCTCTCTCTGACCCTCCCCTGCTCACACTGTCTCTCTCTCTCTCTCTCCTAGAAATAAATAAAACATTAAAAAAAAAAAAGAAAAGAAAAGGAAGAGAATGGGAGAGGGGCAGAATGCTGGAGATAGCCAGGCCCCTGCAGGCACCCCTGCCAGATGGGTGACCAGAGGGACAGCCTGTGCGAGACGGCTGAGAATAAGACGGTAAGGAGAATGGGAGTGTTCCTCCTGGCCTCCATTTTCCCAACATTGGAGGATCCCAGGTGACCGGAAGCAAGCAAGGGGCCATGAGGCTGGGGATCAAGAAGAGCAGAGGTCTAGAATGGTCTGCGAGGGTGCACGAAGGGAGAGCAGAGCAGGGGGGCAGGACCTGGAGGCAGGGGTGATGCTGGCAGTCAGCAGAGGCTGCTCAGCTTAGAGATAAGCAGAAAATGGCGTGTTCCCGGGTAGGCTTCCCACTCCAGAGAAAGGGCAAGAGTAGGAGGAAGGGTTAGATGCATTTTATTTTCAGCCCTTGGGCCCCCACCAGCTCAGGCCACCCCCACCACCTGCGCACTTATCAGACACAGATTCATCCAGCCATGCGCTCAGTACCCTACTGCGTGCACCGAACTGTGCTAGACAGCGTGCAGCTCTCACAGTGGCACTCCATGCCCTGGGATGGCAAAGGCAGATAGGTGATCACAGTGACCGGGCGGGGCTGGGCCGCGAAGCCAGCACAAAGCAGATGTCCACGGATTGGAGGGGATGTCCACGGATTGGAGGGGATGTCCACGGATTGGAGGCAGGCCCGCTATGGTTTCCTGTCTCCTCTCCATCCCTTAGGGGCAGTGTAGGTGAGGGGAGAATAACAAGAGGGCCAACTCTTGTCCAAACCCTGCCTCTTGCTTTGGGTTGGACCCTGCGCTAGTGGGTTCCCCTCTCTCTGGGCCTCCATGAATTGGAAAGACAGTAAGATCTGTCCAGCTGGCTTCCCAGGGTTCTCACAGAGTCCCAGGAAGCATGGGACACCTTCAGGTGTGGGGACTTTTGCAAGCTGATTAGAGAAGCTCAGATGCTAATGCTTATTTATCTTGGTTTCTCCTCCTCAGTTCCCTCATCTGTAAAATGGGGGTGGGGGAACCCGGAACCCAGACGCGCCTAGGCTCCTTCCAAGATGCACCTAGGCTCCTTCCAAGATGTCAGTTTGCCAGTCTCCCTGGGAGGAATTGTTTGAATCAAAGGCAGAAGTGTTCCAGTGCCTTTTTCCAGCAAGTTCTCAGAAAAATCTTTATCTTTGCACAGCAGCCCCCTGATTCCTAAGACAGATCTGGAGGAGGAGGAGGAGGAGGAGGGGAGAGAAGATTAGAGAAGCTAGAGATGCTGAGGGCACAACAGGGGCCAGGTAGTGCTGGAGGGCTGATAAACAGGGTGGAGTGGAGATGGAGGGAAGATTGTGGGAGAGGGGCTGGGCAGAGGAGTTTCTCTTACCTCCAGGGCATCCGGGAGGACTGGGTGGGAGGCGGGGTCTCAGGGCAGGATTTGCCTGCAATTCTCTTCAAACCCAAGGCATTTAGAGAATAAGCTTGGCCCAGGAAGGTGCAGGGTTCACTTTGACTTGAGCAGAAAATGACCTCCTGGGCAGATTCCCTCTTCCCATTTCAGACAAAGAGGAGGAGGTGAGCTTAGCGCTTAGGTGTGCTTCCTTTTCCTTGGAGGGGCTTCTGGGCTCCGGTGCACCCACTGGCCCAGGTTGCCCCCACAGGGAAGCCCCCAGCAGCAGCTCTGAGGGCCCACTGTGCATCCCAGCCTGGAGCTCTGTGGGTGGTGGGGCTTGGTGGGGCCCAGCCTAGCTGGCACTGGTGTTGGGAGGGCAGCCTGGTTGATGGTGAGGGAAGGTTCGAGCAGCTGGTGTGATCCAGTCTTCATTTGGTTCATGCTGTTGCTGGGTTTCCATGAACACTGGCTTAGCAATACATGTTGCAGGCTGGGCCTAAAATACAGCAAGATCAGCCCAAGTGGACCTGCAGCTTGAAGCTATCCATCTACCCAAGCCCTATGTATGTAGGATAACTGACCCCCAGCTAATCTGTTAAGACATAAGTGAAAGTAAACTGCTGTTGTTTTCAATACGGAGTTTTGGGGTAGTTTGTTACGCAGCAGAAGCTGACTGTTGTAAGGGTCTAGCATGTGTCAGGCATTGTGTTTAGTGCAGGGGACATGGAGGTAAGAGGATTCACATGGTGCTTGCCTTCTGAGAGCTCACAGTCTGTTAGGGGAGGCAGACAATGGGCACGCCACCATGAACCATGAAGCCTAAGATGAGGGCAATATAGTGAGAAGTTCCCCAGAGAGTGATGAGGAGGTCAACTTTGGGTAGCCAGAGGGAGCCCTTTGGGGAAAGGAGGTGTGTGTTGAGACCCTAACGACGAGATGGGGCCATTGGAAGAGCTGGGAAGAGTGTTTGGGGCAAAGGCAACACCAATTGAGTATCACAGAGCTGGATGAGACAAACAGACAAATGACTGGAAAAACAACCATAGCAAAAGCCAGTGGTTCCTGAGAATTCCTGAGGGGGCTGTTTGAAGTCCTTTACTTAATGATCTCATTTAATCTTAACAACATACTGAAGAAGTAGGTGTGTTGGTCAGAATTCTCTGGAAGTTAGGGAGACTCAACTCAAACTGGCTTAACTAGCTTCAGGTAGACAAGTCCAGTTGGGTCAGTGGATCTCCCCCCCCCCTCCTCATCCTCCTTCCCTCTCTCTGATTATTGGACTTCTTTTTGTTTATTTATTTTTTAATGCTTATTTATTCATTTTGAGAGGGGGGGCAGAGAGGTTGGGGTGGGGGGGAATCCCAAGCAGGCTCTGCATTGTCAGTGCAGAGCCAGATGCAGGGCTCAACCCCACAAAGAACCACGAGTTCATGACCTGAGTCGAAATCAAGAGTTGGATGCCTAACCAGTTGAGCCACCAAGGTGCCCCTAGACTTCTTTTTGTGTGGAGGCCTCCCTCTACCTTTGTGGCTAGACAAGAGGAAGCAAGGAGAGGAGTGAGAATCAGAACCATTGACAACTCTGAGCTCATGCTCATGTCATCCTACTCAGTACCTCTAGAGGGAAGAGAGAGCTGTGTCTCCCAACAACCATTCATACAATCCTAGAAAGGAACTGGATTGGTCATCTGCTCACTCTTTGAATCTATCATGTGATTGGTCCAGCCCGTGGGCCTTCTATTCCCATCCAAGTAGATAGGGTAAGGGCAGGGCCTGGAAATCCTATCAGAATCCTATCAGCCATGATGAGCATCTCCTTTAAAACAGGGTGGAGGGGAGGGGCGCCTGGGTGTCTCAGTTGGTTAGGTCCAGCTTCAGCTCAGGTCATGATCTCACTGTTTGAGTTCAAGTCCGCATTGGGGTCTGTGCTGACAGCTCAGAGCCTGGATCCTGCTTCAGACTCTACGTCTCACCCTCTCTCTCCGTCCCTCCCTACTCATGCTCTGCCTCTCCCTCAAAAAAAAAAAAATTAAAAAGAAAAAACAGGGTGGAGGGGTCCAGTTACCAGAACAAGGGAGGAGATAGTGAATGAGCACAAACAGTAGCTATCACTTTTCCAGTTTAGCAAATAAGAAAGCTGAGTCTCAGAGAAATCAATAAATGACATTAGTCAGCAGGCTACAAAACAGAACCTCAAATCCATCTCTGCCTAACTCAGAAGCTCCATTACACTAACCATCAGGCTCTTCACCACTCAACCAGCCCCTAAGCCTGAACCCCAACAGGCCTCAGCTCATGATTCTGACCCAGACAGGAAGATGCTTGATGCTCAGAGCCCCTGGGAGCTGGAGAGTTTACAAACCCATTCTTCCTGATGGCTTTGATATGAGGCTGCTTTGCTCTGCCTACCACCAGGTGCAGGCAGTCCCTTGTCTGAGCAATACAGAGAGTGAGCGCATCAAAGGGAGTAGAGACCATGGCTGTCACTGCCAGGGGCGATATTAGCCAACAGTTATAAGACACATTAAGGGCACTGAAGTCTGATCTATTTGTCAGTTGAGCATGCTCCCCAGCAAAGTGCACAGCCCCAAACATGCAGGCACAATTACAGCCTCCCCCGCCCCTCGGCCCTTCCCCTGGGCTCCTTCCCAGCAGCCAGATCTTCCTTCTACCCCTACTGCTAGTCCTGATCTGTTCTCTTCATTTACGGGGTGAATCATAGCCATATAGCTCATCAAATCTGGAAGGACTTGAGGGAGCCGCGAGTCCAACCTCGTTCATTTAACAGATGAGAAAACAGAACCCCAGAGGGGCTTGGGTACTGATTCAAGGTCATTGAGGAAAATACAGGCACACCTCATTTTATCATCCTTCACTTTATTGTGCTTCACAAATACTGTGCTTTTTACAAATTGAAGGTTTATGGCAAACCTGTGTCTGAGCTAGTGCCATTTTTTTCCAACAGCATTTGCTCACTTCATGTCTCTGTGTCACATTTTGGTAATTGGACAATATTTCAAAAGTTTTCCATTATGATTGTGTTTATATTGTGATCTCTGATCAGTAATCTTTGGTGTTACGATTGTAATGGGCAGCAGGGTGGGGGGGAGGCACTACATATTGTGCCTGCATAAGTCGAGGAACTTAACTGATAAACGCTACTCCACTGACCAGCTGTTCTTCCCTCTCTCTCCCTTTCCTCAGGCCCAGCTAGTCCCAGAGATACAGCAATATTGAAATTTGGACCATTAATAACCTTACCATTAATAGCCTCTAAGTGTTCAAGTGAAAGGAAGGGGCGCCTGGGTGGTTCAGTCGGTTGAGCGTCGAGTTCAGCTCAGGTCACGATCTCCCAGCTTGTGGGTTTGAGCCCCACGTAGGGCTCTGTGCTGACAGCTCAGAGCCTGGAGCCTGCTTCAGATTCTGTGTTCCTCTCTCACTCTGCCCCTCCCCTGCTCATGCCCTGCCTCTCTCAAGAATAAATAAACATTAAAATTTTAAAAAGAAAGAAAGAAATGATTAAGTTTAGTGAGGAAGGTGTGTGGAAAGCCAACATGGCCAGAAGATAGGCTTCTTGCTCCAAAAGGTTGGCCAAGCTGTGAATCCAAAGGAAAAGTTCTTGAAGGAAATTAAAAGTGCTGCCCCAGTGAACATGTGAATGATAAGAGACCAAAACAGCCTTATTGCAGATATGGAGAAAGTTTGAATGGTCTACATAGAAGGCCAAACCAGCCCCAACATTCCCTCAAGCCAAAGCCTAATCCAAAGCAAGGTCCTGACTCTCTTCAATTCTGTGAAGCCTGAGAGTGGGGAGGAAGCTGCAGAGGAAAAGTCTGAAGCCAACAGAGCTTGGTTCATGAAGTTTAGGGGAAGAAGTCATCTCTATAGCATAAAAGTGCAAGGTGAGGCAGCAAGTGCTGATGTAGAAGCTGCAGCAAGTTCTCCAGGAGATCCAGCTGAGACAACATGAAGGTGGCTACACTAGTAGCAACACATTCTCAGTACAGATGAAACAGCCCTCTATTGGAAGAAGACTCTGTCTAGGACTTTCATAGCTGTAGAGGAGAAGTCTGTGCTTGGCTTCAAAGCTTCAGAGGACAGGCTGACTCTCTTGTTAGGGGCTAATGCAGCTGATGACTTGTTGGAAGTTGAAGCCAGAGCTCATTGACCATTCTGAACACCCCAGGGCCCTTAGGAATTATGCTAAATCTAATCTGCCTGTGCTCTGTAAATGGAACAGCAAAGCCTAGGTGACAGTACATCTGTTTACAACATGGTTTACTAAATTTTGTAATCTCACTGTTGAGACCTATTGCTCAGAAAAAAAAGATTCCTTTCAAAATATTACTATTTCGTGGCAATGCACCTGGCCACCCAAGAGCTCTTATGCAGATATACGAGATTCATGTTGTTTTCATACTGATTAATACAACACGCATTCTGCAGCTCATGGATCGAGGAGTAATTTTGACTTTCAAATGTTACCGTTTAAGAAATACATTTCATATGGCTATAACTGCCACAGACAGTGATTCCACTGATAGATCTGGGAAAGGGAAATTGAAAAGCTTCTGGAAAGGAAAAGATTCTGGGAAGGATCCATCATTCTCATGCCATCAAAAACATCTGTGATTCATGGGGAGAGGTCAAAATATCAACACTAACAGGAGTTCGGAAGAAGTTGATTCCCACCCTCATGGATGACTGTGAGGGTTCAAGCCTTCAGAGGAGGAAGTCCCTGAAGATGGGGTGAGAACAGCAAGAGATCTAGAATGAGAAGTGGAGCCTGAAGATGGGACTGAATGGCCATGATCCCACAATACAACTTGAACAGATAAGGAGCTACTTCACAGGGATGAGCAAAGAAGGTGGTTTCTTGAGATGGAAACTCCTCCCGGTGAAGATGCTCTGAAGAATGTTGAAATGACAACAAGTCGTTTAGAATATCAAATAAACTTAGCAGAAAAAGCAGCAGCAGGGTTTGAGAAGATTGTCTCCAATTTTGAAAGGAGTTCTATTGTGGGTAAAAGATGGTATCAAACAGCATTGTATGGTACAGAGAAATCATTTCCTGAAAGGACAATGTGGAAAATATCATTGTGGTCTTATTTTAAGAACTTGCCCCGGTCACCCCAACCTTCAGCATCCACCACCCTGATTGGTCTGCAGCCATCAGAATCGAGGCAGGACCCTCCACCAGCAAAAAGATTACAACTCGCTGAAAGCTTAGATGCTGGTTAGCATTTTTTAACATCAAATATTTTTTTAACTTTTTTTATTTATTTCTGAGAGAGAGAGAGACAGTGTGAGCAGGGGAGGGTCAGAGAGAGAGGGAGATACAGAATCCGAAGCAGGCTCCAGTCTCTGAGCTAGCTGTCAGCACAGAGCCCGACACAGGGCTTGAACCCACGAACTGTGAGATCATGACCTGAGCAGAAGTTGGACACTTCACTGACTGAGCCATCCAGATGCCCCAACATCAAATATTTTTAATTAAGGTACATACAGGGCTTTTCTAGAAGTACTGCTATTGCACACTTACAGACTCCACTCTGGTGTAAACATAATTGTATAAGCACTGGAAAATGAGAAAATTCATTTGGCTCACTTCATTGCAATATTTACTTCGTCACAGTGGTCTGGAACCAAGCCTACGGGAGCTCCGAGGCATACCTGTCTGGTGTGTATTTACATCGCTGATCTCATTTAATCCCCGTGCAATAACACTGGGAGGTAGATGTTCCTATCTCTCAGCTCACTTATGGGAAACGGATTCTCAGAGAGGTTAAGTGCCTGCTCAGGGTCACACAGCTAGTAGGTGGCAGAGCTGGTTTTCAAATATACTCATTTTTGTTACAAACATCCAAGCCATGAACCACTGTGCACATGATGTGCCTCTTTGAAGTTTCTCCTCCCTCTCTTCCTGCTCTCCTGTGTCCTCTGGAACTCTGCAGCCTGCAGATGCCAGATTAACCTTGTCATCTGGCTCACAGTTACCTGCGGTCAAAGGGGGACCCAGAGGAAAATTGGAAGGTATGAGGAGAAGAGGCGCCATTGGGTGTTCTTTCTCTCTTTTTATCTGGCGTATCTAAAAGGCAGAAGTTCCTGCTTCCGTGGCGCTTCTGTCCATGTGCGGGGTGGTCCTGGAAGCTGTGGGGTCAGCATCGGCAGCTGCACAGGACACCGGGGAGCCAGCAGGAAGCGAGGTCCTGAGTCCTATTGGAAGCTGGGTGATAGGATGACCTCAGGCTGCCTCACCTTCTCCTTTTACCCCACCTGCTCTTTTAAGACCCTTATAGGCAGTTCCCTGAATCAAACCTCCTGCACTTGAAATTTCTCCTGTGGTTTCCTGAAATGAACCCTGAAGGTTCTGGCACTTGGCCGCAGGAAACAACTCCTTCAAGAAGGGGAGTGCAGTGTCGGTTGTGTGGGGAGTGCTGATGACCTCATTACCAGGGAAAAATGGGGTCCTGGGTCTCCTGAGATGCAGTGGCATCGAAACTACCTAAATGATCAAAATTAAATTATGTGTGGGACGCGATGCCAATTGAAGGTAAAATCTTAGGCAGACACGGTGGTTGCTAAACTTGATGGTTACGGAGGTGTTCATGACTGTGGACAAGGAACGTAAGGTGCAATGGTTACCTATGACCAATGACTGTACCAAAGAGTTTACAGATGGAGATTCACCACCCAGGGCTTTAAAACATCAGCTCAAAGCCTGGTCATGGAACTAGGCACCTTCTACGGTAACTCTTGTGTATGGTAGCTATAGAATAGATACAGCTGAAAACCAGACCCCAAATTCGTTTTCATGAGTTCCAGAATTAACAATATAAGTTGGACTCACAGCTTTGTAGAAGTTAGGGCATTAGGTGGGGGAGCAGAGGGTCCCTGAGAATCAGCATGACAACTCGGAGGAATCTGAATGTCTTGCTCCTGCACATCTCCCGAAGGGCCTCTTTGTCATCAAGGCAGCCTTTTCATCTCTGTCGGAAGAAACTAAGTTTCATTCCATGAAGATCCTATGATAATAAACACCCACAGGTGGTAACTCCAATCACAACCCACTTGACTTGCCCATTTGGTCTGTGCAGACAGCATTTATCTTAAAAAATAGCCATGGATGACCATAAAATGAATCAGGAAGTGAATATAGCTTTAGCTGCTCTTCAAGGTCAACACTACCTCTAGCGCCGTGGAAAATAAACACTGTTTCAGGCCCTGTTTGCAGCTATTGAACTCATAGGTGCTTTCTTCTCTATACTGATCTGCAATGACCACCAGCACCAACTTTACCCTGGAAGATACGGCGTACAGTTTAGCTGGTTTCGGAGCTCTGTCAACTCTCCCAATCGGTCTTACTCTAGTCTGAGTCACCTGGGTCATTTCGGCTATCTCACAAAACATCATGCTGATTCACCAGAGTGATGGGTCCTGCTGGTTGGAAATATTAATCAGGAAGTAGAAAGTACTGTAAGTGCCTTGCTAAGTTACATGCATGTCCGGCAGGTGGGAGATAATTCTATGCACATTCAGAGGCTTGTCACGTTGGAGAAGTTTCCAGAGTCCAGTGGCATGGGGAATTGGGGCATACACCATCCATAAAGACAGAAAAGTTTCTGTGCCTTCACCAACCGCCTCCACTCAAAATTACTCAAGAGCATGTAAAGCTGCCCATTATGAGTGAGGCGCACAGCAAGAAAAGGGTCTGTAGTGGGTCGAGGCTGTGGTGTGAGACACTTGGCCATGTGGACCTTTGATCTGGAAGACGACACCGTAACTGAAGTACATATGACAAACAAGGATGGCAGCAACAGCCCCACCCAGCAGTGTCCCTGCAAGGCAGGAGTGAAGGGACACTCCGTCAGGGAAGAGAGCTTCAGGCAGCACCTCGTTCTGTTTGATCAGCTTGAGTGGAGAGAGGACTAGAGGCAAAGATTCACCTTGAGCCGTGGGCTCCATCTAAGATTTGGCTGGTGATTAGGGTAATCACAAGATGGGAGCACTGGCGAGAAGGAGGTTTGGTGAAGAGCTAGGTTGGTGGCTCTTTGGGGGTGGCAGCATGTACAAAAGGTGCTGAAGCAAAAGATGCAGCCAATAAGCAGCCGACAAGATGGCCATCCTGTGGATGTGACCTGGTCGGTGTCCTCAGGCTCCCAAGTGCTTGTCATGCTCCCGGCCGGGCTCCATGGTCATGGCGGCAAGGATAGAAGCCATGCGTGGGCATAGCAACATGGACTTCTCTTACCCTAGGCTAATCTGGCTGCAGCCACTGAGAAACCAATCTTTCAATATCAGAATCTAACACTGACACCTTAACATTACCTGGGAGAGCCGGCCAGCCACCTGGTGACAGGTTGATTGCTTTTTATCTCTCCCACCAGAAGGGAGAAAATAGAAATGAATGCTTCCATCAGCTCCTTTAACTGTGGGTCTACAGAATACCTCCCTTACTGCCGTGATGTCCTTGCAGCATCGCTTCGGTCTAAGGAATTGATTTTTCAAAACAAGACACAAACAAGAGGCTCATATCTGTGGAATTCATAGTATGCCTTACTTCCCCCTGAAGCAGCTACCCTGATTAAAGGGGTGAATGACCTACTGATGATGCCATGAGAGCCCCTTGCCCATTCTGGGTGGGGCCCTATAGGATGGTGTACCACCAGTATATGGTCCTTGGGTCCAGGAATCAAGGGATAGAAGCAGGAGTGTTTCCTCTCACTATTAGATGGAATAGCCCAATTGCAGAACCTTTGCTTCCTGTCCCCACAGTGTGGGCGTTGATGGTTAAAATATAGTGATTCCCAAAGAGAGAATGTTTCCCCCCAGGAATCCCTAGGAATCACAGCAATCATTCCTTTGAAGTAGGAGCTTAAGATGGTCACTCGGCCAATCCCGGCAGCTCCTGCCTCTGACTCCCCAGGCAAAGAAGACGGTTCTGAACTGGCTGGATGATTGCTCCTGATTATCACAAGCGAACTGAGTTGCAGCTACAAGAATGAAGGCAGGGGCACCTCTGTTTGAAACCCAGGGGATTTGGGGGGGTGCATGGGTGGCTCAGTCAGTTAAGCATCTGACTTTGGCTCAGGTCATGATCTTGCCGTTTGTGAGTTTGAGCCCCGCGTTGGGCTCTGTGCTGACACCTCAGAGCCTGGATCCTGCTTCGGATTCTGTGTCTCCCTCTCTGCCCCTCCCCTTCTTTCTCTCTCTCTGAAAGAAAGAAAGAAAGAAAGAAAGAAAGAAAGAAAGAAAGAAAGAAAGAAAGAAAGAAAGAAAGAAAGAAAGAAAGAAACTCAGGGATTCTCTAGTATGTCTCTAGTAATAAAATGTAATGGAAGAGGCTACATATCAACCCCATAAAGACAGGTCCACCAGAGACTCAAACCTTTTAGGAAAAAGGTTTAAAATTACCCACAAGGTAAACAGCACTGATCGAAGGGTCTAAAGAACAGGAAAAGGGTAGCAGAAGAAAATTACAAATATTAACTATAACCTGTTGGTCAGTTACAGTAATAAGGATGGTAGCAGATAAGAATATTTTTATTTCCATGCTTGGTGTATATATATATATAGTCTATAGCAATATATATTGCTGTAGACTGAATGTATTGTCTCAAAATTCCTATGTGGACACCTAATCCCTGGTGTGATGATATTAAGAGATGGAGCCCCTCTGGGAGGTGATTAGGTCAGGAAGATGGCATCTTCATGAGTGGGACTGGTGCCCTTATAAAAGCGACCCCAAAGAGCTCCATCACCCCTCTGCCATGAGAGGACACAGAGAGACAGCCATTTATGACCCAGGAAGCAGACCCTCACGAGACACGGAATCTGCTAGTGCCTTGATCTTAGACTTCCCTGTGTCCAGAGCCACAAGAAATACATTCCTGTTGCCTATAGGTTCCCCTGTCTATGGTAATCTTGCTGCTGCTACACAAATGGACTAAGACACCGCTTACATTTTCCCATCTCTTTCTCTACCACTAGTTTATGTTAGGATCTAGATTATAAGGATCTGATAAGGATCTACTTTTAAGGATCCAGACAACTGCAGTTTTTCAGTTAACACAATATCCGGGCGAGACTGTGATGAAGCCACAGTGAGAATCCTGGTTGCCCAGAGCTGGAGGAAGGGGCTGATGGAATTTGGTGTGTCCCCTCTCCAGGAAACAGTAAAGCATGTGTTCCTTCGTACCGGATGGAAGTATGAGGCCGTGGCTGTTATGCATAGAAGCCGTTGTTCATGAATATGGGTAGGAAGGTGTGAATTTTTCTGAGCAAGAAGGGTGACAAATAAGGAATTTCCTGCTTGCTACCAGCTCTGGCCTCACTCACCCCTCCTCTAGCCCATAGTCTAAGGCTGGACCCTTGAAAACTACATTGCCCAGAATCCTTTGCTAGAAGCCTTCCTGTTACATTCAGCCAATGGGAGGCCTTGGTAGGAGAGTGGCAGGCAGAAGGAGGAGCAAAGCTATTCTGCTCTCTCTGGTTTCAGCGGTTTCTCTGCAGCATCTAGAAAGACTATGGGCTCAGCAGATGTGTTCCCAGTAGGTTGACAGTAAATTAATTCATTCACTCAACAAGCACTTACCCAGATACAAAACAACGAAACACAATGTCTGCCCTTCAGGAGCTCACGTTTTAGAGAAGGAGCAGCTAAACTATATGGACCATGAGCCAGATGCAGCCTACCATGTTTTTGCGTGGCTGGCAAGCTGAGAGTTATTTTTAGGTTTGTAAATTGTTGACCAAGAAAATCAACAGAAGAATATTTTGTAACATACGAGAATTATATGCCGTTTATATTTTAGTATCCATAAATAGTTTTTGGAACACAGCCCGTGCTGGCAGAGTTGAGAAGCTGCAACAGAGACAATATGGTTTAAAGCCTAAAATATTTACTATCTGGCCCTTTACAGTAAACGTTGGCCGATCCCCGACCCAGAGAATAAGACAGAGGGAAGCAGGGATGCAAGTTGAGAGCCCCAGACGTGTGTGTGAGGCGAGTCCTGCAGGAGCATAGAAGGGAGGGTCCACTTTCAAGGCCAAGGGCTCGGAACACCCACAGATGTTCTGGGACGCTCTGTTGTTGGTGAGAGGTGAGTTCGGCAGGTGAGGAGGCCGGAGGGTCAGAGCCGGACTGGGAAGGGCCCTCAACACACAAAGGTCAGAGCAAGACTTATTCTGGGGACAACGGAGAGACATTAAGGGCTGTGGAGTAGGGGGTGTTTAGGGAAGGTCATTCTAGCTACAGAACGGAGCTAAAGGGGGAAACAAGCAGCAAGGGCCCCGGTTAGGAAGGTCGCCTGCGGCAGGAGCGGGAGCTTGGGTTGTCCACTGCTGCCCTGCCTCCTTCTGGCTGTGTGAACTTGGGCAGGCACTTAACCTCTCTGGCCTTCCTCATCAGCCCCCTCCTCTGAGATGTGCCAGGAGGATTCGATGAGCTGATACATTAAAATGTTCGGTTCTCAGTGAGTGTTGAAAATGGCTGCGGCTATTAATGTCATCATCATCACGGAAACCATCCTGGGAGGCAGACCGCCCCACCCACAGCTCCCGCGCTCTTGACCGTGAAGCCTGAGCTGAGGACAGAGCAGAAGAGCTGGACTCTGGAGACCGAAGGAGGAAGGCTCAGAAGTGGTTTGCACAACCATCCCGGGACTCAGGAGAGACCTCGGGGTGGGAAGTTGTTGGTAGCGGTAAAACGTCCACCCTTAGGTGCTTTGTCATAGTGTCCTCTGGCAGCAGGGCAGACAAGAGGTGCCACATCTCTCCACCTGTCACTGACTGGCTGCGGGACCTTGTGAGGGTCCCCTCTGGAAAATCACGGGGCTGGAACGGGTGACCATCAGAACTTCTTTTACTAGCAGCTCCCAGGCTCCCTTCACAGCCTCCCAGGCTCCCCCAATCCAGCTCCTGGGAGCCAGACTGTTTGACCATCTGGGCCGTGAATGCCCCTGGCCCAGAGCCTGGCCTGCCCTGCTCCACCTTTCCTTTCCTTCATAGTCCTTGTATCTTGGGCTTGGCCCCACTTGGAGGGAGGCCTGCTCGAAACAGTGCCCACAGAGCTGTAGTTCTGGGAGTGCAGGGCTGGGTTGGGGCACCTGGGGGGCTCAGTCAGTTGAGCGTCTGACTTCTCCTTAGGCCATGATCTCACGATCTCATGGTTCATGAGTTCGAGCCCCGCATCAGGTTCACTGCAGTCAGCACAGGGCCAGCTTTGGGTCCTCTGTCCGCCTTCTCTCTCTGCTCATTCCCTGCTCACATTGTCTCTCTCTCTCTCTCAAAAATAAAATAAACAGGGGCGCCTGGGTGGCTCAGTCGGTTAAGCATCTAACTTCGGCTCAGGTCATGATCTCGCAGTTCGTGGGCCTGAGCCCTGTGTCCGGTTCTGTGCTGACAGCTCAGAGCCTGGAGCCTGCTTCAGATTCTATGTCTCCCTCTCTCTCTGCCCCTCATCTGCTTGTGCTCTCTTGCTCTCTCTCTCTCTCAAAAATAAATAAACATTTAAAAATTGTTTTAAAAAGATAAATAAAACAAACATTTACCAAAAAAAAAAAAAAAAAGACTGCAGGGCTGGGTGTGTGGCGGGAGCTTGTGGGGCAGTCACATGCAAGCACCCAACAGCTGGTGGGGACTGAGTCACCGTCCCCGTTGGGACATGAGACCACCTTTCCAAATCCATCTAAATTCAGACACCCGGCCCCGGCCCTCCTGGTTCACGGATCTTCCAGAAGAAGTCAGTGTCCGAGCCGGGACGAGAGCCGGGGCCCCTGGACTCCCCATCTAATGCTCCTTCCACCGTGCCTTCCTGCCCCCTATTTGTCCTTCACTCTTGGGCTGGTGTAGACACAGCCCCAGACAGCATCTTCTGCCGGGGGCAGGTGCATGTCTCCATCATGCTGTGATGTCTGGTTTTTATTTAAATGAACGGCATGGGGAGGACAAAACCACGACCCAGGAAGGATGAGAATGCCTTGTGAGCCGAGGTGTGTCCACCCCACTCCCTGACTCCCCCGTCTGCTCTGAAGCGAAACTCCAGGGCAATTAGGTTTTACATATTTTCCCGTTTACACTTCAATAAATATTGCCCATGAAAACCACTTGGCATTTTCTGTATTTAATGCATAATAACTATTCTTATAAATCTAAGTGATTTCTATAAATCTGAATGAAAGGCCTAGGTCTGAATGGATTGAGGACATGTAATTAACCAAGCGCTAGCACATCACCATTACTAATCTGTTTACTTCAAGCTGAACCTTTGTTTTCAAAGGGATTTTTCTTTGCCATGTGGGGGCGGGAGGAAGAAGAGCGCTCAGGGGACCCTGGCCACTTTCCAGGCCTCTGGGGCCACTGTCCACCTCATTCTTTAGGATGGCCTTCTGGGACCTTGGGGCAGCCAGATTGCACTCAGCAGGCCATTGTGCAAGAGGAACGGGTCTCCTGTTGAGGAACCTCCAAACAGCTCTCTCGGTGGCCCCGCTGTCCCCCCCAGGCTGGAGACTGCTGGTCATATCCTCACAGCCACACTGAATGTGGGTGCCCCCGTCGCTTGCCCACACCTAGGGCTAGCGGAATCCCTCCCCAGCCTTCCTGGGCTTTATCTCCAAGTAAGTCCCCTCCCCCCATGCCAGCCGTCTGGGCCTCGGTCCAGGGGACTGCTGTGTCCGGCATGACTGAACGCAACAGTCCCCTCCTCCCAGCAGCCCTCCCTCCACACAGACGCGGCGGGATCTTTCCAAAGTACACATCTTACCAAGTCTCCCCACAGCCTCCTGTCCCCCAGGGCTCCCCCTGCACTCAGAGTCGAGACCACGTGGCTGCTGAGGTCCTTCAGGGTCCAGCCCTTACTGCCACCCCATCTTTCTCCGTCTCTCCACTGTTTGGCGCCCCTCCGCTACCCCGCCATCCCCACACTAACCGGCCCGTCCCACCCCTCACCCTCCCTTTCACCACCGTGGCTCTGTAACACAGAAGGGGCTGGATTTCATTGTTTCTCATTGCCATGGAGTATTCCATGGTATAGATANGAAATAAACCATTTATTAAAAAAATAATTAAAAAAATAAATGTTGTCAGTTTAAAAAAAAATACAGAAGGGGCTGGTGGTTAAGCCCCAGTCCAGCACCCAGGCCTCACAGAGAAGAGCCCTGCTCCTCTTCTCTCCGGAAGGGCAAGCAGGCGCCGTGACCCAAGTCCACAGGAGCCTCTTGCTTTCCTTGAATAAGCTTAACACTATTTCTAAAAGGAAGCATCTGAACCCCAGGTGTGGGGAACGGGAAGGGAGGATCATTGTAGGTTCCAATCTCTGCTGCGCAGTGAGCTCTTACGTTCCCAAGGCGGGGGGGTGGGGTGGGGGTCTGGCTTCTGTTCTCCATGGGGACTCTGGGCTCAGTGACACGCAAGGCCATCTGGATCCTATGTCATGGCTCCCACCGGGTCTGGGGAGGCCTCACCTTGCCCGTGGACCGCCTTAATGCTTCTGCCTGAGAGAGAACTTGCCAGAACAAGGCTAAGTCCTCACCAAATGTGTCAGTTTGCAGGATGGTCCTGCCACTGCATGTCCCTGGGATGTGAGGCCCGGACAGAGACCCAGAGTCACCAGGCTGGTGCTGTAAACAGCTTGGAGCTGCTCTGGAGCACATTCGCCGCCTGTGAGGCTCCCCACCTCACCTCTTGTGCGTCAGTCTTCCCGTCTGTAAAATGGGGGCGCTACAACAGCACATTCTTCCCTCCAAGGGCCGATGTGAAGATTAAAATGAGTTAATATGTGTGAGGTCCGGGTGCCAGCTCTGCGCACACAGCAAGTGCTCAGTAGATACTCAGCTCTTCTGAGAAACCCTGATTTGTGTGGCAAAGAGGTGGCCCCACCCCTGCAGCTAGAAGGGTGAGCTCTCCACGGCCCCTCCCAGCTCCCACAGACACGTTCCGTGTCCCTAGTCCTGTGTCACTTGCTCTCACCGATGTTTGAACACACTTAGGATGTGTTAACGCTGACTGTGTCTGATTTCAGCAAGCCAGGTGAGGGCCCTTCTCCGAGAAGTCACCGTGAGTCATATCTCAGCGGGTGGGTTTGCCCAGGTCACCGCTTAACCTGCCACCTGCACTGATGTTGACCGGGCCCGAGGACGGCCCTCTCTCTGCTGCCTGTCACTTGTCCCGCTCTCTGTTTACCTGTTCATTTAACAAACACCTGCTTCGTGCTGGGCACTGAGGCGAGGCGCTGGGGGGGACGGGTGAGGGGACAAGAGACTCCGCCTTCCCAAGCTCACTGTCAAGTCGCACAAACAAGTGTGGACTGGGGACAGGATGCATTCCAGGAGGGAGAGAACACGATGTTCCAGGAAGCTAACACGTGAGTGAGGGCGACCCAGGCCACAGTCGGGTCCTTCCTCTCCCCCCTGCTGGACGCAGGAGGCGCAGGCCAGCAGGTGAGAAGGGAGAGAGGGAGGCGGGGGCTGATTCAGGAGAGGGCCCGTCCCCGCTGCAGAGGGCATTTGCTGGACTGTCTGGAAATGCCCCTAATCTGCCACTCGGATCCTTCCTGCTCCTCTCACACCTGGATGCTTCCAGAAAGCCCCAGAGGGGACCTGCAGGTGACAGTGGTCTCTTCCTTAGACCACCAGTAGCCGTTCGGTTGGGCAAAGGCACCGAGGCCTTGGCGGGATCCTTGGCTCTGCCCTGTCCCTGGGGGGGAAGACAGCTGCCAAGGGCCTGGCTCACCTGCACGGGACTGGGAGGAGGCCGGCGGGGTGTGGCCTCTCTTTATTTGTCACCGGGAGGCCCCACGGCAGCCCCCCTCTGGCTCACCTTGTTTTCCTGTTCTAATTAACATCACTGAGAATTCAACTCTCTACCCCTATGTGAGCCGCTCCCCTGAGAGCATTCCAGCTCAGATACTGATTAAATATGAAACGGTTCCCTTCCTCAGAGCCACAGTCAGGGAAGGCACAAGCCAGAGGCGGAAGCTGTAATTACCAGCTGATTATGCAGTGTGAGTTATTAAAAGATAAAATAAAACGAAAACCAAATAAAAACAATTAACAATACCCGCAGTTCTTTCTGCTCCATTTAAAGGGACATGGACGTTTTCATCTCTGCTCCCCTTAGATTCTTAAGGGTCCACCCAGGTCATTTCTGAAGGCGCCCACTGTGAGCCGGTGGATACTGGGCCAGGGATGGGAGGGAATAAACAAGTGAGGTCACGTGCTGGCCTCCCGGGACCCACAGTGCAGAGGGGGATGGGGCCTTCTGAGGAAAAGTCACACAGACAGCTACGCCTCTGGAGGGGGCCGAGCATGCGTACGGGAGGCAGCCATGGAGGACAGCGAAGAGGACTAACTCAGGGGAATCAGGAGCTGGCATTTCAGCAGAGACCTGAAGGAGCTGGTTAAGTGGGAGCAGCATGATCTAGGGAGTGGGAAGAGCATGTGCAAAGGCCCTGGGGTGGGAAGGAGTGTCAGACGCTGAGTGTGGTGAGGAGGGAGCACAGGGAGGGGCAGGGAGCAGCCGGACTTTTCGGGGCCTCATTGTCTGGCCAGCAGCACTGGGTTTACTCCAGGCTTTCTGAGTAGCAAGGAAGGGTATTAAGCGAGGAAGTGGCGTGATCAGGTTGAGGATTTCAAAAGACCCTCCCTCTCCTCCCTGAGGCTGGAGCAGGAGAGGAGCCAGTGAGGAGGCTGAGGGGGACGTCCAGGCAGGAGCCCATGGTGACGGGGACCAGAGCCGTATGTACTGAGGGAATGGACGGCAAGGGGCAGATCAGGAGGTGTCTGAAGGAAGAAACACCCCCACCTTGGGGCTGGGTGGGTGTGCACAGAGGGCTCTGTGGGGAGGACACTCCCATTTCCGGCTGAGGGATCTGGTGGATGGAGCTTCCGGTTCCTGAGCAGAGGGGCAAGGGGGGGGAGGGGCTGTGTGGCTCTGAGCTGCACGGAGGAAGGGGC
The DNA here is from genome assembly GCF_008692635.1 of Crocuta crocuta. Classification (NCBI taxonomy): domain Eukaryota; kingdom Metazoa; phylum Chordata; class Mammalia; order Carnivora; family Hyaenidae; genus Crocuta; species Crocuta crocuta. The sequence continues at coordinate 501,809 of NW_027532008.1, forward strand.
AGCAGGCAGCCAGGCATCAGGGTGCAGGGGAGAGGCGACACCCTGAGGGCTGCACTGGGGACAGCAGCATTCCTCTTGGGGAGGGGGTGAGCAGAGTGGGAAGAAGGGCCAGGACAGAGTGAGAACACCATGCTCAGTCCCCATCCCCACCAGCCGCAGACAGGCAATGGCCAGGAGGAAGCCCCGACAGCCCGGAGGACCTCTCGGAGGAGATGACATTTGAGCATAGACATGAGGAATGTAAGACTGTGAGTCCTGAGCAGGTCTAAGATGTATGGGCAGAGGCAACAACAAGTGCAAAGTCCCTGTGGTAGAAACACATTTAGGATGATCTGAGGAACAGCGATGGCTGGAAATTCCAAGGCCTGCCTAACAGAGGAGCCACAGGAAGTTTTAGAGCAAGGAAAAATCTCCATTCTTGTCTGGGTGAGGGAGCAGGAGTGCTCAGGGAGAACTGCCTGGAGGAGGCACTCTTGCCCGGAGACCTAAAGAACAACAGGAGTTGGCCACTTGGAAGGCCACACCTCTTCACTGTCTGCTCCTTCAGTGAGAACTTAAGTTTCACGAGAACAGAGATTTCTGTCTATTGTGTTCAGTGACGTAGTGCCAGCCCCAAGAATGATTCCCAAATATAGTGGTGATTCAATTAATATTTGTTCAGTAAATGAAAAAAAAATGAGTGAATGAATGAACAAATGCCCTTAAAAGTTTTACCCAGAGGCAGACTTATCCTTAGGACAGAAGGATTTTTGAGGAGGGAAGTGACAGGGTCTGATTTAGGAAGATCTTCCCTCTGAATTATAGGAGCCTAGAGGCTGGGGGCAGAGAGGAGGCTGTGTGGTTCTTGGGATGTGAGCTCATAGGTCTGCGCTGGGGCAGAGGTAGCAGAGAGGCCAGAGGGGGTGGGATTCGGTGACCCCAGGGGGCCTCGGGGCCTGCCTGGCCTTGGGTGGTGGGGAGTTGGGGGGGTGCTGGTGTTGGGGGCTCAGAACTCAGACCAAGCTTGAGGGGACAGAGAAATTCAGAGGGAGCCTGGCTGCGCTGGAGGGGCCGGGGGACATGCAGTCACACGGCGTGTCCCCGTGATAAAGAGCAGGACCCTGGTGAACTAGGACAAGGGCGGGGGGGGGAGGGCACAGCATCCCTGCAGGGGGACAGGGAAGGTAGAGGGGTGGCCCCATTGCAGGTAAGGGGGGGCCAGTAGAGGCCTGATGCTCAGGATGTGTGACACCCCCCACCTCCCCCAGCTCACTGGAGCACAGCAGGGCCAACCTTTCAAAGCCATGAGAGAGAGAGAGAGAGAGGGAGAGAGAGAGAGAGAGAGACCCGGGGCGGTGCGCTGGGGAACTGCCCTGGAGAGAAGGTCACAGACAGCTGGCAGGGACCCAGGCCACCAGGGCGCTTCTGGGGAGGGGGCTCCAGGACCAAACCCTGTGGCGGCAGAAGGACCCTCCAGGCTGCCCCAGCTTCCTGCCAAGTGCAGGGCCCGACCTTGCTGGTGACTTTTCGGGGTTCAAAGGCGCAGCCTCTCTTCCTTTCCACAAGCGTTTCCGGGCGTTCAGGGGGCTCTGCTCCCAGGCTGCGGCGACTCCCTGCCGACAGCTCCCAGGATAGACGGCCGGTCAGGGCTCCTCTGAGAGCTGCCCGGCCGCAGGGGCCAATCCGCATGCAGACGTGGGGACGGGCCGGCCAGACGGAGGACACCGCCCCGGCCAAGCCCGCGGGGGGGCGCTGGGGAGGACAGGGGCGGGCCGAGGGCAGTGCTGGGAACCTGGACCCCGCTCTTCCCCGGGTCACAGTGGGGCGGAAGCAGGGCAGGGGCAGCCCAGAAGCAGGGGAGCCCTGGGGGGAGCCAGGACCCCCCCNGCTGAGCCTGGAGGCGACTCTCGCCTCTGCGCCTTCCTGTGCGTGCTGGGGAGAAGCGCTGGCCCTCTCTGAGCCCCAGGTCCCCACGGGCACCACAGGGAGACTGAGGGCACCCGGCAGCCCTTGCCGCGGCCCTGCGCACTGTGGGGGCCCCGCCGGCCACTCCTGAGACAGCTGGTTACTCTCCTGTCCCTGTGGCCTCTGTGCCTCCCGGCCTGGTGGCCCAGGGCGGCCTCCTCCCTGCACAGGACCCAGGCCAGCGAGCCGCTCGGAGCCCTGGGTTCAGGCCCCCGGATAGGAGGCTGGCGGCTGCCCGGCGCTCAGATGGGGGAGGGGCGCGGTGGGGAGGCCGCACACACTGTGGGTACGTCTGACGCCCCCATAATGTGCACTGAGCCCGCGAGCCCCTAAAGCACCCTCCCTGCTCCCATCCGCGTCCCAGGCTCCTGAGTGTCCTGGGGACAGGCTCCCCTCAGGCAGCGTGAGCACCGCAGGCTGGCGCCCAGGCCGCCCCCCTCCCCGTGTCCTCTTGAGGCCCCACAGCAGGGAGGCACAGTGCTGGGTGGCAGAGGCCTGCGGCCACTGGGAAGGGGTCAGGCCACAGAGCCTGAGCCTGGACCTTGCCCTGTCCTGCCCTCCCCATGCTGTCCCTGTGCCCTCAGTCACCCACCACGCCCGCTGGGGTCTCACAGCCACCCTGAGGGCTTGGCCTCATCATCCCACTCTACCCGTAAGGAAACTGAGGCTGGATGGGAGGGAGGAGGCTTGTGCAAGGCCAGGGCCTGGAATGGGGATTTGTTTTTTATTTATTTATTTTTTTAAATTTATTTCTGAGAGAGACAGCGCGAGCAGAGGAGGGTCAGAGAGAGGGAGACACAGAATCCAATGCAGACTCCAGGCTCTGAGCTGTCAGCAGAGCTGGACAGGGGGCTCGAGCCCACGAACTCACGAACCGTGAGATCATGACCTGAGATCATGACCTTAACCAACGGAGCTGCCCGGGTGCCCCTGGAACAGGGATTTGAACTGGAGTCTGCTGCCTCCAAAGCCAGGTCTTACCTGGGCCCCTCCCAGCGACCCCCCCTCTGAGGGTCCAAGGTCACAGTGGGGCGGATGCAGGGCAGGGGCAGCCCAGAAGCAGGGGAGCCCTGGGGGGAGCCAGGACCCCCCCCAGCTGTGCTCAGCCACCACGACTCCCTGCGGAGCTCCCGCCCCAGCCCTGGCCCCCTGCAGCCTCCACCCCCACCCAGGGCTGCTCCCAACTCCGGCCCCACCCGCCCAGGAGGCCTGCTCTGCCCTCTTGGAAGGGACGTATGTCCAGCTTCCCCCTCCCTGTTGTAAAACCTCCCTGACTTGTATGGAAAACACGCAGGGGCAGAGGACGCCTAGATCTGTAGTCACCCAGCGAGTCACCAGCTGTGACTGTCCCAGCCCGGCCGACAGCCACCCAGGTCCCCCTGAAATGACCGTGTCCTCCCACCCGCTCTCAGGAC
>NW_027532008.1:505183-517952 GCF_008692635.1 Crocuta crocuta
CCAGCCGGAGGGCTCTGGTCGCTGTGGAAACGGGGTGCTGGTGGGGGCAGAGGAAGGCTGACCTTGAGGCAGAGGCCCTGAGTCAGGCCCCAGCCTCCAGATCCAGGTCTCCACGGGCCCAGGCGGGGTCTGGCCCTCACTCCCCCTGCGGTGCAGGTAGGAGCGCCCCTCCCCACGTCAGCACCCCCAGTGCAGATCAGGTCACCGAGGCTCCTTCCAGAACAGCTTCGCCTCAACCCACTCAACCAGGCAGGGACTCGGCTTCTTGCCATCGCTTCTCTCTGATACCCACGGCTCCTGAAACCTGGTCAAGGCCTCTGGTGCCTGGGCCACCTCCCACCCCATCCCCAGCAGGTGGGCTCCAGGCAGGATGGGTCACCACTGACACCAAGCAGTAACCGAGGGGAGACCCGTCGGTCCTCTCCTGGCTCTTTGTACAAACAGATCTTGCAGAACCACAGGGCCCTGCCTTTTTTCCAGTCCTGCTTGAGGGGCAGCCTCTGACCGAGGGCACGGCTCTCTAGCCGAGCAATACGCCATCTTCTCTGCTGTCAGAATCCCATCTTTCTTTGGACTGTGTGTCCCAAACCCACTCGGTTCATGTGATTTTGTGGGGGCTGGGCAGGCAAGGCCAGGTGGGACCGATCAGTGATGGGCACGTGTCCCAGGCTGAACCAGTGACAATCACTTCTGAGATGTCCACTCCATGGTGATGGATGAGGCCCTCTGGGTGTCTGAGGGGAGATGGATCCGTTGAGGGTGAGGCTCGGAGGACCCACAATGGGGAGATGTTGGCCACTTGAATCCTTATGGCTTCAGTTGAGTGCTGGATCCAGATGCAGCTAAGATGTCTGCTACCTCTAGAATTTTCCATCACAAGCCAGTGAGATATGAATCAATCTCTCTCTCTCTTTCTTACACACACACACACACACACACACACACACACACACACACACACACACAGAGGCCCCTTTTAAGGGACACTTGGCAAATACTTCTGAACAGCCTGAATGGCATATCATGCTGGGAGAAGTGAGGGATTCCAGAGATTTCCTAATAGGAGCCCCTGAGCCATTGGAGGGGAGGAGGCACAGGTGACCACCCCCACTGCCCCCCACACATGGGTCTCATATGTAGCAGCTCAAATCCAGAGCAGCCACATCTGGTGAGCAGCATGTGAGCGCCCTCCAATGTCAACAGCAGGGAGCCTGCTCCCTCCAGTCACTGCACGGGAGCCCTGCCCCGGTGATGGTGAGGAAGGGGCGGTGGACCCACGACCTCCCTTCCTGCTCTGCCCGCCTCTGCTCCCAGATGCAACAGGCCGGGGTCCGTCTACCCAGGGGGCCGGCTATGTTGGGTCACAAATACCTGTCTGCCCTTGGCACCGCATTGGAGGTCTGTTTGGGGACGCCCAGGGGCCACGTGGGACCTCTAAGCCTCCTGTGACCCCATAGGCGGCCTTCCGCTGCACCCCCCCCCCTCACTGAGCACCTTCAGGCTTCTTGGGATGCTTCCTCCCACTCCTGTCCCCAGCGCTGGGCCCCCAGCCTCTCAGGCTGTCACAGCACAAAAGGGCCTCCCTTCCTGGAGGGCCATCTTTCTCATTACAGAACAGTAGAGGCGGCAGCAGCAGAGATGAAAGCCTGTATTTTCTTCTGCCTCTTAAACCAGCTTTGCAGTGTATAAACACGCCCGCACTCCATCTCCTCCCCAGCAGGAGGCCATCACCGACTCCCCCATAAACCATACACCATCAGAGCCCCTGGGGGGTTCTGGGCACCCTTAGACCCGTGTTTCTCACCCAGGAGGTGCACTGGGGCCACCGGGAAGGATTTAAAAACCACCACTATAGACGCTGCTCCTCTTGGTCAAGGACAGTGTGGCAATTCTGACATTCGACCCCTGCTTCCTACCAGCCCCCCCTCCCCCCAGCTGCCACAGGCACCTGATCACCAGGGCCTCTGGTTAACAGGCATCCCGCGGACCTGGCAAGGGGTGGGGGAGACCCTGAGTCTCTAACAAGCACACAGGTGATGCCCAGGCTGCTGACCACACTTTGGACAGCTGGAGCCCCGTGTTACCAGCTCGCCAACAAGAGCTGTTCATCACAATGTCTACAGTGGATTCTAGAGCCCATGGCTGGGGTAGGCCTGGAGGCCAGAGGGAGGCTCGAGTGAGACCGTCTGCTTCCTCCCTTCCTGGCTTCACCGGCGGGGTCCATGGAGCTGACTGGCCTGCTGGCTGTGGGCAGCTGGAGGGGAGGGAGAGGAGGTCCAGTACCTTCGCCTTCCTCCCGTGCGCTGACCCTGCCCGCCGGTGAGCACGGCCGATCAGCGTCCGCCTCTTAGCAGTCAGATCCACGCAGCTTCCTTCTCGGGGAGTGTGCAGGGGTCCCAGAAGGACCCCAGTGGTGGATCTGCCGTGGGCCGGAAGTCCTAAGTCCTCTCCTTACCGATAATCACGAGTCGGACTGTGGCAGTTTCCATAGTAGTTGTTTAAACAAAGCGCGCTGGAAACACCAAGCAGGACACTACTATTGAGCTCAACTGGGAAGAGAACTAAGCCTCAGGGAAGATCTACTTGCAACCTTGGCCTAGAAGGTGAGGCTTCAGAGGGTAGATATGGGGATCAAGTCTGGGGGCCAGGAAGGAAATGCAGGGGCACAGAGGGCTCAGGAATGCTGAGGGGTCTGGAGCAGACACAGAAGGTGAGGCCAGACCGAACAAAAGTGGACCCCAGAGGAGTAGAAGGGCTGGTGGGAATCAAGACAGAAGATGTGAAGTCAGGCGAGGGACAGAGATAAACCCTCCTTGTCCATCAGGTAGGCGTGGGGCTGGGAGAAGCCCAGCCGATGGCGCGCAGGTTCATACAGCTTCAGATTGCTAACAAGCCTTAGGCAAATGGAATCATAAAATGATCAATTCTTAGAGCCTTAGAATTTTAGGGAATTCTATAATCGGAGGAGAATTGAATTATTGGATCTCAGAGGCTTAGGTTTTAAAGACTACAGCAATTTGGAATCTTGGTGTCACGACTCAGGCCCCGCCTCGCCTGCCCTGTTAATGACAGCGTGTACTCTGCACTCAGCGCTGCGCACACATTCTGTCACTTAGTCTCCATGACAACCCTGGGAAATGGGAACTATGAGTTTGCCTGATTTTCCAGATGAAGAAACCGAGGCTCCGTGAGTGTGAGTCGCTGCTGAAGGTCGGACACCTTGTAACCAAGCAGTCGGGACCCGGCCCCGAGCCCTCGGCCTCTGAAGCCCGAGCTCTCAGCCTCCCGGCTAGTTTGCCACCTGCAAGGCCTCTCTGCTGAGTCTCATTCATCCCCTACGCACACCTCCAGAGACGGGGAGTTCATTACCGCTCCCCAGGGCCATCCACATATCCCAACCGTGGCCGTGTCCCCCCTTCACGGGACGTCCACCTGTTGTCCCCCCATCTGCCCTGGGAGACCCCACAAGTAGACAAACCTCCGCCCGGGGCTCCTGGGGATGGGCGGCTCCCCAAGGTGGGGCCATGATCGCACAGGAGGGGAGAGTGTCAGGGAGGAAAAAGCCCCAGCGGCAGCCCCTCCCTGGTGTGAGAGAGGGGGGTTCACCTGAGGGAGGGAGTCAGCGGGGCCAGTGGGAGCGGGTCCCCCAAAGGCTGGAGATAGCAAAGCCCGGAGCACCTGGATGGAGGGGTGGGGGTGAGGGATGCATGTGTAATACAGAACAATCTTCCAGCAGTCAGAGTTATGGGGCCTCATAAGAGTAGAATCCTAAGTGCTGTGCCTTTAATTTCTCGGCTCTTCTCCCTGAAAACTTATTCTGCAAAATGTGCCCGTGCCATCCATCCTCCCAGATGGCTTTTTAAGTGAAGCTGTTTGTTAAGCGGGAGAAGAAAAGGGAGGGGCAGTGCGGAGACCCAGTGGGAACAGCAGCGCACCGGGGCTTGGGGAGTGGGTTTCCCGGGAAGGAGACGCCTGGCTCAGGCAGCCTCGCCATGGGCCAGAGTCCCAGTTACAACTGCTGATGTTTTGTCTTGTTCTGGGCGCTTTAGATACATTCGCCCAGGGAATCCCTAGAACAGACTTAAGACCAACCAAGTTCTTGTACAGATAGAGAAGCTGGGCCCAGAGAGGGCAGGGATTTGGACAAGGTCACACAGCAAGTCACTGCATGAGGGCCTGGTGATGGCTGTCAGGGAGCCCATGGTGGATTCTGTCTGTCTCTGCATCTCAGGGCCTGCTTTTCTTCCCCCTCTCCATCCTTCACTGGGACGGTCCAGCCCCTCCAGCCAGGCTGGGACTTTGGTGGCTCTCCTGGTAGAACAGATGGGCTCGTGGTCATTACCGCCTGCAGCTGGAGAGGCAGAGGCCTTTCCACAGCCTCACAGCCTGGTCTCACCTGCCCCCGTGGGGTTGGGAGCACCACCTTCAGGTGCTCCAGGCCTCCCCCCCAGGAAACCCAGGAGAGGAAGGTTTGGACTCTTGATGCCTCTTCGGGGACAGGAACGTCCAAAGTTTCGGGGACAGGAACGTCCAAAGTTGCAGGGCTGTAAACAAATACTGTCTACACCACGCGGATGTGAGTTTTTCCTCACACCCTTTTCTAACAGGAACAGGAAGGAACACACCCCCTAAGTTGATGCCACACACCGTCCACCTGAGGCCTCTGTAATCTGTTCTAGTAACGATTCCCGGCGTGTCCAGCACATGGCCTCCACTTGAGGCTGCTACCTGGTTGAGCCCCGTACCCTGAGGTCTTTTTCCAGTATCCATTTGTTTCTACGGGAGCCAGACATGCAGAGTAAATGGAGACATAATAGGAACACTGTATCTGCCCGACTTCTAACGACAGCGCTAATCTTTGCCCTCCCCTTCCCCCATCCCGCCCCACCCAGATGTGGTACTGGCTTTGGCAGCCATCTTGGCTAGGGTAGGGGACCATGGCCAAGACCTTTTTTTTTTTTGGCCTTCTTTNCTGCCAACCACAGGTAACTTTTTTCCACTGAGGCACCACTTTATGCCAAGCACTCACTGCGCCTAACTTTCCCACCAGGATGGTGACCTGCACCCTGCACGGGCAGGGGGGGTGTAAGCCAGCCCCACCACCGGCTTCCTTGGACTGCTCGCCCTCCCTCCTCAGGCCACAGACTCTGTGAGCCAGAACCTTCCAAGGAGCATGCATGGAGGTGGGATGTTCTCTGCAAGAGGTGAGGGATGATAAACCCAGGGAGGGAGAGGTGGGGAGGGAGCCCAGAGCCCAGCACGCCCATCAGCTGCCATGCGACTCTGATCCTTGAGAAGCAGTGAGTAGAAAGAGGGGGTAGCTGCACAGAGTTCCCTCTTCCTGGGAAGACAAGCGTTCACTTCTCCCAAGTGCCCGCTCTGGGCCACACTCTCTAAACAGCATTTATCCAGCTTTCCAGGGTGGGTAAGTTCGCCTCCATTTTACAGAAAAAGAGACAGGAGTTCATAGAGCCCCCCAGTTATCATTGGGGGCTGCGACCCAGTGGACCGATGCCAAAAGCCATGCCCTGTCCATGGTACCACACGGGGTCCAGGGAGCAACTTGGACGGAAGCCCAGGTAGTGGCCTGTCAGCTGGGACCAGCACCTGAGACTCCCACATAGCCACCCAGACCCGGCTGCCTCTTGTCCTTCTCCTGAGGCTTCGGGACACCTGGGAATCTGGTCCTATGGCTGCAGAGCAGATGCCACAGGCCGCGGCTGCGGGTGGGGAGACACGCCTTCATGGGCTGCTGGAGTTGGGGCGGGGGCACATCCAGGGAACTTTCAGGAAGGAAGGCGATTGGGTGACATGGCCTCAGAGCCTGAGAAACATCCTTTTTTCGATGTCCGAGTTCCACTTGCAGGAACGGTGCTGAGGATGTGGTCAGGTCCCCAAGTACACGGGGCCCTGAGCGGCCGACGCGGCCTGACATGGGGGAGGAAAGCCCTGCGATCCACGTGCCCGACAGGTAAGGACGGCGAGGTCATTGTGAGCGCATCTAAATGAGGTGCAATTATGAAGCTGTTAACATGGTGCTTTTGAGGAATTTCAGTGATGGGGGGAAATGCTGATGATGTGTGGGGAGTGAAAAAAAAACAACCCTGAATAGCTGAATAAATTGTATGACTCCAATTACATAGAATTCGGTATATGCAGAAGGAATGATAAGAAGGATGGGGGAGGGGGGAAGGAGAGGGAGAGAAGGGGAGAGGAGGAGGGGGGAGATGATAACGAAGAAGAACGAGGGAGGGAGGAGAGGCCTCTTTTTGACCATTTGCTTTAGTTGAGTGACATGTCCACTGCCACAAAGGTGAGACACTGAGTCAGGATTTGAACCCAGATCTGGCTGACTCGAGCCCTTCCTATTTGCTGACCTGGGGGAGCTGAGGCAGGCCCGAGGCTGGGGCATTTAGTCTCCGGGTTCAGTGTTCTTTGTCTGGTTGTCAAGGGAGCCCCAACAGCTTTATGGGTCATGTCACCTCTCTGAGGTTGGTAGCCTCATTGGCCCCATTGTACAGGTAAGAAGACTGACGCAGTCTCAGTGTTCAAGGTAAACAGAGGAGGCAGAGCTTGGACCCAGGTGTGCTGGCTCTGTATCCACACTTGCCTCTTCTGTCAGCTGCTAGGATGGGGCAGGGGTGCGGCATCAAGCAGGGACATAGGTCATTGACTGTCCCCCTGAAAACTCCTTCCTAAGGCCCTGAAGAGTCCACATGCCTGCTTCTGGAGAGGACAGGAGACTCCTGCCCCGTTACTGAGTGAGCCCCATGGAGTGCTCACCCCTCACCTGGGCCAGCCCAGGCCCTCAGGCGGGAAGTTCCCATCACTCCACTTGACTGGACCCTGCCCCGGTACGAGTTTCGGATCTACATCTCCTAAAGCTGCACCTAGCTAGCTAGGGACGGACAGCCAAGAGGCTGCCTGGTACCCTAGTCCGTGCCCACTTGCATGCTTCTGCCTCTAACATCTGGAAAGAGCAGACGTCAGGCAGGAGAAACCACACCTCAAATGCCCCTCAAATGCAGGGCCCGTCCTGATTCACCCTGCACCCCTCTCCCACCATTGACACCAGCCCCCGCCCAGCCAGAGGCTCTCAGGCCACGTGCCCACTGGCACATCAGTGATGGGTCCCCATGCCCCCAGCTGGCCCTGGGTCTCATCCTCGCACACATGGCTTGTGCTGATGGGGTATGTGATGCTCTTCCCTGAAATATAATGCATCAGCCTGAGCAGGGGAATGAGGTTTCTGGGAAGGAGGAGGGAATGGAACCCTGGCCCAGTGCCCCCCTCCCTCCATCCCCATCCATCCCTGCCCTCTCATGCCCCCTGTGCCTCCTGCTCCCCTCCGTGGGTGACATGGACAGGAAGCTTTCATGGGGCCTGTGCTGCACTCTGGCCCTTGGAGTCTGGCTGCCCGGGCTCTTTCCCGGCAGAATTTCTGATACAGTCCATACCATGTGCGTTCATGGGGGTGGAGCGGAACACTCTGAGAATGGTAATGCACTCTGTGCGTGTGTGCGTGTGTGTGTGTGTGTGTATAAAATCTCCCGCCAAGCACTTTTTCCCTATCCACTCACTATAGCCCACAGAGGCTGAAGGAATTTACTAGTCTCATTTTATGAATGTCATGGAGAAGACACAGGGAGGCAAGCTGTCTGCTCTGACTTGCCAGCTATCAGTGTGGCAGGTGGACTTGAACTTAGGTTGGAGTGGTAAAAAACAATCACGGCCTCCATCAGAGAAAGAGAGAAGAGTCCAGAGTCTCTGGGCACAGAAGGAGGGGGGAGGGTTGTGAGTGGGGAAGGTTCAAGGTCATCAGGACAAACATATTCCATCCCCCAATTCAACACCCACATCTCTTCCATCTCCCTCCTTCATGGATCCTCTGGGTCCTTAAAACCCTCCTGATGAGACAGCGAAGCCCCCATCCTCCTGAGGCTGTGCCCCACCAGGCTCGGCTTGGTTATAAAAACTCTTCCTTCCGACAAGCTGAGATTCCCTCCATCCCTCCTTCATGTTTTCATCATTCGTGTAAACTCAGATAATGTGCCAGCTTCAGGCCCAGGGACACCGCAGTGAACAAGACAGCTGTGCCTTAAAGACATATACGTGGAGTCGGATGCGGGAAAGTTGGGAAACCTGGGGGGAGGGGCACTGACGTTGGACCACTTCTAGCCACCACTGGGAACCGTCCGCTCAGCTCGCCTCGCCTGCTCTGAGGGGTCTGCCCACCCCAGTGTCCCTGAGTCTCAGGAGGCCTCCTTGCCCTGAGGACGGGAATGGACTCCCTGGTGTGGCTGCACTCCGTGGACCTGCCTTGGCTGCCTGCTGTGGCCGCCATAAAAGGCAGAGTTTGTAAAGCCAATCTGAGCTCTGTCTTCCTTCCCTTTTGCCAAAATGCTAATTGGGTTTGCAATTAAACAACGCCGAGAACAGGCCATGCAATCCATTTTAGGAAGACTCGTTCGGTAATGAAGTGTTTACTTCCAACTGGGACACCCGCCCACGTGTCAATCTGGGCCTCTCACACAGCGTGGCAAAGACAGCTCTCTCTGGCCTTACTTTCAGGCTCCCTCCCGTGTTTTACACACTGCATCCTAGAAGGACTTTGAGGCGCCGTTTAGGTCTAGCTGCCCAGCTCTCATTTAGAGACAAGTATAATTGTCTCTGTCTTATAAACAAAGAGAGGGAGGGTCAGAGAGGTACAGTGACTCACCCAAAATGCACAGTGAAGCTAGGGCAGAGGAGAGGGTCCAGGCAAGGGCGACTTTGGCTCCTGGCCCTACTGTTCTTCCTGCCCCATGGCACATTTAGAAGCCAGAAGAGTCTCTGGGCTCAAAGAGAGAATGGAAGTCTTTTCTCCAAACGAAGCAGTCTGGTGGGTGGATGCCATTCCACATATGCTCTTGATTTACATCGCTGCATTTGGCCCGCATAGCAGCCTTACGTCCCAGGCTTACAGATGAGGAAACTGAGGGTCAGAGAAACTCAGAAGCCTGACTGAGCCCACACAGTACAGGTCTCCTGACCAGTCTTTGTGGCAGCTCTGTTGCAACTGGGAGCGGGGAATGGGTGTCCATGTATACTTGTGGGAGGAGCAAGAGCTTGGGAAGCCAACCATCATCCATCATCCATCCATCCACCATCCATCATCCATCCATCCATTCATCCATACATACATCATCCATCCATCCATCATCCATCCATCCACCATCCATCATCCATCCATCCATCATCCATCCATCCACCATCCATCATCCATCCATTCATCATCCAGCATCCAGCATCCAACCAGCATCCATCCATTCACCACCATCCATCATCCATCCATCCATTCATCCATCCATCCATCATCCATCCATCCATTATCCATCCATTCATCATCCAGCATCCATCCATCCAAACAGCATCCAGCCATTCACCACCATCCACCATCCATCCATCCATCATCTATCTATCATCCATCCATCCATACATCCATCCACCATCCATCCATCCATCCATCCATCATCCATCCATCCATCATTGATCCATCCATCCATCTATCATCCATCATCCATCCATCCATCCATCCAACCACCCATCCATCCACCATCCATACATCCATCCATCATCCATTCATCCATCATCCATCCATCCATCCATCCATCCATCCATCTATCCATCCATCCATCCATCCAAATCATTCATCGATTTAGTCACTCATTAAGTAGATATTGATTGGGCATCTGTTATGTGTCATGGCCTGTGCTCAGGAACCTGCAATGAGTGACACAGACCAACCCCACTCCCATGGGGTTTACACTCTGGGAAGTGGGGGGAGACAAAGTCTGTGATATAAGCGTGAGAACAAATGCAAAATGGCACCTGCCCCAGGGCGGACAAGGTAACACAGATGGAGCCATGAGAGCCTGTGATGGAGCACCCATCTAATGGGGGAGGGCTTCCTGGAGGAGGTGGCACTGGAGCATGATGTGAGGCCTCAAGGCCACTTGTTGGAACATTGGGGAGGGGATTTGCCTGTGGGCTGGGCATCTCAGCAAGCTGACGACTACAGTCCTGGAAATACCAAGATTCCTTGATCTGACATGAGGTTCAGATTCTATGATTCTGATTCAATAGTTTGCACTGCAAAAACTCCATTAAAGTAAAAGATTTAAGACTTGAGAATCTAAGATCCTGGGATTCTGACTCATGCTTTTGTAGTTTTAACATTCTATTAAGACTTGGGAATTTAAGACTGCGGGATTTGAAAGTTGCCAGTCAGGTCCTTAGAGGCACAGTTTCCAGTGTGGTGGCCTTTGTTGCTGGAGAAGCACCTGCCAGAACCTTCCATCCACTGGATGTGAGTTTTTCCCTGACTCACGAAGTCGATGTATATGCAGCTCTTTGTGGCGCGGTGAATGCCAATTTTTTCTGCAGCTCCAGAGTGAGGCGCGTGCCTCATCTGCACGTTCCAGTTTCCAGAATAAATATTAGAAGGCAAGTCTGCAGAGATTTTCTGTGTGTACACGAGTTAAGTCCTCCAGCCATGGGCTCGTCCAGACATGGGTCTTCACACAGGAGGCCAAGCCCCCACTCACCGCACGGCAGGGCTGGTGACAGGGCTGTGGTGAGCCGGGCAGAGGCAGAAGGGACCGAGAAGGGCCTTTGTGTGGAGGCTCCAGGCCGAGGTGGGCAGAGGCAGGAGGGAGGGCAGCCCCCAGCCGGTCTCAGCCATGTGGGCGCAGGTGGGGCTGCTCTCCACCTGGCATTGGGGGTCTCCCGTGAACCCCTGGGCCTGGGCTCTCTCAGGCCGGTGCTGTAGGGCAGCCCCTCCGTGGGTCAGACGCTGCACTGGGTACTGGGTGGGCTCTGTGGTCAGACAGAAGGGGGCAGATCTCAGCTCTCCCGCCCCAACTCGGCCACGTGGCCTTGAAGAAGCCACTTCACCTCCCTGGATTCAGCTTCTTCAACGGGAGGGATGGTCCTGACCACCCTCCGCCTGGCGGCCCTCAGGACTGGAGGAGGCCCCCCGGCAGGGCCCGGAATGAGCATCAGTCCCGGCAAACACCCTCATGATGCCTGCTGGGCGCCAGGATCACCTGAAGTGCTTGATACAGGTTTACCCCCACCCCAGCCGGGGAGGGAGGCTCTCATGACCCCTTCACAGATGAGGAAACTGAGGCAGGGGGAGGCTGAGTATCTTGCCCAACATCAGGAACAGGCTTCCCCTGCCCGTCCACCCAGGGAACTCCTACTCACACTTCAGGACCCGGGCACCGTGTTCTCCGTGGGCAGCCCCCACCCCACCTACCCCTGCACCCTCTGCATCCTCCCTCATTGCACGTAGGGGCTGCGGGGCAGGATCCGACCTCAGGACCTGCTCCTTCTCTGTTCGCTCCTCCCTCCCTCCAGCACATCCACCAAGTGTGGCCCCGGCCCTAAGACTCACTTTCCGGGAGGGAAGAACCACCCGGTGACCTTGGTGGTGTTCTCTCATCTCAGGAAAGCTCCCACTCACAAAGGGTTTGTAATTTCCTGAGGCCACAGGCCCTGCTCGCAGGTGGCATTCTGGGATCTCTGACCGCTCCGAGGGTCACTGAGATCCCCCGGCGGGGTTAAGGGGGGCTGTGAGGGACCCCCTCCCCTCACCCGGTCCGCCCCTCCTTCCTGCAGCCCTGAGGCGGGAATCACGCCTTCTCGTGTCACAGGCCACACCACGCCCCGCAGTCGCGCTCACTAACTAGGAGCAGACCCAAGAGCGTCACTTGGGATTTACAGGACGTGCATTCAGGCCCCAGGGAGTTAACTCAAAACAGCAGGCGACCGACATGGACCCACTGTCATGCGCTCACCTGGCGGGCAGTGTTTCAGTTCTCTTACCCTTCACTTTGAGACTCACCAGGGCCGGCTGCCCAATTCATATCGATTAGCAAGCCGTTAAAAATTTATGACAAGCTGAAATTAATTGGCCGCAGTGAGGGGTGAGTTTGACTCTGACTCGGGCCGGGTTCCGTGGCCCGGCCTTGGTGAGCCCGGAGCAGGGAAGACTCTGTAAAGGAAGCACCAGCTACGCAGACGCCGGGTCATTGTCCTCCAAAGGCCGCCCCCCAGGGTCTGCTCCCGCCTGGGTTCAGGCTGCCGGCCTCACACCTGCACTGTGGCCCCAGCCTCCGGCCTTGCTGCTCCAGACAGACAGCCTTGGCCTGGCCTTCAAGGCTCCTCACGATGCATCCTTCTACCTCGTGTCCCTCTGTATACACACCGTGCACTGGGCCACCCTGCACTGTCCCCAGCACTAGACTGAACTGGGTTCTCTCAGACCTCTGGGCCTTTGCACATGCTGATTCTCTCGCCCTCCTTTCTTCCTCTCTTGGCCAGTTCCTGCCAGGCAACTCTGTGCTGGCTCTTCCCTTTCTCCCATTCCTCTTCCCCCAGGATTCAGGAACAAGAGAGAGGCTCAGGCGTTTGCCTGCGGAAGGAGGCTCATCCTGGGCTCCCACTCCGGATTCGGGCCCTGCCAATAACCGAAAGGGGGCTGCCGGAACACAGAGGACAGCCCCGCAGACCTGCACCCCTCCTGGTGGCCCCTGTCCTTTACTCACCGGAGACGGCTGGGAGACAGTCAGACAG
Organism: Crocuta crocuta; assembly: GCF_008692635.1. Classification (NCBI taxonomy): domain Eukaryota; kingdom Metazoa; phylum Chordata; class Mammalia; order Carnivora; family Hyaenidae; genus Crocuta; species Crocuta crocuta. Next base: position 517,802 of record NW_027532008.1, read on the forward strand.
AAGAGCCAGGCAGGGCTGGGGAGACAGAGGTGCACAGGAGGGGTACCTGTGCCTGCCTCTGCCACCCACCTCGGGGCTGTTCTGCTGCGCCCTCCTGGTGACGTGGGGCATGTGGGTGTGTGGGCGGTGGGGATGTGGGGGGCAGGTAGGG
>NW_027532008.1:518075-543019 GCF_008692635.1 Crocuta crocuta
GATGTGGGGAGAGTGGGAGGGTGTGGGGGTGTGGGCAGAGTGAGTGGTGTGTGGGCTGCAGGGGGGCGTGGGCGGTGGGGGCGGCCATGAGCACTGGCTTGGGTCAGACATGCCTGGGTTCAAGCCCCATTTCTGCCCCTCCTTCACTGAGTGCTCTTGGCTACGTCACTCAGCCTCTCTGTGCCTCAGTTTCCTCATCTGCAACATGGAGATGCTGACAGCGCCCGCCTCTTAGGCCTGTGGTGCGGATGGGTGAGGCGATGTGAGGGAAGGGCTAGGCAGGCCGGCAGTCACCTTAGTGCCATCTCCGGACGCCCACCTCGTTGCGGGTGACCGCGCTGACACCAGCATCGCGTGTGGTGTTTGGGCCCACAGACACTGACCTTCACAGACGTGTTCTCGCTGGATCCCTGCTGTGACCATTTGGAAGATGAGGAAAACGGAGGCCTAGAGAGATGAAGAGCCTCATTCCACAGCATGTGCTCATGGCACCCCGGGCTCCCCACGCCCCTTGGGCGCCCTCCAGGACTCAGCAGCGGTGGGAGCACTGAGCGCGTGGTGGACTCGCACCCTCTCCTGCGCCTGGCAGGCTGTACGTGAGAAGCGCTCATCATCTGTCAGATGGGGAGGTCAGGTGTACTGCCTGCGCACAGTAGGTCAGCCTTCTGGAAACTGGGGTCTGTGTCCACCAGGACATTTGGCCTGCTCTCTGCTCAGCCTCCGGTGACTTCCATGTCACACGGTCCCCAGTGGTGAGATTTCTTTTGTGAAGTGTCTAAACTGCAGACCTGGCTGGGTAACTAACCCAGGGGGTTAGGGGGTGGGGCTTCTGGGGTGCCTTTCCTCACGGCTGGAGGGAGAGACAGTGGCCAGGGCACCTTCAGAGTACAGGTCCCCTCCAGGGTCAGAGGCTGGAGGAGAGAGAGAGACCTTGCAGGGACTCGGGCAATCAGTGGCTCTTGGGAGACTGGCTGGGGACTGGCTGGGGACTTGCAGGTCACAGGCGCCGCCGAGGGTAGAGGCTCAGAGAGGGGATGAAGAACCAGCTTCCCGGTCCATGCACAGGACCCCTCCCCCCTTCTGGGACTCTGAGGAGCTCGAGGGGAGGGGGTCTGGTCCCTTCCAGATTCTTCCTGCCTGAGCTGGGCTCCCAGGGCATCCTTGGACCAACAGTCCACAGGACCCCCACCCCCAGGGTGGGGCCTGCGGACACTCTCAGTAATTATCTTTAAAAGAATGTTCAAGAATGAATCCTAAGAAAACTCAGATCAACAGTAATGAAGGAAGTCCTCTGTGTTCTCCGAAGCCAGTGATTGCAGGTTTGTCACGCCAGCCCCAATCTCTGAGCTCCTAACTGGGCCCCCTCTGCCCGCTCTGCATTTTCATGGAAACCAGGCCGGCATCTTAAACCTTCCTGCCCCAAGCAGGATGGCGTTTTCTCCCTTGAGCCGCTCCTCCCCAGCGGACCCGCTCAGGGCAGGGCACATGCACCCACCCTTTGGGCTCAGGCACCAACAGCCCCCACATCAGAGCCTTCGACAAGTCCTGGATGCGGGCGCGTGTGTACACATCCCCTTCCCAAATCTGCCTACTTACCTTTACTCCTGTGGACACTGCCCTGGCCCAGGCCGTTGCCGCAGCCCGCTGCCCAGCCCCCTCCCCAGCCCTGCCCGGTTCCAAGCCCGGCTCCCCATGGATGAGCTGGTCACAGCCACCTGGATCCCGCGTCTCAGGTCCTGCCTTGTCAGGGATGCTACACGCCACACGCATCCCCGGACTGCATGTCTGCGGAAGTTCTGCAGGCACAAAGCTCTCCGGCAGCTACAAAGGAAGTTCCAAAGAAAAAACTAACATTGACTCTCACATTCCTCTCATAAAAGAAAGTGTCCCTCCAAAAGAGTAAGAATGGCATAATTTCATCATAAAAGACGTTTCCAAAAAAAAAAAAAATAGTTGGCAACTTTACAGCAACAGAAAGCATGGACCTTTCTTTCCCCTTCATTTTATCGAGTGCCTGGGACCATCTCACCCTGGGCCACCATGACCTTGGGCTCAAGTCTGTCCACAGGCTTCAATCAGGACTTTTCAGTTTCTGTCCCCTCCAGAGCCCGAGGGGCCCCAGCGTGACGCGTTCACTCCCAAGTCCACGCCTTCCCTCCACCTCCTCCCTCCTCTGCTCCGGGTTAGGGATTCGGCCCCGCCAGCCCCAGCCTGGGAGCTGGTGGCCGAGGGAACAGGGACAGCATCAACCATGGGTCAGCAAAGTGAGTCCTGGTCCCGCCACTCGCTGAGTGACCCAGGGCAGGTCACGCCCACACTCGGGGCCTCAGTTTCCCCAACTGTACCATGAAGGGTTGTACCGAATGATCTCCTGCTGCCTCCTCCCAGGTGGTTCCAGAATCTGATTCTGGGCAGGAAGGTCTTGCTCAGATGTTTGTGGGAAACGGCACAATCCCTGTCCTGACGGGGTCTCTCCTCGGGGGACGAGGAAGGAGGACAGACACTGTCCGGGTTTTGAACCGTGAACTCCACGACCAGAAAGCAGGAGACCCAGCCACACACCTGTCACGGTGGCCTGGCTGCAGGGAGCTTTCATCCCCCGGGTGAGCTGAGCAGGATGCAGCCCTGCGCAAAAAAACCCGTGTCCCTCCCCAGAGATGGGGGTTTTAGGATGAACCGAGCCAGTGACAAGGAGTGAAGGTCTCCTGGATGACAGAGCCTTGGGGGGAGACAGGCCACCAGGGGGTCGGGAGAGAAACCTGACGGCAGGAGAGGGGACGGAGGGTGGGGCGGGGAGTGTCCCCAGCAGCAGCAGCAGAATAACAGCCAAGAATGAAAAGCCTACTGTGCACCAGTCTCCTCGGCAAAGCCCAGCACACAGTAGGCGCCCGTATGGGTGGCACAGATTAATCCCAGGGCTGCCGGCGAGGTCTATCTTTGATCCTTTTGAAACCACACCTCTCGTGTCTGATGTCTCAGGCCAGCTGTTGGGAACTGTTATGAGTAAAATCTCTGAAAAGAAAGTGAGCAGCTCTCTGGAAATAGAAAGTGTGCTTTGATCCAGGAAATACCGTCCCCACCGTGGAAAGCCTCCTTATCCCATGAAGGAGGCTAGCCTGGAAACAAAGGGGAGACAGCATGATAGTTGTCTCCGTAATCAGTGCCCCCATTTTACACGGAGGAGCTGAGGTTCTGGAGAAGTCTAGTGATTTGGCCAAGGTCACAGAGCTCGGGATGGCAGAGCAGGTCCAAACCCCAGATGTACCCCACTAAGGCCCAGGCTCCTTCCCCCACCCCACCCTGCCCCACAGAGCATGGGAGAGGAGTTAGAAAAGGAAGAGGTCAGCATGGGCCAGAGGCATCAGGGAGGGCTTCCTGGAGGAGGGGGGATCCCAGGCTGGGCCCTGAAGGACAGACCAGAGAAGAATATGCAGGGGGGATGGAGCAGATCCTAGTTTGCTGCTCCCACTTCTTCAGGCCTCTGGGTCTGGAATTCTCCAGGAGGAGGTTCAAGGTCTCCCTGGAGCAGGTGCTCCAGCCAGGAACCTCTCCCCAGAGCAGATGGGGCTGCCTCCCGCCCAGGCTGGAGGTTCCCAGGTGGGGGGGGGGGGCGAGCAGGGGCTCCTGGGTACTTGTGTTCTCCTGGCTTCTGTCCCAGGTGCTCCTGAATAGGAGCGAGGACTGCTGCATCGGTGACCATCTGCAGTGAGGGGACAGCGGTCTCACAAGCGTCCTGATGAGGCCATTAGACAGCAGTGCGTCAGCCCGTCAGCCCTGCACACTGTGTCCCCCTCCCAGGGGACCTGCCCTGCCCGGGGCCACTGCATTTCCCTTGCAGATTCCCCGAGGGAGCAGCACCCCCTGAAGGTAAGAACCCTCCTCACTATGTCCATAGTTGGAGGGATCAGTGCGTTTCCCTCCCTACTCGGCCCCTGAAGCCCATTTCCCATAACGAGCCCGCAGGAGTAAAACCCCACGCGGCCCGAAAACACACATCGGCCCGCCGCTGGGTGGGGGGTTCTTGGGGAGCCTGAAGCCGCAACTATTTTAGGAGCAGATGCCTGAGTGCATGGGCGCTGCGTCCCTTCCCTGCACAGGCCGCCTTTCCAGGCTGGGCCGGAAGCTGAGTCAACGGGTCTCTAAACCTCAAACTCCCCTCCCCCTGCCTGCCCTTCATCTTTTCCTATAAAGATATTTAGTGATGTCAGTTCGGTGCAGATAGGCCATTGGGATGAAGGGGACAGTTTCCAGCCTGCCTTGGTACAAGGATGGGGACACAGAGAGACTGCAGTGACAGTGTGCATTTATTTACTCAGCACACTTGTGTAGCACCTACTAGGTGACAGCCGCTGTGTGAGGGAAACTGAGCAAAACCACCACGGGGGCTGCCCCACGGAGCTCACAGCCCAGAAGGGCAGATGAGGTTAATCTACAACCACGCGGCTGGGCTGCCCTGGCTGGCTCGGTTGGTGGACCGTGGGACTCTTGATCTTTGGGTTATGAGCTCAAACCCACTCTGGGTGTGGAGCCTACTTAAAACAATAAAAACTAGGGTCGCCTGGGTGGCTCAGTCAGTTAAGCATCCAACTTTGGCTCAGGTCATGATCTCGGGGTTTGTGAGTTCGAGCCCCACGTCAGGCTCCGTTGCTGACAGCCCAGAGCCTGGAGCCTGCTTCTGATTCTGTGTCTCCCTCTCTCTCGGCCCATCCCCCGCTCATGCTCGCTCTGTCTCAAAAATAAATAAACATTAAAAAAAAATAAAACCATAAAAACTAAAACCACACAATGAAATACAGAGACATGGGCCTAAAGCACCGGGTCCCCGTGCCGTGAGAGCATATAACGGAGGGCAGGGGTCAAGGGAGGCTGTTCCAGGCTTTACCAAGGACGAGATGCCCGAACTGGGGTCTGGGGGAGTGGCAGGAATTATCTACCAGAAGAATGGGGCTCTGGGACAGAACGGGCCCCGACTCCTGCTTGCTGCTCTCTGTCTGCTGGAAAATCTGCATCAAAAGACAGGCAATGGTGGGAGAGGAAAGGCTGCTTTGTCCAGGAAGATGGTGGACTCACTTTTCCAACCCCACCTTTCCGTCCAGGCAAAGCCAGTGGGTTTTAAAGGGGAAGGCACAGGAAAGAGGAGGGGCCCCCATGCAGGAGAAGCAGGTGCCCAGGCGATTAGTCGTGTTGCGGTGTGAACCTGAACAGGCTTGCTGGCATCCATCTCTGCTGTTTTTGAACGTAGTCAGGCCTCGTCTTTGGGGAAAGATGGGTCCTTCACTCCTCAAGGCCACTAGTCTGCAAACCTCAAGAAAGTAAGTTAGTTCTGCAGCAAAGCAGTTGGCAAGCAAGGAGTATATAAGCTTGAGGCAAGTGAGCCCTTACAACCAGTTGGAGGGCTATTGCAACAGCACGTGCAAATGTCCTGCAGCCAGCGGGGGTGGGTGGCCCTTGGAGACCATGCAGAGCTTTAAGACCTGTGTGACTGAAGGGCAGGCGGTGAGTGGGGGTCTGGAGTGGGGAGCCCAGGCCAGACCACGTGTGGCCACAAATGCCAGGTTAAAGATTTGAGCCTCTGTCCCAGGAGTGGTGGGGCCCTCGGAGCATTTAAAGTGGCGGCACTGGAAAGGAGAGTTGGGGCTGGGTTCATCACAGGCTCGCTCGCCCACTGAACTAATACAACCTTAGAGTGAGCCCCTTGACACGCTCCGCCTGGTGTCCGTCTCCCTGTTCGCCGTGGTCACACCCATTCCAGCTTGCTCAGGTGCGCTCTCCTCCGGGGAGCTGTCCGCCACCTGGAGAAAGAATCTTCGCACACACTCGTGTGCTCCCACAGCAGCCTGGGAGCACCGGAGACCTTGGCTGGCCAGCACCACGCCACTGGGGTCCCATGACGGAGGCCGACTGGACCCCAGAGGTTGGCGGGAGGGGTCATGTTTTAATCTCCTTCCTGTTAGTTCCCCTCCAGACCAGAAGCTCCAGGAAGGCCGGCCTGGATTGTGGTCATCTCATGCGCTGTTGACTTCCTGGGGCCTCGCACAGTGGGGGACATACAGGGGAGGCGGGCTGGCGGGGGGAGGAGGAGAGGGACATAAAGGGACTTTGCCCCCTAAGCACAGGAGACAGAAGAGCCCTGGAAACTCGTAGGTTGTGAGACATGAGGGAGGCAGACCCGAGTAAAGATTGAAAGTGGGCAGCACTGCAACCTGTAACATTTTAATCAGGTACAAATTGCCCCGGGCCTCGCGGGTGGACAGGAGCGCTGGCCGGAGCTTGCATCTCAGAAGAGCTTTCTGGAGTGAAACGTTTCTTACGAGGCTCATTTCACATGAAGCTGAGCATGTCTGAGATGTCAAGGGCAGGAGAGAAATCCCAGTGCCTCTGTCTGGGAAAAAGCAGAGGCCCTGACCCGAGGCTGGCTTGGTGTGTCTGGCCCGCTCCCGCCCAGGCAGGGGGTTGAGGCCCTGGGAAGGAAAGGGACCTCCAGCCATGCCCACAGGTCGCGATCTCCTGGGACCCCCGTGTGACCTCTGCTTGTCCCTCCCAGACCTGCCTTGCCTACCTCTGGGTGAGAGCGAGCCAGGCGGGCTGGGAAGTCCCAGGTTTTCCCAACTGGAAGGTCCCTCCCAATGCTCCCGAGAAACACTCACTGAGGAGTCCTGATGGGCTTGGAGCCCTGCATGCGACCTGACGCATCTCGGCTGCCCTGCCAGCTATCAGCTGCTCATCTATAAAACAGGAATGTTTCACCCATTCAGCAAATATGTATCCAGTGCCTGGAGTGTGCGAGGCAGTGTCCTACGTGCAGGCCGGGCCCCCGCTTCCATGCCTTTCCATCTAGTGGACAGCCCTCCTGTGCTCCAGGCTTGAGGGGGTCAGAGTGACATGCGTAGGGCCCAGGGCACAGGAGAGCTGTGTGGGAGGAAGGTCAACAGCAGAGACGGGCCCCAGGCTCTGAGGTTTCATGGGCGCTGACATCTCCTTGCCCTGGCCCTGAGGATTGGTGCTGTTTCCTCATAGACGCGAGGAAACCAAGGCTCAGAGAGGTCAAGTGCATTGTCCAAGGGCACACAGCGAGCCCAAGAGGGTGCAGACCAGATCCTGTCCCTGTGCGCCTTCCATGACCCCAGCCTGTGTTTCTGGCCCCAAAGACACCTTCTGCAGCGGGGGTCATACCCTGCAGCGGGGGTCAGAGCCCAGCGCGCTGGAATGAATGCCCGATGGAGAGGAAGCAACAAAAGAATGAGCAAACCAGATTCTCTGGGCCTCAGTTTCCTCACCTGAAAAAAAGGGTGACCAATTCCTCCCTCACAGGTTGGCTTCAAGGGTTCCATATTTTGATGTGAATGAGATGGGCTGTTTGCAAAACTGTCTGCGGTTTTTCCCCTGGAGCCTCAGCCCACATGCTGGCCCCCCTGCAACGTGACCTTGCGCCCCCTCCCACGGAGAGGTGGAGTCTGTTCTCGCGCCCCTTGTGTCTGGCCTGCTCTGGTGACTTGCTCTGGCCAAGAGAACGTGCAAAAGAGACATGGCCCCGGCTCTGTCCCAAACGTCGGGACATTCCCCCTATCCCCCCTGGGCCCCGGGGCCTCCACGTGAGGGGTCCAGTCACCAGCACGTGGACCAGAGCTGCATTGGTCCATCCTCAACAACAGCAGAGCCCCAGGGGCAGGAGAGAGCCCAGCCACGCCAGCCAAGCCCACCCCTGTTCACTCTCCCCCCCCCAGCCGGATGGTCCCGGGCCAGCCAGCCCCAATCGGTCCCCAGACTCCTGAGCCAAGTCACGGCTTCCTGTTAGAGGCCCCTTCGTGTGGGGACAGTGTTACCCACAGCAGCTCACCAACAGAGCAGGCAACGTGCCTGAATGTAGCTGCCTGTCGGCGAGCATCCTTCCCTCGTTCCTCCCCACGGGAGGCAGCAGGGCAGGGGCCGTCACGCAGAGCCGGAAGCACGAGCCACGTCCATGTCGCGCAGGCTGGCCGCCGTCCTGGGATGGACCAGGGGAGGGAGACTTCCCTGCAATCTGAACCCCAGGGAGTCAGAGGAGGCAGACATGCAGCCTCTCTCTCTCTCTGTGCAGACACTTGGAGAAGATAAAGGAAATTTGACTTATCAGCGGCACCCACGACACTGGCGGCAGACAAAGGTGCATTTTTAACAATTCAGCATTGCAGACGCTCACGATTTGTCTCAATAAATGCCAGAGTGACTTGTTTCTCGCCCTTCCTCTTGCTTTGAGATAAAGTACAGTGAGAAGATGAAGGATTGACATGCGGGAAAAACTCACACTGAGATTTTTGGATAACGATCCATCAGCCATGCTGGGTGCTGAGCAGAGGGGTGGGCTGAGATGGGCGAGGCAGGGGTGGGGTTGAGCTGATGGAGAGGAGGGTGGGGTGGGGTGGGATGGGTAGCTCTGGAAGCCCTGGGGTGAGGCGGATGGGGAAGAAGGGGGCCATCATTTAAGGTAACCCATTTATAGGCATGGAGCGAGTCCCCAGGTTGGAAAGCCCTGCTCTGGGCCCCACAGCCATGTAGGGGTGGCCTCCTGAGCCTGTATCTCCCCTCCTCCACCCTTCCCTGCCAGTCCAGCCACCTAGAGTTCCTGCCTGAAGGCCCCAAACCCATTTTCGATCCATGCAGGACTCTTTCTCAAGTCACTTCCCCCAAGAGGGGGGCCCCAGGGACCCAGGGGTAGCTGTTGGGGGAGGGTATAAGGTTCTTGGATGTGCAGACTGCGGACTCAGCACAAGTCAGACCTTGCTGGTCGAGGACAGAGCTGGGGGCAGTAAGAGGAGGGGAGGGAGATGAGGCCCCGTGCACACACTCGCCCCGCAGGGCGCCTACCTTGCATCAGCCCTCCCCCTCTCTGGGGTTGAGCCCTCTGGTCATCAGGGGCAGGCCGAATAACCCTGGCCTTGCAGAGAGGAAGTGGAGCTCAACAGGCCAGGTGCTGCCTGAGATCACACTCAGCTGGCGAGGGGCAGAGCCATGGGTGGAACCCCGTCTGGCCACACCCGGACCTCATGGACGGCGAGAGGCCATGTGCAGCCCGAGATCCTGAGCGTGGACACGCACTGGGCTGCTTGGCTCTGAACCCCTTCTCCGCCCTTGCCGGCTGGCTGACCTCACACCAGGACATGCCCGCTGGTACCTCAGCTGCCTCAACCGGACCCTGGATGATGGTTCGGGTTCATGATGTGTCTTCGTCCGCTTGGGCTGTTATAAGAAAATATACCATCAGATGGGTGGCGAAGGCAATTACTTCCCACAGTTCTGAAGGCTGAGGAGCCCAAGGTCAAGGTGCCAGCAAAATGGTTCTTCGAGAGGGCTCGTTTCCTGGCTTAGAGACAGCCACCATCTTGCCATATACGAACATGACCTCTTTCTGTGTGAGCAAGGGGGGGCGAACGAACTCTGGTCTCTCTTCATCTTCTCCTGAGGACGCTAGTTCTATTACCCAGCCCCTCCCTGAGGATCTCGCTAAACCCAGTCACCTCCCAAAGGCCCCACCTCCCAGCACCACCCCAGCAGGGCTTAGAGCCTCAGCATGTGAATTCGGGGGGAGGGCAGGGACACAAGCATTCAGTCCATAGCACAATCGCTTACTGGACCCCGCAGTGGCCCCCAGTGTGCCCCCCATCCATGTTTACCCCCACCTTCTACCCTCCCTCCTGACGGGCAGGAAGATCTCAGCAGTGTTTTGCTAAGATCTCCCCACCTGCGTGAGGAAGGGCGGACCTTACTGCAGGGTCCGGTGGAGTGTGAGGGGGTTTGGTCCGAGGCGGAGGTGGGGGAGCACAGGGTACAGGTGAGGCAGGACAGCTGTGCAGGGTCCTGAATTCCCAGACCAGGATGACAGGCGGATGAGGAGCAGGACCCTGGCCGGGCCAGGGATGGGACGACAGGAGACCAGCAGGGGAGGGAGGGCCACACCGGGCAGGGGCTCCTGGGGGTAGGAAGGTAGGGCAGGTGCGGGGCCGGGAGTGGGAGCCAGGTGCCCCTCAGGACGGTGAGCAGGGACGTCAGGACGGCACATGGGCCTGCGGCTCCCTGAGGCGGGCCCATAACCCTCGCCCTGTCCAGCCTCCCAAATGCCTTATGACCCCTCACTCATTAGTGTGGGCACCAGGGTCAGATGTGAGCGTGAGCGGGAGGCCGTGGGGGCTCCGGCCTGTCAGCAGTGGTAACAATTAGACTCCTACAAAACCCTGCGGAAAAAGGGATGTTTCCTGCCAGATCATCCCCCGAAGATGCATTTGTCACAGGCTATTGTGTAAATCCGTGTTTAGCCCATTTACAAGATGTGATTTATCCACTCGACCGGCCTTAACGCTCCTTCTCCAAACTCTCAAAATGTGGCTGCTATCAGGAGCCCGGAGAGGAGCAATAAACATGCCGGGGCCAGGCCCGCGGGCTCCGAGCCGCCTCGTGCTGCGGGGAGAGTCGAGGGAGGGCCCGGGGGTCATGTAGCTCGGGATGGGGGTCAGTCCCCAGGGAGAAAACGTGTGATGTCAAAGAAGGGCCAGTTCAGGTCCGCTCCCAACACCAGGCTTCCTGAGGCCCTACTATGTGCAGGCCTGCCTGGGGGCTGGGGCGCGGTGGTGAACAGAGAGGGCTCTGCCCCTGGGAGCCAGGAGCTGGGAGGTAGGAAGGGCAGGAGTGTGCCGGGCAGGAGAGGTGCGAGGAGGAGAGTACAAGAGGGTGATGTACGGAGTCTGGCTGTGATGGCCTTGGACTGCCGAGACTTAGAAAGGCCTCTCTGAGGGGCGCCTGGGTGGCTTAGTCGGTTGAGCGTCCGACTTTCGCTTAGGTCATGATCTCGCGGTTCGTGGGTTTGAGCCCCGCGTCAGGCTCTGTGCTGACTGCCAGCTCAGAGCCTGGAGCCTGTTTCAGAGTCTGCGTCTCCCTCTCTCTCTGACCCTCCCCTGCTCACGCTGTCTCTCTCTCTCTCTCTCTCCTAGAAATAAATAAAAATATAAAAAAAAAAAAAAAGAAAGAAAGGCCTCTCTGAGAAGGGGACCTTTGGGCTGAGTCCCGAAGGATGAGGTGACAGATATGGGGAGGGGGCAGGAATGATGAGAGAGAGGCCCACCACACCAGGTCTACACCCAGGCCACGCTGTGCTGCCCTCTGCCCACCCCTTTCCTCTTCCCCTCCTCCTCCCTCAGGGCTTACTTGAAATGATTCTTCCTCCAGGAAGCCTTCCTTGACTCCTCAGACAGGTTTGGCAAGGTGGAGGGTGTTGTTTGGAGTTTTGACTCTTGTCCTTTTCTGGAACATTCAAGGTGAATGTCTTGTAAACTTTTCTTCCTTCTAGACACCAACTACCTCCTGCTAGACTGCCAGACACGTCCTGCTGGACATTGATGAGGGGAGACAGCGTCTGTCTTTTTGGCACAGCAGCAGCCCCGGCACCCAGCACAATCCTGGCTCACAGTGGGCACTCAGTAAGTGTTTGTTGAATGACTAAAGAAAGCCATCCAGTCCAACATAATTTTCTCCCGCCAGCTTCTCACTCCCCCTGTATTACTTACTAGTCTTGGGAGGTTGCAGGCTGATGTAATGTGATGCTCTGGGACACTGAGCTATTGGTCAGCCCTTGGGGTAAGCAGCCTGTTAGATGCCCCCCCACGATCCTCCCATCCGGGTATTCACACGCTTGTGTAACTCACTCCCCTTGGGTGTAGACGAAGCCTACCATTTCACTTCTGTCAGAATACACCAGGAAGGATGGGATTCATTTCTAATAGCAGGTTTGGGGGGCTCATTCTCACTCTTTCTTTTTTAAAAAATACATTTTTTTTAGTTTGTTTATTTCCAGAGAGACAGAGAGAGGGAGGGAGGGAGGGGAAGTGAGAGAGAGGGAGAGTGAGAATCCCAAGCAGGCTCCACGCTGTCAGCACAGAGTCTGATGCGGGAGCTCCATCCCACCAACTATGGGCTCATGCCCTGAGCCAAAACCAAGAGTCAGACGCTTAACCGACTGAGCCCCCCAAGCACCCCCCATGCTCACTCTGTCTTAGACTTCTAATCGTGGTGGGGGAAGCAGCTGCCATGTTTTAAGTGGAGACATCATGCACAAGGGTGAGTTTGGAAGCAGACCCTCCCTTCGGCGGCTCTGAAATGGGCTGCTCTGGCCAATGCCTGGATTGCAGACATGTCAGAGACCTTGAGCTGGAGGCTTCCCGTGCCCACATCCCTGTCCCACAGAAACTATGAGCGAATTGATGTTTGGTGTGTTAACCTGCCAGCTTTGAGATCTTTTGTTATACAGCAATAGGTAGCTAATATAGTGATTCAGTGGCTTAAAATTCCCTGTGGCTCCTCATTGCCTGCAAGGTGATGTTCAGAATCTCTTTCAGTAGGACTGTCAGCACCTTGAGATCACCATCTTGTTCTAATCCTACATGTGCCTTCAACACCCAGCACAGAACCCGAATTATCATAGCATCATCATGTATGCTGTTTGTTTCTGGGATGAAAGAAGAAAGGAAAACTGAAATTCATGGTTTTTTTTAAAGTTTACTTATTTTGAGAGAGAGAGAAAGAGAGCATGTAGGGGAAGAGCAGAGAGAGAGAGAATCTCAAGCAGGCTTTGCACTGTCAACACGGAGCTTGATGCAGGGCTCAAAACCATGAATCACAAGATCATGACCTGGGCTGAAATCAAGAGTTGGACGCTTAACCAACTGAGCCCCCCAGGCACCCCATGAAATTAATGTTTTTAAATCCCCCATTATATGCAGCCTGTAGGCTGGGGAGACTGACCATCCTGAGAGACTGAGGTGGGACATGACTGAGCTGGGCCACTCAGGAATCATATTAACCCTGCCACAGCAATTGATTCAGAGATATTCAAACCAAGGTAAATCTTGAGATTTTTCTTCCTGAGAATTATGGGGACCTGGATGATCTCTGTCTTTTTGAATAGCTGGAGTGAGAACATAAAAGTGAAACCTGATGTCGTCAGCTTGTCACCATGGCTACAAGAGAGAACACAATTAAAATAAAAATTAACCTGACACCATGATCAAACCACTCCTGAAGTCCTTACCTGGAACTTTTTAGTTCTGTGAGCCAGTCGACTCCCTCTATTATTTTGGGAAGTTGGTGTTATTTTTTTTTTCTGCTTCTAGAAACTGAAAAGATTCCATTGGATACCAGTTTCTATTTTTAAACTCTCCTTCCTCTTGTTCTCTATTCCACTCAGTTGCCTAATGAGACTGTTACCCAGTGCTTCTATGTGCTGGCTCTTCTGCCTGTCCTGAAACAGAGACTTGCACTAAGAATACAATTAGAATGACCAGAAAGCCCCTAACTTAAAGCAGCTCACTCTCTCTCTGTGGGAAGGAGTGGCAAACAAAAGACAAGCATCAAGGCTCCGTATTTTCCGACAGAGGAGGTTGAAGCATGAAAGACAGAGCAGTTCGTTTTTCCTGGTGGGATCAGGGAAGGCTTCTGGGGAGGGGGAACGCCTGAGCTAGTCTTTGGTGAGGGCTGAGAAATTCACCAGGGGAGGGAGGACAGGTACTTCAGACATGGGAGACACTGGTGGAAAGTCCCAGAAGTGGGGAGGTGCCTAATTCATTAAGACAATTTATACTACAATCAGGGGTGAGGGGTCTACACAGGGCAGAGTCTAAAATACTCTGGGGATCCCAGCATGCGGCTGACCTTGAATGTGTGCTAAGGGCATCAGGACCTCTATCCAAACACAAGGCAGCACCATCAGAAGTGTTTGAACAGTCAACAAGGCACAGTCTCGGAAGGGTTAGACCCTATGACATCGAAAGTCCCTTCTGGCTCTAAAATGAACCGGCACAGCCGACAACGGCTGTTGACCTTATTTGGCAAAAATTAACAGGTTTGTTTGAGTTGAAGTTACACAAACAGGTTCATGAAGTCCTGGGAGGATGCTGGGGGCAGGTCACAGAGAGCAGAGCTGGCGGGGGAGACGCGAGTCCCCGTTACCAGTGTTCCCTCACATAGGGTCCCACAGGGAAGACACAGATCGTCTTCCTGGGGACACTGTCCCCATCAGCTGTTTTTATCTGCCAGCACCTGGCAACAGCACCTGGATCTTCTACTGCTTCTGCTCGGAACCCCCCCACAAAACTCTGAGGAACAGACTCCCTCAGGCCAGACCCCATCCCACCCCCAAACTGGCCCCAAATAAAATCAAACCTTCTTCCTACTCTCTTAGATAGTTTATAGTCTCATCTCCTCTGGGAGGCAGCTCATCTATTCAAACTGGTAGAAACCAGAGCGGCCGTTGATAGGGGATCTTTGAAGAAGAAAGTCAGGTCACTAAAACATCAAAGACAGTTTGGCTTCCTAGGGAACAACAAATAACAGTGACAGTATCTCAATTCCGCTCCAGCAAGGCAGAGCTTTGGAGGTCCCCAGTGGAGGTGAAGAAGCTGCTCTTCTGGAATATAATCAGGAAAAGCATCCTCACATGACCCCATGTGATGGATCCTGTCTCTGGGATGGACCAGGAAACCGGAGTGCGGTAAGCCAGACTCCCCGCCCCCACCTGAGGACTCCAGCCACACACACCTCACCTCTCCGCTCTCTGGACACATAGCAGCAGGATCCGGGAATATCAGGATCTGGAAGACCTGAGTTTGAATTCTGGCTTATAGAGTCCTGTGAAACTGGGATAAAAATAGCTCATGGTTTCATTGTAGGGGGTTAAAGGGCAAATGTCTGTCATACGTGGAACACGAGGTCTTGCAAAGAAAAACATATCCTCAGTGAATACTGCCCTCTTCTTTCCTTTTCCTGTTTATAGATGAGGCAACAAAGCCCTGAGTATTATTAAAGATGATGTTTGCTGCTCTGAAAACCAAAGCCTAGCATATAAGGGTCCCATATGACACAAGTTGATGTATTTCTCGTGTAAAGAATAAATCTCACTGATGGGTGGGTGACTCCCCCAGAGGGTGAAACTGGACCCAGGCCCCTGTCATCTTATGACTCCACCATTTTCAGCACCTGGCTTTTGAAACTGAGGTCTTCCTGCTCCCCTGTGTCAGGCTGGCAGAAAAGTTAAGAAGCTTGAACAAGGTTCTCAAGGACCTGGCATGGAAGCAGCACCTGTCTCTTCCACTCATATTCTATTGGCTGGAATGCAGTCACATGATCCCACCTACCACAAAGGAGTCTGGGAGATGTAATATTGCTGTATACCCAGAGAGAAGAAGAACTCTATTTGATGAACATGTGGACAGTCTCTTCCACCTCTGGAAAGGTGAAATGATGTCCCAGGAGACCCAGCGGGTTAATAGCAGAACTGAGTCCCCTAAGTGTGCACCAGGGCCCCTGGATCTTCCTTCTACATGTCACACCAGAGTGAGACAGGATCACAGGACTGGCCAGTGGACCCGAGACAAAGGTCTACCCAAGCAAGGAGAAGGGAGGCCACCTTCCCTTCTTCCCAAATGGTCAACAGTTGTCTCAGTCTCCTTGCAGGAATCATGGGTGGGGGGCAGGGAGCCACGGCTCCAGGCTCTTGGCTGTGAAGTTGGTCCAGATGTAGAGTGGGCCTCAGGGCCCCCTTGGAACCCCTTTATTCAGGGACTTGGGGTTGTTGGCTTTACACATCCTTTCTGAGCCCTAAATGCATAATCCTTAATCCATGTCTCTGGCACTTTCCACACATTGACATCTTCATAACTTGCGTTTCCCTCTCAGGGTCCTGCTCTTCAGCTGGGAAGATCTGATATAGTCAAGCTATCATACTTGGGATGGTGCTGATTCAAGGGGTACTTTGTGTCAGGAGCTGGACTCAACAGGAAGCCCGTGAGTGGAGAGATGATCATGCAGGTCACTAGTTTCAAACCCTCCCACCAGATGGAAGAAGACACACTCAGAGACAAGATGCTTTATAAATACACATAACCTAACCCAGTGATCCGCCTCTAAGAATTTAACCCTCAGGAACAATCAGAGATGTACATCGATGTCAAATATATAGAATGTTGTTTATGATAGTGAACAACTGGGTATAAACCACACATGTTACCACAGGAGTTAGGTGAAGTTATTTATGACACACCCATTCAATGGACAACGAGGCAATAATTCCACCATTAGAAGTGATTCTGCAGAAGATATGAGATAGCAAGGGAAGACGTTTATGATATAGCAGTTACAAATGAAAGATTTTAGAAGAGAAGGTAAGGATGCTCTCCTTTTCATGAGAAAAATGTAAAATATGCACATATATACACCAGTGTTTGACAGAGGTTTGACAGTACTTTGGTGATAGGATTAAGAGTGTTTTTTTTTTTCTTTCCTTTGTATTTTCTATACTGGACATTTATAATTTTTCTAAGAGGAAAAAAATGTACTCTTATATTGAGAATCTTGGAGGTTTTCATTTTGGTACCCCTGGGAATTTATAATACCTAAGAATAAGGACTTTCCATTCTGTGACTTTAGCTCTTAGTCACCAGGAGTGTGTGAAAAGGAGCCCAGTCTCCTGAGGGTCTGGTCTGGGCTTCTTTTGCCTTGGAGATCTTTAAGGTGTTTTTTATTTCTTTATTTTTTAAAGTGTTTTTGATTTTGGCTTTCTAATGTATAATTCCATCAAGATTTGTCTTCCTGGTTATATTTGAGCACATGTGAAGCAGTTCAACAGCACTGCATTAGTCAGCTAGAACCTTGTAACAAATAGTCCCAAATCTATGGGATGTTCTGCAGCAAGCATGTATTTCTCACACATCTACAAATTGACAGCTCTAACCTATAGAGTGGGCACAGGTCTGGTCTGTGTGCCCTTCTCCCTCCTGGGACCAGTGGGCTGGACAGGACATCAGCTTTTCATGGCAATGACAGAGGTGCAGGAGGGCACACAAGACCACGTGATCCCTCTATGGCCTTGACTCAGAACCGGCACTATCACTTCCACATAAACCAGAAGACATGGGCTGACCCCAATGTCAAGAGGCCGCAGCTTGCTCTGCCTTCTGTGAGAGAAAGCTTGTCACATGGCAAGTGCATGGATACAGAACGCAGGACTGGAACCAGTCCCCTCACCCAGCATCACATACCCACAAATGATCACTGAAGCCAGGTTGTGGCACAAGATGGCGGGACACACCCTGAACTCTTTAAAAATAAGATAATTTCCCCACTGACTCTAAAAGTAACACATGCTTACACTGAACAAATATGAGCAGGGGAAATTAAGTTTGCCATAATTCCTTATCCTTGGATGGTCCCTGTAAGGGTTTTGCTTCAATTGCCTTGCAGTAGGCACATCAGTTTACACGCTCAAATAAACATATGCATATTTTTATATATAACAACAGTGGGCTCAGACTTTATTTGGTTTCGTACGCTATCTTTTTCACTTTCATTTTCTGAGCTTTGCCTTGTGTGACTGAATATTATTTTCAAACATGTTTTTCTGTTACTGTACAATATTTTAAATTGAGAGATTCTCTATCCTGCACTATCTGCTATGGGAGCCACTAGCCACAAGTGCCCGTTGGACATTTGACATGTGGCTGGGCTGAACCTGAACATGTAAGTGTAAAAGATACATGGAGTTTGAACACAGAGGTACCAAAAAGAGAATGTTCCTGAGCAGACTGGAGCCCAGTGAATGTTCAGTTGACGATGTTCCTCACTCACAGTGCTGCCCCCAGCCAGGAACTTGGAAAGGGTCCCTGCCACGTGACAGGTGCCAAAGTTAAAGCCACAGGTGAACCCGTCTCTAAGTGAAGGGGATTCAGAGGTGGGGGACCACCTCTGGCTGCTGACCACTTTGGCTGCTGTGTAGGAAATGGACTATAGGGGACAGAGGAGGCAGCTGGACCATGGCTGGGTTGTCCAGGTTGTCTCCTGGTTGAGGACAGAGACGGGGATGCATGGACCCCGTGGGATGGCCGTGCAGATGGAAGAGGCAGACAGATGTCAAGAACGCTGTGTATGTGCTGACTTGGGGGAGGGGAGTTGAAGCTTCAGGGATGATGACCCAAGTGGACAGATCTTCCTTGACTTACGACGGGGTCATGTCCCAACAACCCTATCATGAAGTTGAAAATATTATAAGTGGAAAATGCACTTAATGCGCCTGACCTACTGAAGTCAAGGCTTAGACTGGCTGACCCTACACGTGCTCAGAACACTCACAGTGGCCATCGGTTGGGCAACATCACCTCACAGCAAGCCTGTTTTAGAATAAAGTGCTCAATAGTACATGTAACTTAGTGGATGCTGCACCGAGTGGGATAGACAGACAGCAGGGATGTGTGGGTGCAGGATGGAAGTACCAGCTCCCATGGTCCACCCTCAGGATAGCTGGTGCGGCGGCTCAGCATCGGGAGAGCCCCACACTGCAGATGGCCCGCCCGGGGAAGAAAGCAACATGCAAAATTCAAAGGACAGTTTCTACCAAATACCTATCACTTTTGCAAGACGGTAAAGTTAAAAAACCGTAAGTCAAATGATCTTAAGTCAGGGACCATCCGCACTAGAGTGGCTTACACAACAACGCACACTAGACTGGTTGCTCGATTCTTGTCTTTCTTCCTGGATTTTGGGAGCCAGGGCCTGCCTCGCTTCCCCTTCTTCCCCTTCACTGCCTGGATTCATCATTATGCAACTGGAGCCAGTGCCTCACCTGGGAGAGAAGAGTAAGAGCCAATGGGGACGGGGGACGGGTAACAGACCTGTGATGTAATCACGCTCTTGCGAGATGATTGGGTGCCCAGCATTGGGAGCCAACTGGCTCGGGGAAGGACCACAAGAGACTGGGGATCCAGGAAGAGAGCCAGGCTCTGGGGACTCAGAGAAGACCTGGAGGGAGGGGAGGCACGGCCGCCCCAGAGATCAAGAGACATGGGCAACCTCACGGCCGCCAGTCATGGTTCACACCAGTCGCAGATTCCCAGCCGGAGGAGTAAGTGGCTTGGAAGCAGGCCCGCTGGTGGCAGAGAAACAGCATCTCTTATGTGCCAGGGAATGGAGACAAGTCCTTTGTGCCCACTCGTCCCATTGTTTGTGGGAGGAACAAGAAGTTTGCGAAGTTGATGTAGTGGATGTGCTGACATCTTAGAGCCGGGACTCGGAGATGGCAGCTTCTGGTGGACACTTCTGCGAGCTTTGATCCTGCTGCCCTTCTCTCCTGAGCCCCTCAGCCAGGAGCACTTGGTCCCCGTGCCCATCCCGCAAGCTCCTCATCAGCTGGGTGGGATCAAGGTGGACACAGGCCCCATGACAAGAGAGGCTCTGAGCTGCCAATGATTGTCCTGAGCTGTCTGGACGATGAACTTTGGTTTGGTTAATGACGGAGGAGGGGGCCATGGAAACGCACTGCAAACAACAGTCAAGATGAAAAATAGGAGGAAATAGTCTCCCTCTCCATCAGACAAGGGGATCCTTGAGCACCAGCCTCCGCCCTCTGCCAGGAGCCTGAAATACTCTGAAGTCAGTATGAGGGTGGGCTCTGAGAACAGGCTTTGACCGTGAGAAGGACCTGGATGTCTCTGCACTCACGCATTAATCCGCTCCTTCGTTTATTC
The DNA here is from genome assembly GCF_008692635.1 of Crocuta crocuta. NCBI lineage: Eukaryota > Metazoa > Chordata > Mammalia > Carnivora > Hyaenidae > Crocuta > Crocuta crocuta. The sequence continues at coordinate 537,611 of NW_027532008.1, forward strand.
CACAGATGTTAATGAGGGCCTCCTGTGTGACACGCTCGGTTCTAGGCCCCAGTGATACTGCAATAGACAAGACAATTTTCCTGTCCTGAGGCTTAAGTTCTAAGAGGGAGAACAGATCATAAGCAAACAGAATAAAGAAGTAAACTTTATAGGCACAGGGAAGAGGAGCAAGTAAAACCAAGACATGGGGTTGAGAATACACAGGCTGAGGGCGAGACCCACGGTATTAAGTGATGTAGGAAAAGGAGGCCTGACGAGAAGGAGGCATGGAAGGAAAGACATGAAAAGTTAAGGAGGTCAGCTGTGCAGAGAGGGGATATGCCTTCCAGGCAGCAGAAACAGCCGGTGCCCGGGCCACGGAAGAGAAAGGATGCCTCGTGGGTGAAGCGGAGGGAGCTGGAGAAGGGAGGGGAGGGGTGAGGAGGGCGGTGATGCACTGATGGTCCAGAGCGGATAGCGCCTCAGGGCCTGAGGAGTGTCCTTCTAAGGTTTTGATGCAGAGGGATGGCATCGGGTGACTTATTTAGCGGGACCACCCTTCATACTGCACTGAGTGTGGGGACAAAGAAGGAGGAAGACCAGGTATCTAGGCAAGAGGCGGTGGTGGCGTGGGCCACGGGGGTGGCAAGGCAGGTGCAGGGTGACCGATTCCAGACATGTGTTGAAATGGAGCCAGGAAGGTCTGTTGATGGATTCCCGGTGGGATATGAGAGGAACACAGGAGTCAGGCGTGACCTTCAAGTACGAAGGATCAAATTGTCATTCACTGAGATGCAGAGGCTAACTTCTGCATGTAAATGTCCTCGAAAGGTTGGGCAGTGACCTTTTGTTAGGAACGGTTTGGGGTGGAGGTGTGGACAAGGGTGTCGGTGTGCCCCAGTTCAACACGGCAGGAGCGATGGGTGAAAAAGACCCCAGGCTGAAAAGCCATGGCCACGGTCCTCCGGTCTCCTGGACACAAGCAAGACAGAGAGAGTGGGCCGGACCGCTGGGTCACAGCGCACACAGAGCCTGTGACCTGCTGTGATTTGCCGAGAACCACGCTAAATTCTTGATCCCTGAAACCTGAGAGGATGTCACGTTCTGCCTTTGGCAAAGGAAATGACATACTCGGGGTGAGGAAGTTTGCAATGACAAACTCAAATTGAAGTGAAGGGGCCTCTTCTATTCAAACACGATTGGTCATCTCTTGTTCAAAAATGGGTGAGGGGGGATGGCCTAAATAGGAGATGGGCATTAAGGAGAGTTGGGATGAGCATGGGGTGTTCTATGGAAGTGATGAATCACTTAATTCTAGTCCTGAAACCATTATTACACCATATGTTAACTAGCTTGGATTTAAATAGAATTTTTAGGGGTGCCTGGGTGGCTTAGTCGGTTAAGTGTCCGACTTCGGCTCAGGTCATGATCTCAAGGCTCATGAGTTCGAGCCCCGTGTCAGGCACTATGCTGACAGCTCAGAGCCTAGAGCCTGCTTCAGATTCTGTATCTCCCTCTCTCTCTGACACTCCCCCACGCTCTCTCTCTTTCTCTCACTCTCTGTCTCACAAAAATCAATAAACATTAAAAAAACATTTTTAAATAAATACAGTTTTTAAAAAACTAAAAAGGTTACTTAAAAAAAAATCACCCAAGATTCCGAAGAAAAGTTCATATATAAGCTAGGGTAACAAAACACAAAACAAAAGAGTTAAAGAGCCCAGGGCTCCAAGAATAGTAATGATGAGAATTACAAACAGAGACAGCTAAAAAATGAGCAGGTTTATCTTAAGGAAGAGATGGAGGGAATTAATGAAAACAGGACAAAGATGAATGCCACAAAAATCAATAAAAATGAGTAAGCATGAATGGAGATTCCATCAGGGACGCAGAAAATCAGTTTCAGGAAATTCCTCAAATCAAAATGGAAAAGAACACAGTTGTAGAAATGAATGTAGACAGTCTCCTCTCCCACCCTGCGGTGCCCAGGTTCAGGGAGGTTTCAGGGGGTCCATGCAGCAGGTCCCGCCAGGCCGTGGTGACCGTGGTGACTGCAGCAGGTTGGCCATGCTCGGACTGTCACCTGTGTGGGCTGTTACACCCCTGCGGTATTGGCTTGGGTCACTTGCAGACCCTCCTCCTCACGGCCCCTCACCCACTGACCAGATCATTTCATAGCTGGGGTGCCTGGCTCACTCAGTCGGTGGAACACGCAACTCTTGATCTCGGGGTTGTGAGTTTGAGCCCCACATTGGGTGTAGGGTTACTTAAAATTAAAATCTTTAAGTGTTTTGTTTTGTTTTTAAAGAGTATTCACAGCAGCACCGGGTGGCAGGTTTAACAGTCTCTGTAGCTGTGGAAGCACGGCACACGTACTTCGCAGCTTTTTCTGTTGTTCTGGAATGTCTGTGCCTTGGTTTGGCTGCTCACCTAATGGAATTCTTAGAGGACATTTCAAAAGAAATGGGCCGGTTTGTTTTTTTTTTTTAAAATTGATCTCTTTGTAAGAGCTTCCAATCAAATTGTAGCCCACGTGTACAAGAAATTGACCTAACAGCACACACGTGACCGTCACTGCGTACCGCTTATCCTGCAACAAAGATGCCTGCCGGGTGAGAAAGCTATCTCCCGGGGGCACAGAGAAAGCTATCTCCCGGGGGCACACGACTGCCTCAGCCTGAGAGGCCTGCAGACACTGAGTACCTATGGGCTGCGGTCCTTGGGGAGATGTTCCAGGTCCTTTATGGATAATCTCATTTTCCCCGGGCAATCTTTGGATGAAATAATCCTTGGATCTTAAAGTCTTCAAGAAAATGAAAATACAGGGTTGTGGGTTTTTTTTTTTAATTTGCTTTTTTTTTAATTTTTTTTTGAGAGAGAGAGACAGAGTGTGCAAGCTGGGGAAGGCAGAGAGAGGGAGAGAAAGAGAATCCCAAGCAGGTTCCTCACCACCAGCACAGAGCCTGACTCAGGGCTTGAAGTCACAAACTGCGAGACCATGACCTGAGCTGAAACCAGATGCTTAACCCACTGAGCCACCCAGATGTCCCAAGAAAATACAGGTTTTAAAATTACTCTCATTGTTTTGGGGATGGCTGAGTCGGTTAAGCATTTGACTTTGGCTCAGGTCACGATATTGCAGTTTGTGGATTCAAGCCACACGTGAGGCTCTATGCTGATAGCTCAGAGCCTGGAGCCTGCTTCTGATTCTGTGTCTCCCTCTCTCTCTGCCCCTCCCCCACTAGCATTCTGTCTCTCTCTATCTCAAACATAAATAAACATTAAAGTTATTCTCATTGGGGCACCTCGGTGGTTTAGTTGGTTAAGCATCCAACTTCAGCTCGGGTCATGATTTCACAGTTTGTGGGTTCAAGCTCTGCATCAGGCTCTGTGTTGACAGCTTGGAGCCTGGAGCCTGTTTCAGATTCTGTGTCTGCCTCTCCTCTGCTTACACTCTGTCTCTCTCTGTCTCACTCTCAAAAATAAATAAACATTAAAAAAAATAAAGTTATTCTCATTGTTTCCAATTAGCAATATTGAATCTGCTAAAGCTGTTTGCTATGATGAAAGGCAATAAAAAGGCAACTGGTTCAAAAGAAGACACTCCACTGTCATGGTTCATTAACTACACTCTAGGTGAAAAACTATATATATACACACATACTCCATATGGTTCATACACGATAATATGTACTATATATTATTATATGTACTATATACATACTATATATTGCTATACATTATACACTATGCATATTATATATAGCATATATGTACTATATATACACTATATTATATACTATATGTGGTATGTACTATACATACACAACATGTATATACTATACATACATGTATACACATATATATTAATGTATATATTATGTATATACAATATAGTATGTAGACCATATAGTATGTATATTATAAAGACTATATACTATATATAATTTTTTCATTGAACTATTAATTGGAGTTTTAAGATAATACATGAAATGAAATTTAAAAAATAATAACATGAAATGTATAAATCTAAGATGTATAATAAAACACACTGTGACTCTAAGGAAAAATGAATATAGACATGGAAGAAAGACTAAGGAAATCTGACACATGCCTAGTGCTGCCGAGGAGAGAACAAGGTTCGGGCAAAGCAGTGCTCAGAGAACTCCACTGTGTTCCTCTAAGTCAGGCTGCATTTACTGGCACCTGCTACATGGCAGGCACTGGGCTTGAAGCTAAGGGCACAGGATATGATTCCTGCCCTCAAGGAGATCTGGAGCCTGTGCAGACCAGAGGCAAATAAATAGATGATTAAAATACAGGGGAGAAGTTCTAGGGGCACCTGGGTGGCTCAGTCAGTTAGGCGTCTGACTTCGGCTCCGGTCATGATCTCACGGTTCGTGAGTTTGAGTCCCACATCGGGCTCTGTGCTGACAGGTCAGAGCCTGGAGCCTGCTTCAGAGTCTGTGTCTCCCTCTCTCTCTGCCCCTCCCCTGCTCATGCTCTGTCTCTCAAAAATAAATAAACATTAAAAGATTTTTTTTAAAAAGCAAGGGGAGAAATTCTAGAAAAGAGGTTAGCACTGGCTGTTTGGGGGCAGGGACGGACCCTGGTTTGTTGTGGCAGGTGTCAGATCCTGGGCTTTGCCTTGCGGTCACCTGCAGGTGGCTGGCATGGAGGAATATGTGATCACGGGGTTGAGTGTGACTTGCCCAAGGTCACAGGACTGGCAAATGATAGAACCAGGATCTGAACCCAGGAGTGCCTGCTGCCAAGTTCGTCCTCTTTCACTTTGAACTTGCTGACTCCAGCCACACATCACTTCTGCACGGGAGGTAGTGGCGACGATAAATCCTGGGTGTCTCATCATAAGGGCTCGTCAAGGAGTCTGGGTCTTACTGGGGCGGGGAGGGGACCAGACTCATACCCGTGGGATGGGCACAGGTGTGTAAAGACCCTCAAGAGGTGGTTTCCAAGTCCAGGAGGCGAGGCTTAGAGGAGCCGTGAGCACAGTCTTCAGGCAAACTCTCGCTTCCACAGGCAAATGCTATTTGCAGGTTGAACACGGGAGCATCTCTCGCACCACAGGCAGAGGGCCAGGATGTGCGGCAGACAGGACCACAGCCGTGCGGGCAGGCAGTGGTGACAGGGGACAAGAGCTGGAGAAGAGGGGGAGAAATAGGTCGACCGCAGAAAGGGCAGTTTTAAGACCATCGTGTGCTGAACAGGAGGGCCCACAGGCTCCGCCTCTGCCTGAAGTTGGCAAGAGGGGTCCGGGCTCCTGCTCAGATGGTCTGTTGTAGCCGTGAGCACGGAGTAGACGGTGTTGGAATGATCGTGCTGGAGCTGTGAGTGGACGTGGAGATACAATAGGTCTCTGAGTCCAGTACTGGGACCCTGGGACCCTAAGGTCTCCCTTTAGGGCTTCGT